>NC_142869.1:143835500-144141250 GCF_051225735.1 Oryctolagus cuniculus | reverse complement strand
ACTGTTAGGGGATGCGGGCATTCCAAGTGGCAGCTTAGCTCACTGAACCAACGTGACTGACCCTCTTTGTTCATTTCATCTATTTCTGCCAGTATAGTTTTATGAAAATATATGTTGTAACCATGAAATGGACTTGTTAAACTCTTGGATTAGAGTATATCACTTGTCATGTAGACAGATACCAAGAAGTAACCATAAAAAGAAAGAATTTGCAGGGCACATTGTGGATATATTACTTCCCATTTTGCCCTGTACTGTCTCCAAAGATAAAAGTAAAGAAAAATGACTGCAAGTTATTGGCAGGGAAAAAATATATATGTAGCATGTCATGGGTACAGAATGTACTTGAAAGTTCTGCCTACAAAAAAGACAACTCTGAAAGTTATTTTTATGATTTCTTGGGTAGTGTCTAGTAAGACAATCCATTGACAATTAAGGTTTTTTAAGTTTATTTATTTATTTGTTTATTTGAAAG
Organism: Oryctolagus cuniculus; assembly: GCF_051225735.1. Lineage (NCBI taxonomy): Eukaryota > Metazoa > Chordata > Mammalia > Lagomorpha > Leporidae > Oryctolagus > Oryctolagus cuniculus. Next base: position 144,140,775 of record NC_142869.1, on the reverse strand, counting down.
ATAGAGTGAAAGCGTGTGGGGAGGAGGGGAAACATACACACACACACACACACACTCACAGATCTTCCACCTGCTCATTCAATTCCCAAATGCCCACATAGCCAGGGCAGAAATAGACCACCTGGAAGTCTATCCAGGTCTCCCATATAGGTGTCAGAGACCCAATCATTTGAGCCATCACTACCTTCCAGAATGAGCATGAATAGGAAGTTGGATTGGAGGCAGAGATGGGACTCAAACCCCAGCACTTCAATATGAAATGTAGGTATCCTAAATGTCAGCTTAACCCACTGCACCACAAGGCTCATCTCTAACAACTGAGCTTTATATATGGTGGTACTTATTTAAGTTTTACTTAAACTCTGGGATATCTACATTGTTGAAACTATTTCTGAGCAATAATATCAACATCCAGTAGAAAACATCAAACCTTATATGAATTTTGTCATAGTTGCATATTTTTAATTCTCACTTTGGTGACTTTGTATAAAATTAATTGTGCTTATGTATTCACATACATTTACATGTCCTCATTGTGGCATGATATTATACTGTCATAAACTACAGAACAGGAAAGTCCCTGTGTAGTGGACTTTTTAGCTCAACATTCCTGTAAATTCATAATCTTCAAATTTCATCAGTTTAACCCACTCTGAACGTTCAATCTCATTTCAGATTCCTGATATTTCTACCTAACAGAAGTTCAAGGAAGTGTAGGTGAGTAGGTCAGCAATTTAACATCAAACAAAGTTCTCAGTGTACCTGATTTTATTTCTTTTAATGTGGTGATTTCAGCTGGCCAGAAGTAACTAATTTATCTTCCTTCACCTTCAAAATTCCCTCAAAGATTATCAATATTGGGAAGAAAAAATAAATCTATCTCTATTTGTAGTTGACATAATCTTTTATATACATAATTCAGCAAATCCACTGAAAACCTATTAGAACTAATAGAAGAATTTAATAAAGTTGTGGATACAAGATTAATGTACAAAATCAACTATACTTATATACTAGTAGTCCAAAAATATAATTAAGTAGCATAAAAAAGAATAAAAAATAGCATAAAAAGAATAAAATATTTCAGAATAAACTTAATAAAATAAACATAAAATATATTCTGAAACTACAAAGCACTACTTAACAAAATTAAAGATAACCACATAAAGGAAAAGGCCTTCCATGTTCATGCAATGGAAAATTTATTGCTAAGATGGCAGTCTTCTAAAAATTTCTATCCTTAAAATAGCCAGGCTTGCCTTTTATAGAAATTGGCAAACGGATCATAAAATTCACATGGAAATTCATTTCATTTCAGAAAAAGCACAAAAAATATTATAAAGTTGCAGTAATAAGGAAAGTGTGGACTGACACATGAATAGACATAGGAGACTAACTGGAATGGAGAGTCCAGTAATCAGCTAGTACATTTAAGGTAAATTGATTTTTGACAGGGTGCTAAGACAATGCAATGAAATGGAGCTGGTTCAACTGAACAGATACTTGCGACAGAGAAAATTTAGGCCTTGTGAACACAGAAAGGTATGGGAAATGCATCTGTTTTACGTCCTCTAACTGGTTCTTTTCTTACCCTTCCCTACCTTATATGAAGATTATCAATGAACGCTGCTGTTTTAAGTTCTGGGTGGTAATATGATCAGCTTTACTCCCAGAATCTATAGTCACGTGGAAGTTAATGAGATGCTGGGATTCTTCTATGTTAGGGCAGTACTGTTCTCACACTGGCCAAAGTCAAGAGTGGACAGTGAAAGCAAAATACGCAGTATATACCCTGTTCTCTGTTCTTCTCCATTCTGCTTTCTACACCATGAGTCTGACACTTAAGGAATCATTTTCAGTTGGTTTCTGCCAGTGGGAACACATACAGAAGCTCCATAGAGAGAAAACAGTGAGATAAGAATATTTGTTTTCCTAATTTGGGGCCTTCAAGATCGTCTTGAGCTGACCATGTCTTTTGGTCAAACATCACCCTTCCTCTCAAGAGGGCAAACTACATAACTACCCCTCCAAGTTCTTCAAACAGCTTTCTTTATTCTTTCTGGACCAGAAGTTCACTATTAGGCTCCATGTTACTGTTGGTTCCTCTACAATTTTATTATTATCATTAATCTTCCAAATAAGCCCTCTTTTAATTCTGTTTGCATATATGATATCATGGTGGGATTTTGGTTGGCACAAACTCTTAATTGCAAGAAATTTTCAAGTTAAAGGTAACTACCAGGATTCCATAAAATGCTAAGTTGTTAAAGGCGGGGACCAATTCTTGTGTCAGCTTGTTACACAGTGCTTTGTATCTAATAGAACTTCAGATATCTTTGAAAATTAATTAAATGGAAGTTTTTAAAAAGGAAAACCACTTATAATTCTAAGATGTGATTATAAATCATATATACATAGTACTCCGAAATGTAACAGTGCTGTTTGTACAGAAACATAAGATATGTTGGGTGAGAAATAAAGAACTCATCAGTACAATTTAGCTCTAAAATTGGCATTATCAACTTTCATAATCACATTGATTTTATTTTTATATAATGAATCTTGATAAGACACTCTCATCCATATTTTACCTGATGATATAGTAATTAAAAACTGTTTATGGGGCCGGCACTGTGGCTTAGCAGGTTAACGCCCTTGCCTGAAGCGCCAGCATCCCTTATGAGTGTGGGTTCAAGACCTGGCTGCTCCATTTCCTATCCAGCTCTCAGCTGTGGTCTGGGAAAGTAGTAGAAGATGGCCCAAGTCCTTGGGCCCCTGTACACATGTAGGAGATACAGAAGAAGCTCCTGGCTCCTGGCTCAGATCAGCACAGCTGCAGCTGTTGTGGTCAGTTGGAGAGTGAACCATCAGATGGAAGACCTCTCTCTCTCTCTCTCTCTGCCTCTCCTCTCTCTGTGTAACTCTGACTTTCAAATGAATAAATAAATCTTTTTAAAAAATAAATCTGTTTATATAATCTAATATATAACCAGGTCAATAGTGTCACCATCTACCATTTAAAAATCATGTGTTTTTTTTTTTTCCCCCTATGGCCACCTTTTCTAGACTTTTAGTCATAGCCTCTCTTTCTGCATCTGCTTTTCTTACAATTTACATTTTTAGTTCTCAGGGTCATTTTCTTGTATGGTTTTAGCAAATCATTAAGTTTCATCTCATTTCTTTAGGTTAACAACTTTATTTTTGCGCTTTCTTCATTAAAACTTTGATTTCCTCATGGCAATAGTAGATAATTATTCATGAGGAAATGTCATCTTAGCTACCACATTCAGGCATTTTTAATTTGAAGCCAAAGACAATTATAGTGGATAACAAATTATACTTTTTAAATTGCAGCAGTTGACCACAGTGATATATGATTATCTGGGCATATAAAATCAGCATGTATCAAGCATATACAATAATTAATAATGAAAATTTTCTAATTTGTTATTATTACTAGTATAAAACTTATGCTTAAAATAAAACACAATTTTTGTCACTAAGATGCTCATAGGAGAATAGAGTCATGGCGAGAAATATGTATCTGTGGGGAATCTGATACAGGATTCATTAAAGTTACAAATATCCCTACTAAATACTCTACATTTCAACATATGATCTTTTTAAGCCAGTACAATTTCACACTGTCTAAAAATTAAACTGAGGCTATCATTGTATTGAAAATGATTTATAGCATATTTTTATTATTTTTTGCTATTTACAATATGAATTTGATCAGTTCTCACTACATTGCAAGAAATATGTTCCCACTTTCAAACTAATATAAACAATTAATGAACTAATATATTTTTGCAACATTATAATCACAACTGTAAAGTCTTTGGGACCTTTAGAGTTGGGGATGTATTATTTAAAGACCTAATTCAGTAGAAGTCCATAAGCAGTTGTGTTTAAAACTGCCTAGAAATCAAGCACTGTGTTCCTATCTTATTTAAAAATAAGGAAAGAATAAAAGACTCAAAGAGGAGGGAGAAGAAATAAAAGAAGAAAGCAGGAACAGAAAAATAAAAAAAATCTGCATTTCAAGCAATGGAACTAAGCTCTATTTTGTCTTTTAAACTTTGTACATACAGCACAGAATTTGTTTTGATAGATGTAGGGATTCAAAGGACAGTCTTCACAGATCCAGAAAAATATTCCTAAAATTTGTATGAAAACACAAAAGCTCCCAAATCGCCAAACAATAAAAACAAAGCTGGAGGCATTTAAATACCGGGTTTCAAGACTTACTACAGGGATACTACTCAAGACAGCCTGGTATTGGCATAACGATAACCATGTAGACCCACTGAACAGAATACAAAACCCAGAAATCAATCCACACATCTACAACCAACTAACCTATGACAAACGATCTGAAATCGTTCCCTGGAGAAAGAACACTCTCTTCAACAAATGGTGTTGGAAAAAACTGGGCTTCCACATGCAAAAGTTTGAAACAAGATCCCTTACACCCTATACGAAGATCAACTCAAAATGAATCAAGGATCAAACCTGAAACCATCAAACTAGGGGAAACACTTCAAGACATTGGCCTAGGAACAATGAATAAAAGCAAAAATGGAACAAATGGGACTACGTCCAGGTAAGAAGATTCTGCAGAGCAAAGGAAAAAAATTAAGCGTGAAGAGACAACTCACAGAAATGGGAATAAATATTTTCAAATTGTATATCCAATAAAGGATTGATATTCAGCATATATAAGGAACTCAAGATACACAACAGCAAAAAAAAAAAATCCAGTTAAGAAATGGGCAAAGGATATGAACAGACATTTTTAAAATATGGAAATACACATGGCCAACAGACACACACACAAATCTAAAGTCTATGAGCAGAACTGACATTTTGAGATTTGATTATTTATAGCCCTTATCTATACTCCTGAGGAACAGTGTTTTTCCTACATGTTTTATTTTTTATTAGGTGAAGGGTTAATCTTGTGATTATAAAGTAAATTGAAATCATGTCATTGTAAAAATTAAAAGAAAAAAGAAGGAAGGAAGGGGGAGGGTGGGAGGAAGTGTGTGGGGGAGGGGAGGGTTGAAGTATCATTATGCTCTTAAAACTCTGTGGCACAGCAGGTTAAAGCCCCAGCCTGCAGCACCGGTATCCCATACGGGCGCCAGTTCGAGTCCTGGCTGCTCCTCTTCTGATCTGGCTCTCTGCTGTGGCCTGGGAAAGCAGTGGAGGATGGCCCAAGTCCTTGGGCCCCTGCACCCGCATGGGAGACCTGCAAGAAGCTCCTGGCTCCTGGCTTCGGATCGGTGCAGCTCCGGCCGTTGCAGCCATCTGGGGAGTGAACCAGCAGATGGAAGACCTTTCTCTCTGTCTCTACCTGTCTCTTTAATTCTTTGAAATAAATACAATAAATCTAAAAAAGAAAACCCTCTCTATATGAAATACATGAAATCTGTTCTCTGTATATAAGGAAAATAAATTTTAAGAAAGAAATTCTAAGGATCATTAGCCATCAGAAAACTGTAAGTAAAAACTACAAAGAGTATTTCCTCACCCCAATCAGAATGGCTATCATCCAAAATTCAGAATATAACAAATGCTGGAGAGGGTGTAGAAAAAATGGTAACCCAATACAGTGTTGGTATAAATCTAAATTAAATCATTATGCAAAATAATATACAGATTCCACAGAAAACTAAAAATAGATTCATCATATGACCCAGCTATCTAATTCCTCGGAATACGTCCAAAGGAAATAAAATCAGCAAATGAGAGTTACCTGCACTCCCATGTTTATCGCAGCTCAATTCACTGTAAAAAAGATATGTAATCAACCTAGATGTCTACCAGCTGATGACTGAATAAAGAAAATGCATACACACACTCATGCAGACACACACACACAATGGAATATTAAGCAGTCATAAAAAGGAATGAAATCCTGACATCTGGAACAAAATGAACTTAACTAGAGATCAATATGCTAAGTGAAATAATCCAGACTGAGAAATACAATCATCACATGTTTTCTCTTATTTGTGGATGTTAATATAGAGTATGCAAATTGTCTGGCTCTCTTATCATTTGATATATAGTTATACATAGTGCGTCATTGAATCACACCATGTAAATAACAATATACCATTCTTTTTCCATGTTACAATCATTGTCATGAATCCCTCACTTTGTGATATTAATGTCTCCATTTCAAGAAAAAATAATATAAATGTGTATGTAATTGCAACATTGGAGTTGAATATGGCAAAATGCTAAAAAATGGTATTTTAAAACTAAGAACAGAATTTTAAAAACAAAAAAAATATGAAGCAATGTAACTAAACTCTTTCATGTCTTTGAAATTCCTTACAAAGAACACAGAATTTGTTTTGTTAGATGTAGGGATTCTGCTTGACATGACTGCAACCATCTTGGATGGAAGTACTGTCTTACCTTCTACATGACCTTGGAAGTCATTCCATGTTCTGTTCAAGGCTGAATAAATCTTTAAGATAACCTGCTACTCATTTTTTTTTTAAAGCTATTTTATTTAGTTAGTTAGTTAGTTATTTGAGAGGAGACTTAAGACAGAGAGAGGGAGAGACAGAGAAAAAGGTCTTCCATCCACTGGTTCACTTGCTAGATGGCCACAATGGCCAGAGCTGAGCTGATCTGAATCCAGAAGCCAGAGCTTATTCTGGTTCTCCCATGTGGGTGCAGGGGTCCAAGCACTTGGGTCATCTTCTGCTGCTTTCCCAGGCCATAAGCAGGGAGCTGGATTGGAAGAGGAGCAGCCGGGACAAAAACCAGAGCCCATCTGGGATGCCAGTGCTGTAGACAGAGGCTTGACCTACTATGCCACAGCACTGACTCTAACCTGCTACTCTTAACTGAGGTGCTTTGATGCCCAGGTGAATGGGTTGTCCCTTATCTGAGCATAGACTGGCTCTTATGAATGTTAATATTTCTTGAAAAGTCCACATGCTTTGATTAACCAGGAGCTTCCATGGTCTATAAAACCACTTTTACTTGCCTCATGCTGTGTGGAGATCCATATGTCTCACCCAAGACCATATTTCTGTCCACGATTCTCCCAATAAATGACATTTTGTATATAAAATTGGCCATTTTTAATAACTTAGACAAATTTTAGCAAAATCCCACTCACTTAAAGTTAATTATCTAGAAATGTCAGCTGTTCATAATCTGGTCAAGAAGTGAGAAGAAACACTTCATTCCATGAAAATAAAACAACTTTTAAATAAAAATTTATAAAATCACAAAGACAGAAAGGCTATGATTAAGAGAAAGTGTGAATCAGTTGTTTCAAAGTTTTCTTATGCAGAATTCCCCTTGAGTAACAGTGCTGAATAAACAAAATATCCACCATATTAGAAAGTGAATAAACCAAGATTTTTAAAGATTACTCAAATTGCATGTTAAATAAATGCCTCTATGTACCAATGCCATCTCACTATTCCAAGTGATCAATTTCAGTTCACAATTGATCATAATTAAAGGACTAAGAGTCAAAGGGAGCACATAAACAAGTCTAGTATCTGCTAACACTAACCGATAGAATAAATAAAGGGGAGAGTGATCCAACATCAGAAGTGAGATACTCAGCAGACTCATAGAATGGCGGATGTCCTAAATAGCACTCTGGCCTCAGAATCAGCCCTAAAGGCACTCGGATCTGGCTGAAAAGCCCATGAGAGTATTTCAGGCATGGAAAGCCAAGACACTCTGGCAAAAAGATCTCTGTGAGTGAGATCCCAGTGGAAAGAACAGGTCTTCAAAGAAGGAGGTACCTTTCTCTGAAGGGAGGAGAGAACCTCCACTTTGACTATGACCTTGTCTAAACAAGATAAGAGTCGGAGAACTCAAGGGGCTTCCATAGCCTTGGAAACTCATGACTGGTGCATAGGGAGATTACTGATGCCATAAACAGGAGTGTCAATTGGTAAAGTCAACAACAGGAGTCACGGTGCACTTACTCCTCATGTAGGATCTCTGTCCTTAATGTGCTGTGCATTGAGATTTAATGCTATAACGAGTACTCAAACAGTATATTTCACTTTGTGTTTCTATGGGGGTGCAAACAGTTGAAATCGTTACTTAATGTATACTAAACTGATCCTCTGTAAAAAAAAAAAAAAAAAGAAATTATCAATTCCCAACTTGACTCTCACTGGGATTAAACATGACAATAGGTCTGATCTGATTTCATCATCATTTAAAAAAAATCATCTATTATTTTTCACTTTATGTTTCTGTGTGGGAGCAAACTGTTGAAATCCTTACTTAATGTATACTAAGCTGATCTTCTGTATATTAAGATAATCGAAAATGAATCTTGATGTGAATGGAAGGGGAGAGGGAGTGGGAAAGGGGAGGGTTGTGGGTGGGAGGGACGTTATGGGGGGGAAGCCATTGTAATCCATAAGTCGTACTTTGGAAATTTATATTCATTAAATAAAAGATAAAAAAAATGCCTATAAATATAAGCTTAATGATATACAGAATATACTCTTAAATAATATCTAAGTGGTAAGGGAATTGAGAATACATTTCAAAAATTTCCTTCATTTTATGATCATCTCTAAATTTATGTAGAAAATGTGCTATATAAGCAAAAATTGTATTTGAAATGAATAAGGAAAAAAATTGTATAAACTGTATTCAGAGTGAATGAGGTATTAAAAGTAATTGACCTCACTAGAATAAACAGGAAAATATTTCTCTACAACATTTAAAAGAGAGTGGGAGACAAAATTGACCATAATTCAACCATGAAAGTTGTTTAAGACATGAAAACATAGTCAGCAAATTATAGGAATGAGAAAAGAAGTCCTAAGATAAAAATAAAGGATCTATGTTTTACCTTGTGAAATACACTGAAAATACAAATGTGTTTAGGTAAGAAACTTGAGCTTTTTTTGGTACCCCTGTACTTGAGTCTAAAGTTCTACAATGACATTTCACTAAGACTTTCAACTTGATTTTTTATGATGTGTTTGAGAATTGAGAGTCCTGGAAACTAAAATATTCTTTCAGGCCATACAAATTTCTTTTAGTATAATCTGAATTTTAAATCATTTCTTATTTCACCTGTATTTTGTGAAACTTTAAAAAATTCCTCTAAAAATTAGTTATGTTTTCTGCCTGGTTTTTTAGTAAGCATAGTGCTCATGAATATATTTCCGTATGTATAAATATTGTCTTTTTCACATGATTCAAAAATAGGTTGGAAAAGAGCTATGTGTAACTTAGTCCGTTGAACAAAACAAGGGAAGAAAAAATTTAGTGGTTTTGCAAATCTACACTTATGATATTAATTTCATCAAAATACACTTTGTTGTAGATAAAAACCTGGGCATGATAGAACACAAGCTTGATTCAGCATGATTTTCTATGTTCTAAAGAAACTTCTTGGAAAAGTGAAGGGTGATGCATGATGGTAGCTAACGAAGAAGCAATCAGTAACAAATCAACAAAATGACAGATGTTAGCACTTACCTGTTAGTACTAAATGTAAATGGATTAAATCCCCCAGTCAAAAAATGTTGGCTGGCTTAATGGATTAAAAACAACAACAAAAAAAACAAGATCCAACCATATGCTGCCTGCAAGCAACTCAGTTCAAAAGTAAAGATGCACGTAGACTGAAAGTGAAGGAATGGAAAAAGATATATTAGGAGAATGAAAGCTAAAACCAAGTAGGATTAGCTAAACTCAATCATATAAAATATACTTTAAATAAAAAACTGTAAAAACAAAGGACATTATATATTGAAAAATGATTTATTCAACAAGAAGATATAATAATGATAAATATTATGCACCAAATACAAGACCACCCAGATATATAGAGCATCTATTATGAGACCTAAAGTGAGAGACAGACTCCAGTACAATAATAGTGAGACACTTTAACACCCAACTATCAGCAATGGACAGATCATCCAGGCAGAAATAAACAGATACATCAGACTTGAACAATACTATTGAGCAAATGGACCTAATAGATGTTTATAACATGTTTTACTGAACAGCTACAGAATACACATTATTCTCATCATCATGGAATGTTTTTAGGGCAGACCATATAAGACCCCAAATCAAGTCTCAGGAAATCTTAAAAGATTAAAAACATATCATGTATCGTCTCATCTCACAAAGCATAAAAGCTAGAACTCAACAACAAAAAAGAGCAAGAGAGAGTAGAACATTTACAAATACATTAAAATTAAATAACATGCTACTGAATGACCAATGGGTCACTGAAGAAATAAATATGGAAATCAAAAATTTTCTTGAAAGAAATGAAAATGAAAGCATACCTTATCATAATCTATATGATATAGCAAAAACAATATTAAAAGGGAAATTTATAAAAACAGTGCTTGCACTTTAAAAATAGCAAAGTCTCAAATAAATGATCTAATGATGTTTCTCAGGGACTTAGAAATCAGAACAAGCCAAACTCCAAATTAGCAAGAAGTATGAAATAATAAAAATTAGAGCTGAAATAAATAAAATTGAAACTAAAGTGTAATAAAGAAGATCAACAAAACAAAAATCTGTTTTCTTTCAGAAAGTAAATCAAATAGACAAAGATTAGGCATACTAACAAGGGAAATAAGAGAAAAAATCAAATAAATAAAATTAGAGATGAAAAATGAATGTTACAACTGATATCTCAGAAGTATAAAAAAACTACTATATAAGAAACTACTATGAAGAACCTTATGCTAACAAATTGAAAAATCTCAGAGAAATTCATAAATTCTTGATTACATATAACCTACCATCATTAAGTCAAGAAGATATAGAAAATAAAAACAGACCCACATCAAGCAACAAGATTGGAGTGGTAATTAAAAGTCTCCAATCAAAGAAAAGTTCAAGATCTGATGGCATTCCTACTGAATTCTGAAAACATTTAAAGAACTAATTCCAATACTGTTCAAACTATTCCAAAAATATCACACCACATGGAATGCTGTCACACACTTTGTTTCTTAATCCAACATCACTCTAATATTAAAACCAAAGACACAACACAAAAAGAAAATTACACACCCATATCCTTGATGAACATAGATGAAATATCTGCAATAAAGGACTAGCAACTCAAATCCAACACTACCTCAAAACAATCAAACATCATGATCAAGTGGGATGTATCCCAGAGAAGTAAGGGTGATTCAGCATTTGCCAATCAATAGGCATCATAAATCACATCAACAGAATGAAGAATAAAAGCTATATGATTATCATAATAGATATAGAGAAAACATTTGAGAATATTAAGCATCTCCTCATGATATAAAAAAAAAACAAGCCTCTGCAAATTAGGTATAGAAGGAACATACTTTGAAATTATAAAGGCTATATGTGACAAACAGCTTGCATCATATTGAATGCTGAAAAGCTGAAAGCATTTACATTTAGATGTGGAACAAGACATGCCAGTCTTATTCAGTATAGTACTGGAAGTATTATCAGCACAATTAGGGGGGAAAAATAAATTAAATGAATCAAAATTTTTAAAGGAGGAAGCTGAGAATGTTCATTTTTGTAGATGGTATGGTGTTATAAATGGAAAAACCTAAACACTACACTAAAAATTTGTTAGAACTGATAAACCAAGTCAGTGAAGTTACAGGTTACAAAATCAATATACAGAAAAAAACAGTAGCATTTTTATTTACCACTAATAAGCTTGCTGAAAGAAAAATCAAGAAAGAAATCCCATTCATATAGCCATAAAAAGGGGAGGGGGCAAATTTAACAAAAGAAGTAAAAGATTTCTACTATGGACTTTTTAAAACATTGCTGAAAGAAATCATCAAGGACAGAAAAAATGGAAATATATTTCTTGCTCATTAATTGGAAGAATCAATATCATTAAAATGTCTATGCTACCTAAAAAAAATCTACTGATTCACTGCAGTCCCTATCAAAAGTCTAATGATATTCTTTACAGATATAGGAAAAAGACCTAAAATTCATATGTAATCACAGAAGACCCAATAAAATCAAAGCAATCCTGAGGGAAAGGGGTGAAAATAAAGCTGAAGGGATAAAAATACCTGATTTCAAAGTCCACTACAATGGTATAGTAATTAAAACAACATGAGACTGACAAAAGAGGCATACAGATCAATGAAACAAATACACCAGAAATTAATTAAACATATAGCCAACTGATATTTGACAGAAGTACCCAGAACATACATTGGAGAAAGGACAATCTTTTCAATAAATGGTGATGGCAAAACGATGTATATCAGTAGAAGAATGAAATAATATCCCTTCTTTCAGCATATACAAAAATCAACTCAAAGTAGATCAAATACCTATATTTAAGACCAGAGACTATGAAGTTGCCAGAAAAAAATGTAGGGGAAAATACTCCAAGAAATTTGTGTAGGGGACGCTTTCTAGAACAAGAACCCCAAAGCACAGGCAACAAAGGCGAAAATAAACAAATGGGATTATTAAATTCAGAAATTTCTGCATAGCAAAGGAAGCAATCAATACAATGAAGAGATATTGACAGAATTGGAGAAAATATTTGCAAGCTACTTATAGGACAAAGGATTAATAACCAGAATATATATCAGGAACTCAAAAACACCTGGTTCAGAATACTGCATTGCTCATGCATGTTACAAATCTATGGCACCATAAAATGAGCTAGTGCATATACTGCAATTCATTTAAAAAAATTTATTAGAGGGGTTGGCATTGTGGTTCAGCCAGTTAAGCCTCTGCCATCCCATAAGCACACCAATTCTAGTCTTTACAGCTCCACTTCCAATCTAGCTCCCTGCTAATGACCTGAGAAAAGCAGCATGTTTGGCCCTTGCCATTCATGTGGGAGACCTGGTTGAAACTCCTGGCTCCTGGTTTAGCCCAGCACTGGCTGTTGGGTCCATCTGAGGACTGAGCCAGCAGATGGAATACCTCCCTATATCATCCTCTGTCTGTCTCTTCCCCCTCTTTGTCTCTCCCTCTCTCTCTGTAACTCTGACTTTCAAATAATATATAAATCTTTAACAACAACAACAAAAATAACAAACTTCTTTATCAAAGAGATATCTGCTCCAGCGCATTTATGGCAGCCCTATTCACAAAAGCCAAATTATGGAATCCAGCAATGTGCCCATCATCAGGTGAATGGATAAAGAAACAGTGGTGTATATATAAATACAATGGAATATTATTTGGTTATGAAAATAATGAAATTTTATCATTTGCAGCAAATGGTAGGAACTGGAGGACATAATGTTGAATCATATAGGTTGGACACAGAAAGACAAATACCTCATGTTTTCCTTATAATTGGAGCAAAATTTAAAAAAAAGAAGGAAGGAAGGAAGGAAGGAAGGAAGGAAGGAAGGAAGGAAGGAAGGAAGGGAGGGAAATGGAATGCCCATGTCTATTAGTTCTGTTGTAAATCCAGCATTTTTTCCAACTTTGTTTTAAATATTTGTCTAGCAAATTGATAGGAATTATATACTACTATAGTATTAATGATTTGGTGGTTATTTTAAAGTTTATATGTGTGACATTGAGCACCTTTTCTTTGATTATTAATTATAGCTTCACCTATTTTCCTGCTGTACTATGGTATTTAATTTTTTATTTATTGAACTCTTTATTTAGTAGAGCTGTTAAGCCTTTGATTATAATGTGAATTTTAATGTTATCTCAAGAAAATAAACTGTTTAAAAATAATAAGGCAGGGCTTGTGGAACATGGGATAATTAGTGTGTTGAGGGGAATGAGGTGCTCTGAGGGTGTCAAACTAACAGTGAAAAGATATGATTTGTGCTTAATTTAGGTTGACAAAGGATTGTGTATTAGAAAGCCTGAGAAGGGGTTTTCCCTGATCAATTGATACAAGAATATTTCAAGATTCTTAAAATAAAAAAAGAAACTTCTTTTAACAAATCTGCTCTTTATAATTGTTATCATGTAGATTTGGAGCAATTTAGTGATATTTCAAGTGAATCATGGCATCTGATTATTAGGCTTCTGTTGTTCAAGGTAGAAGTATTTAGACACTAAGAAATACAAGAATAATTTGCTAAAGATATTTGAATAAGAGTGCCAGGTTCATATCAAATACCTGATCTTATTTTATCCTCAACATGACTATGTAAAGTAACATATGTATTCTCACAGTTTCTTGAAAGCTGTTTCATGTATGTGTGGACAGAAAAAAGATACTTATTTGCCATAACATGGATGAAGGAATGAAAATTTGGATTAAATTTTTAAAAAGAATCCATTTTTCATGAATCCAACAATAAGGTGATTACGTATCAAAATATGCAACTTTGTATATTATCCTTTACAAAGGCATTTTTCTAGTGTGTCTAAGACTTTCTGTCTAAACTGATTCAAATTGTTATGAATGTGCTAAAGTACAATATAGTTCCTAAAAGACTTCATTTTGGATATTTACTGCTTGTTGGGAATGTAAGAATCACAAGTATATAGGCTTTACCACCGGAATCATGAATATTTATTTATTTATTTATTTGAGAGATAGAGCCACAGACAGAGAGAGGGAGACACAAAGAGAAAAGTCTTCTGTCTCTGGTTCACCTCCCAACTGGCCACAATGGCCAGAGCTGGGCAGATCTGAAGCCAGGAGCCAGGAGCCAGGAGCTTAGTCTGGAACTCCCTTGCGGGCACAGGTGCCCAAGCACTTGTGCCATCTTCCATTACTTTCCCAGGCAAATCAATCTTCAGAAATACAACAATTCATGATGATGTTGGAATTAAGAGAGGACTATGAGCTGTATTACAATTGAATTGAGCTATGTGAAATATTTTCTATTCAGAGTGAATATTGTGAAGTATGTTTTTAGGTGTGTTATACCTAAAGAGAATATTATTTATCTGATATTACAGGATTCTGCTTTAAAATAATTATTCCATTTAGCTCTGGATAGGAAAATGTCATATATTCTAAATATAAGCATTAGAATGTATAAAACTATAGAAATAACTGGTTTTGTTGAAATGCTTGAGCTAAAATAGATATTAAAACAAGCAAATTATTTTACTGCAAGTTCTGGGGGGGGGTGTCCTTTTTTAAATTTCAAGTCTTGCAACTTAACTCAAAGATTCTGTACTTACTAGAACCTCAGTTTCACCAAGATTATGTTCACTTAAAAATATTTGAAGAATTGACTTGCAAGTTCCTGAAAGATAGTGCAGAATGGTTATATTCAATTGGAAAATGTGCACTAATAAGAACACCATCAAATTCTTATTGGATACAGTATTAAGATTTCTCATTTGTCTTCCCACTGGAGAAAACTAATTAATGCACCTTTAGTTCACCATCTAAGTAGCAGAAATGAAAATCCTCACAGCAGCCATTATTATGAAGTAGCTGAAAAAATTGGTTATAACAGTTCATGGCTTAGTATAGAACTACAGTTCCATTGTAGTTACTTTAAAAGCATCTGTTTTTATCGAAAATTTAGATTGTGGAAAAAAATAAAGCTTTAATAGTTACATTCATTTGCAGATTGTAGTTGCAGCTAATTCAGGAGAAGTTGTCTTTTTTAAGATTGACTTTATTTTCCTTATAAAGAATACCATATCTTATCACATCATATGCAATAGGCCAATGACTTTTAGCCAACATAATTTCTGAGCTCATTTTATGTCATTTTCTTGCCACTCAGAGACAATCATAGTGTTTTACAGGGAGAAAGACTATAATCTGGATTAACTTTTTTTTAAACAACATTAAATATTCCTGCTAATTACCTTCATAAACTAGAAATGTTCAAGTTTTACCTTACAAAGGTATAGATTGCTACAAGCACTAAGCATCATAGTATACAATGAAAACATAGTTTCATTTTTTCTTTTTTTAATGTAATATTTTCCAGAATTCAAGATTAATATATATGTACAATTCCTGATTTAGTAATGAATGCACATCCTTTAACAGATAGTAACTATAAATTCTGTGCATAATATCTATAAACAATTATTTAAAGCAATGGTGAGTGACAAAATTAGGCAGAAATCACAGAAGTATAGACCATGGAAATAATAAAAACTCTATTTAGTGACATTTGTGATGAAGTGTATTTGTTTTTTCCTGAGAGAACTCACTATTCCACAAGACAAGGATAGCTAAAAGCAAACAGAAATCCAAAATATTCCTGGCTCAAATCTCTAGAGGATAAAGTTGTAGGCTGTCAGAGCAACTAAAAAGTCAACGAAGAAATCATGGATGAGACAGAGATGCACAGAAAGGAGTTCCATTATCGGTGTTTAAACTCCACCCAGTGTCTGGAATAAGACAAGCCTGCCTGGTCTTTACACTTACATTCAAGTTTCTAACAGCGATCTGCACAAGTACAATAAAGTAATAAAAAGAATACACTGTTGTTATTAAAGAGATGCTAGAGTTGATAATGAACTCTTAAGAAAATTTAAAAAAAAACTTGATGACTTAGATTATACAGACAAAGACCTTGAAGTATACAAACTAGTAAAGCTCATTCAGGAAGAAATGGAGCATCTGAATCTTATGTTATGTCCTTTATTTAAGTACATAAATTTGCAATCTAAAATCTTCATGGCTTAACTAGTTAATTTAACATAACAATTAATGAAAGAATTTTACTAACTTTATACAGACTCTCCGATAATGCAAATAATAAAAATGAAGGAACATTTTCAAGTCAACTTTATGAGGCCAAAAGCATGAAATATTAAGAAAGTTAACTACAGACCGATATGTCTCATAAAGTTAGATGTAAAAGTCATTAGCACAATACTAGTAAATCAAATCCAGAAATGGATTGAAAACATATGGGTCCCTAATGACATAAGTGAACAAATGCATAATTTAAAAATAGTGATAAAGAAAGCTTTCTTAAAATAGAATGTTAACCAATCCCTATAGAAGCAAGGAGAATGTAAGAAATCATTGTGAAACTATAAAGCCAGTAGGTAAATATGTCTTGAGAAGAAGATATTTTCATGGTCTCAAAATATTCTGCATAAATTACTTATACATTTAAAGGGAAAGATGGCAATGTTTCAATGGAAAAAACTGGAGTATACATCTTACCAAGTGATCAAAATTCAAAATCACTGAAGTGAGCATTTGGTCAATGGTCTTATCTGTGGCACCATCTGTGCCCCAGGCGCCATCTTGGCTTCTGGCCCCCCCCGCCGTTGCTGGAAGCCAGGGGACCACATAGCCCAACCACAGGTGTCAGCTCCACCCCTACCATAATGGGATTCTCTACTCCTACTTCCCTGCCCTACCCCTGGCAAAGGGTTAAGAGGACCTGTTCCCGAACAGGTGCTCTCTCTTGATTTCTTGTGCACTCTCCTCCTCTCTCTAACATTCTCCCCTGGCCCGTGGTTTCCCCCCCACCCAAAGATAAACCTTTCCTCTAACTCCGGTGTTTGTTGTGTTTTGTGATGTCCTTACAGTCTAAATGTTTAGACTCTTGCTTCTCACATCAGAATACATATATTAAATTCCGGCTTGTATATGAATTCCAGCTTCCTGCCAATGCAGATCCTCATGTAGCTGGGTTCCAGCCACTCACATGAGAGACCTGAATTGAGTTCCCAGCTCCTGGCTTTTGCTTAGACAGATTGTGGCCATTATAGGATTTGAGAAATGAATAAGCTAATGGGAGTGCACACTCTCTCAGTCTCTCTCTCTTTTGAACAAACAAATAATTTTTAACAATTACATTCTTTAATATCAGGTCTGGAAAGAAAAGAGTTAGCACAGATGACCTGAGACTGTTTTTCTAGGCAAGCAAGGCTTTTTGCAAGGCTGGTCTCTGGCATCTGGGAACCAGATTCTCCAAATGTTCCCCTCGCAGCAGTTAAACAATACGTGGGGTTCACTGTGCATTGTTTTTTCTTCAAACCATTCAGGTTATGTTTAACACCAAGAGTTTAAAATGTTGTTTCATCACATCTTTCCAACAAAGATCCATACAGACTGAAAGTGAAAGGCTGGAAAAAGATATACCATGCCAACAGAAATGAAAAAAGAGCAGGCGTAGCCATCTTAATATCGGACAACATAAACTTTACCACAAAAACTGTTAAGAGAGACAAAGAGGGACACTATATCATGATTAAGGGATCAATTCAACAGGAAGATATAACAATTATCAATGTATATGCACCTAACTACAGGGCACCAGTTTATCTAAAAGATTTATTAACGGACTTAAAGGGAGACTTAGACCCCAATACAGTAGTACTGGGGGACTTCAATACTCCACTCTCAGAAATAGACAGATCATCCGGTCAGAAGATCAACAAGGATACAGTAGATTTAAACGACACTATAGCCCAAATGGATCTAACAGATATATACAGAACTTTCAATCCTACAGCTAAAGATTTTACATTCTTCTCAGCAGTACATGGAAGCTTCTCTAGGATTGACCACATACTAGGACATAAAGCAAGTCTCAGCAAATTCAAAAGAATTAGAATCATACCATGCAGCTTCTCAGACCATAAAGGAATGAAGTTGGAAATTAGCAACTCAGGAATCCCTAGAGCATACGCAAACACATGGAGATTGAACAACATGCTCCTGAATGAACAATGGGTCATAGAAGAAATCAAAAGAGAAATCAAAAACTTTCTGGAAGTAAATGAGGATAACAGCACAACATACCAAAACTTATGGGACGCAGCAAAAGCAGTGTTAAGAGGAAAGTTTATATCAATAGGTGCCTACATCAAGAAATTGGAAAGACACCAAATAGATGAGCTTTCAATTCACCTCAAGGATCTAGAAAATCTACAGCAAACCAGACCCAAATCTAGTAGGAGAAGGGAAATAATTAAAATCAGAGAAGAAATCAACAGGATTGAATCAAGAAAAACATTACAAAAAATCAGCCAAACGAAGAGCTGGTTTTTTGAAAAAATAAACAAAATTGACACCCCATTGGCCCAACTAACTAAAAAAAGAAGAGAAAAGACCCAAATCAATAAAATCAGAGATGAAAAAGGAAATGTAACAACAGACACCACAGAAATAAAAAGAATCATCAGAAATTACTACAAGGACTTGTATGCCAGTAAACAGGGAAACCTATCAGAAATGGATAGATTCCTGGACACATGCAACCTGCCTAAATTGAACCAGGAAGACATCGAAAACCTAAACAGACCCATAACTGAGACAGAAATTGAAACAGTAATAAAGGCCCTCCCAACAAAGAAAAGCCCAGGACCAGATGGATTCACTGCTGAATTCTACCAGACGTTTAAAGAAGAACTAACTCCAATTCTTCTCAAACTATTCAGAACAATCGAAGAAGAGGGAGTCCTCCCAAATTCTTTCTATGAAGCCAGCATCACCTTAATTCCTAAGCCAGAGAAAGATGCAGCACTGAAAAAGAATTACAGACCAATATCCCTGATGAACATAGATGCAAAAATCCTCAATAAAATTCTCGCCAATAGAATGCAACAACACATCAGAAAGATCATCCACCCAGACCAAGTGGGATTTATCCCTGGTATGCAGGGATGGTTTAATGTGCGCAAGACAATCAATGTGATAAACCACATTAACAGACTGCAGAAGAAAAACCATATGATTATCTCAATAGATGCCGAGAAAGCATTTGATAAAATACAACACCCGTTCATGATGAAAACTCTAAGCAAACTGGGTTTGGAAGGAACATTCCTCAATACAATCAAAGCAATCTATGAAAAACCCACAGCCAACATCCTATTGAATGGGGAAAAGTTGGAAGCATTTCCACTGAGATCTGGAACCAAACAGGGATGCCCACTCTCACCACTGCTATTCAATATAGTTCTGGAGGTTCTAGCCAGAGCTATTAGGCAAGAAGAAGAAATTAAAGGGATACAAATTGGGAAGGAAGAACTCA
This sequence comes from Oryctolagus cuniculus, assembly GCF_051225735.1. Classification (NCBI taxonomy): domain Eukaryota; kingdom Metazoa; phylum Chordata; class Mammalia; order Lagomorpha; family Leporidae; genus Oryctolagus; species Oryctolagus cuniculus. Next base: position 144,120,847 of record NC_142869.1, on the reverse strand, counting down.
AATTATCCCTCTTTGCAGATGACATGATTCTGTATTTAGGGGACCCAAAGAACTCTACTAAGAGACTATTGGAACTCATAGAAGAGTTTGGCAAAGTAGCAGGGTATAAAATCAATGCACAAAAATCAACAGCCTTTGTATACACAGACAATGCCATGGCTGAGGAAGAACTTCTAAGATCAATCCCATTCACAATAGCTACAAAAACAATCAAATACCTTGGAATAAACTTAACCAAGGACGTTAAGGATCTCTACAATGAAAATTACAAAACCTTAAAGAAAGAAATAGAAGAGGATACCAAGAAATGGAAAAATCTTCCATGCTCATGGATTGGAAGAATCAATATCATCAAAATGTCCATTCTCCCAAAAGCAATTTACAGATTCAATGCAATACCAATCAAGATACCGAAGACCTTCTTCTCAGATCTGGAAAAAATGGTGCTGAAATTTATATGGAGGCACAAGAGACCTCGAATAGCTAAAGCAATCTTGTACAACAAAAACAAAGCCGGAGGCATCACAATACCCGATTTCAGGACATACTACAGGGCAGTTGTAATCAAAACAGCATGGTAGTGGTACAGAAACAGATGGATAGACCAATGGAACAGAATTGAAACACCAGAAATCAACCCAAACATCTACAGCCAACTTATATTTGATCAAGGATCTAAAACTAATTCCTGGAGCAAGGACAGTCTATTCAATAAATGGTGCTGGGAAAACTGGATTTCCACGTGCAGAATCATGAAGCAAGACCCCTACCTTACACCTTACACAAAAATCCACTCAACATGGATTAAAGACCTAAATCTACGACCTGACACCATCAAGTTACTAGAGAACATTGGAGAAACCCTTCAAGATATTGGCACAGGCAAAGAATTTCTGGAAAAGACCCGAGAGGCACAGGCAGTCAAAGCCAAAATCAACTATTGGGATTGCATCAAATTGAGAAGTTTCTGTACTGCAAAAGAAACAGTCAGGAGAGTGAAAAGACAACCGACAGAATGGGAAAAAATATTTGCAAACTATGCAACAGATAAAGGGTTAATAACCAGAATCTACAAAGAGATCAAGAAACTCCACAAAAACAAAACCAACAACCCACTTAAGAGATGGGCCAAGGACCTCAATAGACATTTTTCAAAAGAGGAAATCCAAATGGCCAACAGGCACATGAAAAAATGTTCAAGGTCATTAGCAATCAGGGAAATGCAAATCAAAACCACAATGAGGTTTCACCTCACCCCGGTTAGAATGGCTCACATGCAGAAATCTACCAACAACAGATGCTGGCGAGGATGTGGGGAAAAAGGGACACTAACCCACTGTTGGTGGGAATGCAAACTGGTCAAGCCACTATGGAAGTCAGTCTGGAGATTCCTCAGAAACCTGAATATAACCCTACCGGTCGACCCAGCCATCCCACTCCTTGGAATTTACCCGAAGGAATTTAAATTGGCAAACAAAAAAGCGGTCTGCACCCTAATGTTTATTGCAGCTCAATTCACAATAGCTAAGACCTGGAACCAACCTAAATGCCCATCAACGATAGACTGGATAAAGAAATTATGGGATATGTACTCTTTAGAATACTATACCGCAGTAAGAAACAACGAAATCCAGTCATTTGCAACAAAATGGAGGAATCTGGAACACATCATGCTGAGTGAAATAAGCCAGTCCCAAAGGGACAAATACCATATGTTCTCCCTGATCGGTGACGACTGACTGAACACCAAGAGGGAAACCTGTTGGAGTGAGGTGGACACTATGGGAAACGGTGGCTTGATCAGCATAGCCCTGACTGTTAATGAACAACTTAATACATTATCCCTCTTAGTAGTTTTTTTATCTGTTCTACTTAATATGACTGGTTTAGATCTGTAATTGATGCACAGTTATTCTTAAGTGTTGAAAATTAACTGAAATGTGATCCCTGTTGAACATGGTGGTGGGAATGGGAGAGGGAAGAGATGTATAATTTGGGACATGCTCAGGCTGACTTGCCCCAAGTGGTGGAGTTGGAAGCATACCAGGGGATTCCAATTCAATCCCATCGAGGTGGCATGTACCAATGCCATCTCACTGTTCCAGGTGATCAGTTTCAGTTCACAGTTGGTCATGGTGGAGGGACTGGGAGTCAAAGGGAGCACATAGACAAGTCTAGTACCTGCTAACGCTAACCGATGGAGTAAATAAAGGGGAGAGTGATCCAACATGGGAAGTGAGATACTCAGCAGACTCATAGAATGGCAGATGTCCTAAATAGCACTCTGGCCTCAGAATCAGCCCTAAAGGCATTCGGAGCTGGCTGAAAAGCTCATGAGAGTATTTCAGGCATGGAAAGCCAAGACACTCTGGCAAAAGATCTCTGCGAGTGAGATCCCAGTGGAAAGAACAGGTCATCGAAGAAGGAGGTACCTTTCTCTGAAGGGAGGAGAGAACCTCCACTTTGACTATGACCTTGTCTAAACAAGATAAGAGTCGGAGAACTCAGAGGGCTTCCATAGCCTTGGAAACTCATGACTGGAGCATAGGGAGATTACTGATGCCATAGACAGGAGTGTCAATTGGTAAAGTCAACAACAGGAGTCACTGTGCACTTACTCCTCATGTAGGATCTCTGTCCTTAATGTGCTGTGCATTGAGATTTAATGCTATAACGAGTACTCAAACAATATATTTCACTTTGTGTTATTATGGGGGTGCAAACTGTTGAAATCCTTACTTAATGCATAGTAAACTGATCCTCTGTAAAAAAAAAAAAAAGAAAAAAAGAAATTATCAATTCCCAACTTGACTCTCACTGGGATTAAACATGACAATAGGTCTGCTCTGATTTCATCATCATTTAAAAAAAAATCATCTATTATTTTTCACTTTATGTTTCTGTGTGGGAGCAAACTGTTGAAATCCATACTTGATGTATACTAAGCTGATCTTCTGTATATTAAGATAATCAAAAATGAATCTTGATGTGAATGGAAGGGGAGAGGGAGTGGGAAAAGGGAGGGTTGTGGGTGGGAGGGACGGTATGGGGGGGAAGCCATTGTAATCCATAAGTCGTACTTTGGAAATTTATATGCACTAAATAAAAGTATAAAAAAAAAATAAAATAAAATGTTGTTTCATGCAAGGCAGTGGGGGTTCCAGTAAAAACAAACAAACAAAAGCTTTAGACACTGTGTCCCTAATTGGCTTTCTTGTGCAAAAACGTTTGCACATAAGATGTTGAAGAGGTTAAGGCATACAACCCAAAATATGGCACAGTGGCCTTTGAGCAAACAGTAGAAGCAGGAAGGTCTTTTTGCCTTTCTCCTGCCTTTCTCCCTTCAAGTGGGCTATACAACCCTGGAATGTCAGTCTCTGACCTCCTCCCTCCCTGCTATTCTGAGGACCTTCATGTGATAGGTGTGCCATCCTGTGCCTGGAAGGAAGGCATTTTCACCACATCAGGATGCCAAGAAGAATCTGGACAAGGCCCTCCTTGCCCTTGTTAAGTTCCTCCCAGTTGATTACCATTAGATCATGCTGTTATCCGCCAATCTTACTTGTGCACAATGGTCATAAACATGCACAGTGATCCCTGTTTCTTTAGGTCTTGATTTCTAAAGATTCAGTGCCTTGTTACATTTATCTTAAATTGATTTGTATGCTTTTCTCTTGCTGAACTGTCTTTTGGTTTAGAAGCTTCAGCTATGAACCATACAATGGGAAGAAAAGATTATTTTATGTCCCCCACACTGCATTTCTGTTTCAGGTGGAAGCATGCTCTGGATGACCCACCACAGCAGGGAGCAAGCACAAGGCAGGCTGTGTGTGCATGGATTACTCCGGATTCTCCTGCTGTCTTTTTCCCTTGTGACCTGACTGAATGTCCTCATCATGTTGCTGTAATAAATCTTAACTGAAAGTACAACTATATGTTCAGTTTCTTGAATCTTCCAAGGGAATTTCCAAACATGGAAGTCATTCTGGGCACTTCTGTCGCAGGAACACAGGGACCTAATATGCATCCGAATATAACCTGAATCTGATAATGAGGAGATAACAAGCAAATAAAAAATGAGAGGTATTTTACAAAATAACCCATCAAAAATGTCAATGTAAAGAAAGGCACAAGAGGCTTAAATAAACAAAACTTCAATACACCACATCATTTTTTTTAAAGATTTTATTTATTTATTTGAGAATTAGAGTTACAGATAGTGAAAGAGAGAGACAGAGAGAAAAGTCTTCCTTCATTGGTTCACTCCCCGAATTGCTGCAATGGCCAGAGCTGCGCAGATCCAAAGCCAGGAGCCAGGATCCAGGTGCCTCTTCCTGGTCTCCTACAGAGGTGCAGGGACCCAAGGACCTGGGCCATCTTTTACTGCTTTCCCAGGCCATAGGGGAGAAAGAAGAAAAGCAGCCAGGACTAGAACCGGCACCCATATGGGATGCAGGTGCTGCAGGCAGAGGATTAACCTACTGCGCCACGGCATCGGCCACAATACACTGCATCATTATAGAATGAATCTTGAGCCTCAAAAAATAACAGCTGTAAGAGGCATTATTGGAGGATATACTTTTACATTTGGGATGAAGAATTAGTCAATAGTATAAGATTATTGTATATTTTCTTACTTTAATAATTGTAAGAGAATATCACTTTTATAAGGAAAAATACTGAGGTATTGGGGAAATAGAGACATGATAATCTTAATTACTTCTACATGACTTAGAAAAATAATAAGGGAGAGTTAGAGAGAGAAAGAGCACATCTGAAGAGAAAAGGATAAAAGTGAGAAGACAATGGGAACAAGAACAGAAACATAACACAAATGAGATTAGATATAAATGATTGGCAACTCTGGGTAAATAATACATGGGGTTTACTTGTATCATTCTTGCAAATTTTCTATTAACTGGAATTTATAAAAATTTACTAAATGTAGCAATACTTGAATTAATTTATCAATGCAATATTATATACAAATAGAGGTAAATATCTTTCCTCTACCCCACTTTATAGAATGACCATATAGGAGGCCAGCGCTGAGGTGCAGCAGACTAAATCCCTGGCCTGCTGTGCTAGCATCCCATATGGGCACCCATCCAGCTCTCTGCTATGGCTTAGGAAAACAGTGGAAGATGGTCCAAGTGCTTGGGCCCCTGCACCTGCATAGGAGATCCAGAAGAAGCTCCTGGCTCCTGGATTTGGATCAGCTCAGCTCTGGCCATTGCGGCCATTTGGGGAGTGAACCAGCAGATGGAGGACCTCTCTCTCTGGCTCTACCTCTCTCCCTAACTCTATCTTTCAAATTAATAAAATAAATCTTGAAAAAAAAGAAAGACCATATTAAGCCCCATTGTGCAAATTTCTCTTCAGTCATACAAAAAAAGAAAACTCACACAATGACATATACTCTACTATATTATCTATATACTCTACTATATTATTATAATACACTCTATTATATTATCTGTAGTGTTTATTTAAATATACCCATGCATTTTTAATGTTTAGTATGTTTCTCTGTGTGTTTTTGTTAAAGCAGAATCAAAATATAATCTGGAAGTTTATTATTTTCACTGAACAATATGTCAAGGACACATCTACATTTCAGTAAATACTAAGTAATTCTAAAGAAATGTGCACAAATATGGAAGTTAAATTATTTTTAAAATGTTTACTTATTCATTTGAAAGACAGGATTATATATATAGAGAGAGGGAGAGTACAGGATCTTTCATCCACTGGTTCACTCCCCAGATGGGTGCAATGGCTGACGCTGGGCCAGCTGAAGCCAGGATCCTGGAACTCCATCTGAGTCTCCCACAAGGGTGGCAGGGACCCAAGCACTTGGGTCACCTTCTGCTGCTTTTGCAGGTGCATTAGCAGGGAGCTGGATTGGAAGTGGAGCAGCTGGGACTGGAATTTTTGCTTATATGAGATGCCAGCATAGCAGGCAGCAGCTTAACCTGTTGTACCACAACACCATCCCAAAATATGGAATTTTATATGTATTTGCATTTGTTGTTGTTTTCATGTGCTTTCTAGTGGCGTCTTCTGCAGAAGGTTCTTTGACTCACTTATGCACTTCTTCCGTGATTCACTTATTTCTACATGCACCACACATCCTCCCTAAGTAACCATGTTAACAACTTGGAGTGTTTTCTTCTTTTCCTCTTTTCCATTCTGCTTAAGTTATTGTGAATTATTTGTGTTGCTTTTTTAAAATCACTGCCATTAATGAACAACTTTTATATTTCTATTTCTGTATTTATTATTAAATTCATAAGGTGTTAAAAATGAAAATATGTTTGACTCTCCTGCAGTGCGACCATAATGGGAAAGAGGAGAAGCTGAGAAGAAAAGGCACTGGACTTAAAAAGTATGTGTGTGTGTATGAGAGAGAAAGAGAGAGAGAGAGGCACAGAGAGAGAGAGAGACAGAGACAGAGAGACAGAGAGAGAGAGAGCGAGCTCCCAAAGCCTGTAACAATCAGGAATGGGCTGGGCAAAATCCAGGAGCAGGGAATTCAACCAAAGTCTTTATGTAGAAAGCAGAAACCCAATTACTTGAGCCATCACTGCTGTCTCCCATGGCTTGCAATAGGAGGAAGCTAGAATCAGAAGCCAGAGCCAGAGCCAAGAATTGAAACAGGTACTCCAATATAAGACAATGTTGAGCATCTTAGCCAGTACCTTAACTGCTGGGCTATCGTCCATATACGTCCCTTTATTTTCATCCCATGCAGGAAGAAGACACAGCACCATCTAATAAACATAAAGGGCTTCACGGCCGGCGCCGCGGCTCACTAGGTTAATCCTCCGCCCAGCGGCGCCGGCACACTGGGTTCTAGTCCCGGTCGGGGCGCCGGATTCTGTCCCGGTTGCCCCTCTTCCAGGCCAACTCTCTGCTGTGGCCAGGGAGTGCAGTGGAGGATGGCCCAAGTGCTTGGGCCCTGCACCCCATGGGAGACCAGGAAAAGCACCTGGCTCCTGGCTCCTGCCATCGGATCAGCGCGGTGCGCTGGCCACAGCGCACCGGCCACGGCGGCCATTGGAGGGTGAACCAACGGCAAAGGAAGACCTTTCTGTCTCTCTCTCTCACTGTCCACTCTGCCTGTCAAAAAAAAAAAAAAAAAAAAAACAGGCTTCACAAGGAACTATTTGTACAATTTTAAGGGTGGACACATTTTTAAAAAGGTTTTATTGACCAAATTTCTTAAACAAAATAACAGATCTAACTTAGTTTTCATATTTTATAATCTACTGGTGAATTTGATTTATTCAATTTATTTTTGTACTCGACACAATTATTTAGAATTATTTATATTAATAGTTAAAATGTTCTATACTCTTCCAGTCATAAATTCTTTTTAAATTATATAAGTATATTTTTTCTTAGTTTATCAGTTTCTTTTTTTTAAACTTTTATTTAATAAACATAATTTTCCAAAGTACAGCTACCGGACTACAGTGGCTTTTTCCCCCCATAACCTCCCTTCCACCCACAACCATCCCATCTCCCGCTCTCTCTCCCATCCCACCCACATCAAGATTCATTTTCAATTATCCCCATACACAGAAGATCAATCTGGTATATACTAAGTAAAGATTTCAACAGTTTGCACCCACACAGAAACACAAATATAAAGCACCACTTGAGTACTAGTTATACCGTTAATTCACATAGTACAACACATTAAGGACAGAGATCCTACATGAGGAGTAAGTGCACAGTGACTCCCGTTTTTGATTTAACAATTGACACTCTTGTTTATGGTGTCAGCAATCACCCAAGGCTCCTGTCATGAGCTTCCAAGGCTTCTTTGAGTTTGCCAACTCCGATCTTACTTAGACAAGGCCATAGTCAAAGTAGAAGTTCTCTCCTCCCTTCAGAGAAAGGTACCTCCTTCTTTGATGGCCCATTCTTTCCACTGGGATCTCACTCACAGAGATCTTTCATCTAGGTGTTGTTTGGGTGTGTTTTTTTGTTGTTGTTGTTGTTTTGCCAGAGTGTCTTGGCTTTCCTTGCCTCAAATACTCTCATGGGCTTTCTAGCCAGATCGGAATGCCTTAAGGGCTGATTCTGAGGCCAGAGTGCTGTTCAGGACATCTGCCATTCTATGAGTCTGCTGTGTATCCTGTTTCCCGTGTTGGATCATTCTCTCCTTTTTAATTCTCTCAATTAGTATTCGTAGACACTGGTGTTGTTTATGTGATCCCTTTGACTCTTAATCCTATCATTATGATCAATTGTGAACTGAAACTGATCACTTTGACTAGTGAGATGGCATTGGTACAAGCCAACTTGATGGGACTGAATTGGAATCCCCTGGCATATTTCCAACTCCACCTTTTGGGGCAAGTCCGACTGAGCATGTGCTGATCTATACATCTCCTCCCTCTCTTATTCCCACTCTTATATTATACAGGGATCACTTTTCAGTTATATTTAAACACCTAAGAATAATTGTGTGTCAATTAAATAGTTCAACCAATAGAATTAATTAAAACAAACAAAAATACTAAAAGGGATAAAGTATCAAGTTGTTCCCCAACAGTCAGGACAAGGGCCGTTCAAGTCACCATCTCCCACAGTGTCCATTTCACCTCAACAGGTCTCCTTCTGGTGCTCGGCTAGTTGTATAGTTTTAAGGACTTCACGATATGCAACAGGGATACTATAATTTCTGGAATGGAATAGCTTAAATATTATTGTTCTGATGGTTAGAACATAGCTGTGACAGTATTAGATCTTTGAACTTTTGAAATGTGAGGAAACGTTGTACTACCCCATTTACTTTTACCATTATAGGTTCTGTTAAATTTCTACCTGCTCTTTGGAACAATTCTTAGAGATTTTCTGTGACACGATCTGTTTCCTTAAACTTGCCAAACTTAGCTCTATGGATTCTCAAGTTGTATTCTTTTGGTAATTCCTGGATACATTTTTTCCTGTGATTGTAGCTTGATTGTCATTTCTTTTTTTTTTTAAGATTTATTTATTTTTTACTTGAGAGTCAGAGTTACACAGAGAGAGGAGAGGCAGAGAGAGAGAGAGAGAGAGAGAGAGGTCTTCCATCCAGTGGTTCACTCCCCAGTTGGCTGCAATGGCCAGAACTGCACCAATCTGAAGCCAGGAGCCAGGAGCTTCTTCCGGGTCTCCCATGCAGGTGCAGGAGCCCAAGGACTTGGGCCTTTTCCACTGCTTTCCCAGGCTATAGCAGAGAGCTGGACCAGAAGTGGAACAGCGGGGACTAGAACTGGTACCCACATGGGATGCAGGCGCTTCAGGCCAGGGTGTTAACCTGATGTGCCACAGTGCCGGCCCCAACTTGATTGTCATTTCATATATTACTTACTTTCTCATGTCCTTAGTAAAATATGTTAAGAATGTTATTGGTATTACTAGGCAAATGAACTATGTTTGAATTGACTTATGCTTTTATATTTTATTTTTTATTTTATTGATCATATGTATTTATTAAAGTTTTCTATTTTCCTTATTTTTTCTGTTTTCCTGAGTACCAAGAATCTTTATTCTTATCTATATTTTTCTTAAAATGAAAATCATAAATTTTCTACTAGTAAAGATTTTGCTGTGTCTCTTTGGACCTTCTTACAATTTATTTGATTTTCTTTTTTGTTGTTGTTTCTATTTTTTAATTTGTAACTTCTGATTACTTTGAGCCAAGATTTATCTAAAAATGTACTTTTTAATTTTAATGCTTTTTTTCAGTATTTTCCTCTTAGAATATAGTCAGAAAGTATAGTTCATGAGATCTCTCCTTTTTTGTTGTTTTGACTATTAAGGTATTCTTTGTGATCAATTATAGGAAGAGATATGTCTCATAAAATATTTTTTAAAGATTTATTTATTTATTTGGAAGGCAGAGATACAGACAAAAAGGAAGGAGAGAGAGGGAGAGGGAGAGTTTTCATTCCCCAAATGGTAGCAATGGTTAGAGTTGTGCCAGGCCAAAGCAAGGAGCCAGGAGTTTCCTTTGGGTCTTTCACATGGTTGCAGGGGCCCAAGGATGTGGGCCTTCTTCTACTGCTTTCCCAGGTGCATCAGCAGGGAGCTGGACTGGAAATGGAGCAACTAGAACACGAACCAGTACCCATATGTGATGTCAGCATTGCAGGCAGTGGCTTAACCTCCAATGCCACTGTGTCGATCTCCATAAAAATATTTTTAGATAATGTTTTCCCTCTAAGAAAAAGTTATTACTGTAAAATTTATTTATTTATGAGATTATTCAATTTCTTAACTAATTCACTAATGTTCACAAATATCTTATTGTTTGCCTATTAAAAATGTCTGATGATGAAACTGGGGAAATTAAACATTACTCTATTTTTGTCTATTTATCATAACCCCATTTCTAAATATTTTAAATACTTTACATCATATTTTCAATTTATGTCTTGCTTATACCAAGTAGGTTTGTGATTATTATATTTTCTTCATAATTTTTCCTTTTATCATTATTTATATTTATATAAAGAAATTGACTTATTTTAGTTTTGGCTCTTAAATTTCTTCCTTTATAATATTAATGATGTCAAGCAGGTTTTATTTTTATTTCATATTCCTGGTGTAGATTTAGGCTTACAAATTCCTTTATTCTCAATCTTTCACTCTTATGTAGATATCTTTCTTATTAAGAGATTATGGCTAAATTATCTGTTTAACCAAATCTGATCATGTTGCCTTCATGAAAGAACTCAGACCATTCTTGTTCAGGGGTTAGACCAACAAGTGATTTACATTCTGCAGCCATGCATTACTTAATTTCAGGGACACATCCTGATAAATATGTCCTTAGGTGATTTCTTCATTGTGTGGATGTTATAAAGTGTACTTTCGCAAATCTAGATGGTATAGAGCAACCACATGACTTGGCTTCCTGGTACAATCAAGAAACATAGTGAAGATGAGATTCTGAGGTTGCTGTGGTATAACATGACAGAACACTACAGTTAACTTTCTATTTGAGTAGTATGAGTAGCCCCTAAAATAATGATGAAAAGCATAAAATGTTAAATACATAAGCCAGTAACAAAGTGCCTTCCTATCATTATCATATATTATATAGGTTTGCTGGACATATTTGTGTGTGCCATACTTTCATACTGTCAGTTCAGTAGGGGTGTCTATACCAGTGTCACCACAAACATTTAAGCAGTGCATTGTGCTATGACATTAGTACATCAATAAGTGACGGTAATTTTTCTGCTCCATTATAAACTTAGGGATACAGTTACATATGTTGTTCATCTTTGATGGAAATGTCATTACATGGATGCATGATTATATTTATTATATATCTTCTACTGTACTTTATATTGCTTATATTAATATTAATTAATGTTTCATTGTCTTCATTTTTCTCTTATTTGATATATTATTCTATAAGAATATTTGGGATTTAATTTTACTGTTTGTCCTTGACATCCAATGGTAGAAGATACCTTGAGAACATTTGCTCTTTCTCCAATTTGCTTTCAAATGAAAGTTTGGCAATGAATTACTCTCCTATCTGTACAGTTATCTCCCATACCACAGCACCAAACACAGCAAATGTTGTGTGTTGTGCCATGTAAGGCTCATAGAAGTGCCTAGGTCTCGGAAATGTGGCCTCCACAATTCTCCTACATCTTCCTGGACTTCATTTGTGGACCCAAGGTATATTCCTGTCCCTCCCCCTCTTTTTTCTCCTTCCCCAACTGCAGTGAGCTTACATTTGTCTGTTCCACAGACATAGCAGTTTTGCCCAAAGATTAAGGCATTTTTTCTACAGGGCAGATAAAAAGAGAAGTCTCTGGATGGAGTTTCCTCACTCTCCCCTATCACAGCTGTGTCCTCTTCCTAGTGTGTTTCATTATAGATATTTTCTTAGAAATCTTTCCCTGCTTTTCTGGGAACTTCTTGTGAAATTCATTAAGAAGGAACCTGCTAGAGGTGGGGAATGTCCCTAAATTTAGTAGAAAATTAAACTGTAGGCTATCCACTCTCTCCATTCTATACCTGCCCTCTAACTATTCATTAGTATCCCACCAGGACTCTTTAGACCTGTGTCCATTAGTGTCTGCCCCAAGTAGAACGCTGCTCACCCACCCTTTCTACAGACACCTGTCTCTGTTCATATTTTGGTCCTAACATTATCTTGCTCTTTTTTTGTTATTGTAATGGTCTAAGGAACATCCCTTCTAGCTCCCTGTATTCTGGAGATGCAGTTGAAAGCTATACCAAACTTTTTAAAGTATCTTGAAAAATTCTCAAAAGGAAATGTTTTCCTTTTAAAATTAGCATACACATAATGGTGAACTGGAGCTGGATAGATCGTTTGTTAAATTCTTTTTCTTTTTCTTTCTTTTTCTTTTCTTTTTTTTTTTTGACAGGCAGAGTGGTCAGTGAGAGAGACAGAGAGAAAGGTCTTCCTTTTCTGTTGGTTCACCCCCTCAATGGCCGATGCGGCCGGCGTGCTGCAGGCAGCGCACTGCGCTGATCCGATGGCAGGAGCCAGGTGCTTCTCCTGGTCTCCCATGGGGTGCAGGGCCCAAGCACTTGGGCCATCCTCCACTGAACTCCCAGGCCACAGCAGAGAGCTGGACAGGAAGAGGAGCGACTGGGACAGAATCCAGCACCCTGACCGGGACTTGAACCCAGTGTGCCGGCGCCGCTAGGCGGAGGATTAGCCTATTGAGCCGTGGCGCTGGCCCGTTTGTTAAATTTTCAAGAATCCCTCTAGATGCTTATCTCATCCATGGTGGGAATATCCCACTATAGAGATCATGAAACTGGAAAATCAATTTTTAAACACTGACTAGCATAATGTTCATGATAAATCATATGACTACAGGGATATTTTTTTCATGAAAGGTAGGAAATTATAGGCCAAAAATTCAAAAGAGAGGCCAGGACTCAGGCTCAGCAAGTTAAGCCATTGCCTGTGATGCCTGCGTCTCCTATCAGCACTGATTTGAGTCCTGGCTGCTGCACTTCTGATCCAGCTCCCTGCTAATGAGCCTGGGGAAGTAGCAGAAGATAGCCTAGGTACTTGGGCCCCTGTCACCCATGTGGGAAACCCAGATCTGGATGCTGTGGCCATTCGGGGAGAGAACCAGTGGTTGGGAGATCTCTCTCTCCTCTCTCTCTGCTTTTTAAATTAGTAAATCTTTTTAAAAACTTCAAGGAATAAGATATTTATATTTTGTGTGGAAACTAATAATAATCAAATACCAGCTATAAAACAAGGAAAATACCCAGACAGTGGATGCAACTGGAGTAAAAAAAGCAATGTCCTTGTTCTTGTTAAACTTCCATTTTTAGACCCTGGCATTGTGGCCTAGCCAGTTAAGCTGTCTCCTGTGACACTGGCAACCTGTATGGGCTCCTGTTCAAGTCTCGGCTGCCCTACTTCTGATCTACCTCTCTGCTAATGTGCCCAGGAAAGCAGCAGAAGAGGGCCCAAGTCCTTAGGCCCCTGCATCTTTGTAGGAGACCTGAAAGAAGCTCGTGGCTCCTTGCTTCAGCCTGGCCCAGGTTTGGCCATTGTGATCTTTTGGGGAGTGAACCAATGGATGGAAGATTCATTCTTTCTTGCTCTCTCTTTCCCTTCCATCTCTCTCTCTCTCTCTTACTCTGACTTTCAAATAAATCTTTTTTTAAAAAAAACTTCCATTTTTGGAGCGAACCACTCAAAGAGATGAAAAGATAGATGGTTGAATAAGCGAATTAATGCATATAAAGAATGGTATAGATGGCAGGGTGTCATCCTAAAGCAAGAGATAATAGATACAGGACTCTTTCTAAGTTAAGAATGATTTCAATAAAATGATACTGAAGCTCCCAGGGTAGTAGAGGATCTCATTTTCACTGCCAAGCATAAAAAGAAGCATATAATTAGGGTATTTTATTTTCAATTATATCCCAGTCTAAATTTTCAGAATCTACTTGCAAATATTCTGAACACAATTTCTGGCTAACTATTATTACACTTCACTGAGAAATCAGAGGTGAATGCCAAAGTTCTTCAACCTTTAATCATACATACAGTGACCTTGCCTTTAACAGTAGGGCTTTGAAAATTATTAATGATCAAGGGTTTTTATTTTCAAAGTGTCCTGCTCTAATCTGGTATTGTGATAAGGATTTAATCAATGACCAGTACAGCTAGACTTAGTTACCATTAATTCAAGCCAGAACAAAGGGCTCTTGAATTTGTTCACTAAACCACGTTTTTTTTCTTTAAAGTGAAAATTGTGCTGTTTATGAGCAAGCTATTACATTTTGCAATACCAAATTGAATTTGAAAGAACATATAAAATTAAGCCATAACCTGTACCAATGAAGATTTAATTTGTTTCCACTGAATGAAGACCAAAGTTTTCAATTTAAATAACTGCCAGTTTTGATGCTACTCAGTGATTATAAACACCTCTTGGGGAAATGGTGGTGCTCTCCTTTTTATCTCTCTTTCTCAGTAAATGGCCCAACTAGAAAACAGCCAGTAAATTGCTATTAATAACATTGTGGATTTAAAATATTTTCAAACAGCATTTAATAACTGAAGTTCAAAGTGTTTCATTTTAATTATATTTTTCATTCATTTTAATACTTAGACGTATAAAGTAAATTAGGGATGAGATGACTGTTAGGAAAATGATGAGATAATATTAGCTGTCTAAATAGAAAGGCGCAATTTCTTTGCTCCTTCATATAAAAATGACATTATGGCATGCACAGTTGGATCTCACTTAAAATAGATTGAACTAGAATCCAAAAGTTAAGCAGGTATTTCTGGCTGCTGTTGTGGTGCAGTGGTTTAAGCTGCTATTTGGCGTCAGAGCACTGGTTGGAATACTGGGCACTCGGCTGCTGCTAACTGCACCTGGGAAGGTAGTAGATGATGATCCAGTCACTTAGGTTTCTGCCACCCATTGGCACGTCCAGGATGGAGTTCCCAACTTCTGGTTTCAGCCTGGCCCAGCTCTGGCTATTGTGGAAATTTGGGGAGTTACCAGCTGATGGAAGACCTGTCTCTTTCTCTGTCTCTGTCAATCTATCTTTCAAATAAATAAACCTTTAAAAAAAAAAAAAAACATTTACTAACTAACAATAGTTGAAATCCTGCCTTTTCGTAGTTTTTTTTTGGTCCACCAAAAATTAAATCTTTAAGAATAGCTCCTCAGTGCTGGCGTTGTGGTGCAGTAGGTTAATCTGCAGCACCAGCATACATGTAGGCCCTGGTTCTAGACCCAGCTGCTTCTCTTCTGATCCAGCTCTCTGCTGTGCCCTGGGAAAGCAGTGGAGGCTCGCTCAAGTGCTTGGGACCCTGCACCCTTATGTGGGACCCAGAGGAGGCTCCCAGCTCCTGCCTTCAGATCGGCCCAGCTCCAGTCATTGCGGCCATTTTGGGAGTGAACCAGCAGATGGAAGACCTTTTTCTCTGTCTCTCCCTCTCACTGTCTGTAACTCTACCTCTCAGACAGTAATAAAAAAATCTTAAAAAATAGATACAAAAAAGACTTAAAAAACAAACAAAGGATATAAAAGCCATCACAGTATTTAAAGAAGATGCATAACTCCTCAACACTCTACAAGAAATGAGACACCTCTGTATATCACTTTCAATAGTGAGATCATATTTTAAAAGCTGGGAACCTCCAAGGACATCCATGATAGTTTCCAAAGGCTAAGGAAGAATTATCACCATTTTTGTCTCCTTCATAACTCATGAATTTCCCACAAGAATAGATTGTCCTTTTCTGTCATTATACAGTATTTGTCTTGCTTATGTCCTTCCAAAATGTTATTTGAATCTCTAAAAAGTATCTGAGAACAAAGCATATTTAATCCAACATAATGGAGAGGAAGTAATTTATAAAAATGTTTGTATTTGGCTCAAACTGTGGAAGCCAATAGTTTGCCTCATTTCTTCTCCAAACTTTAAAAACAGAAACCTAAAGACACAATCACTTCTCTTCACTTCACCATATGTACTTTTTCTTTTCATTATATTGTCCTTTTTATTGTTTTTCCTATGTTCTGATATCATTGATAATTTCATTCTCAAAGCATGACACCCAGTCTTGTTTAAAGATTTTCTTACAAGTATTTAAAGTTGACTTACTAAAGTCTTATATGAACATTCATTCATTTACTGCATCTCTTCTCTGGACACTGTTCCAAGAATATCTCCTTCCCTCAACCAAGCATGTAATTTTTAATTTCTATTCATCATTTGAAAATTAGTCATTAGAGAGTGAGCATTCAAAACATCCGTGTGTTACTTTGGAGTGCCTGGGTTTGATATCTGGTTCTGGCTGCTTACCTCAACTTCCTGCCACTGCACACCTTGGGAAGCAGCAGTGCTATCTCAAGGAATTGGGTTCTTGCCACCTTCCCAAGAGTCATGAATGCCCTCTAAGTTCCTGGATCTGGCCTCAGCCCAGCTGTGGGTGTTTTGGACATTTAGAGTGTCAGTCAGTGGGATGGGAGCTCTCTATCATCTATCTCTCTGCCTTTCAAATATTAAAGTATCTATTTGAAAGTACTTTCATAATAATTAAAAAGATGAATGAGAAGTGGTTTCTGACCTCCTGAAATTCTCTCCCATGGCAGAGGGACCCAACAAAGGATGTCCTGAGAAAGAAACCTGGAACCAAAAGTGGATGGTGGTTGACTTTATTTGAATAATTCTGCAATCTTACTCGAAGTAATTAATGGTATTCATAAAAGCAATATTTTTGTAAAGAATCTTGGTTCCTGCAACCCCAAATATCATCTTATTAGGTTTTTGGGAAGAAAAAACTGTACAGTTTTCTGCTAAAAAGAAAAGGAGTATTCATTCTTTTCTTTGAGACAAATGCATAATACATTCCTGGGCCAGATAATTTCTTTTCTTTTACTTGGGTATGAATTTTGTCACATTAGATTTATCTTTTGGTTAAAGTACTTTATGATTTTAGAGCTCACTAGTCAGAAACCTTATTCCCTCAAATTCTCATTTTGTTTGTATGACTATTGTAGCTCATGAGTTAATGTGCCTTAGATCAAAATATGGGTCTTTCTTATTCTTGTAGACAAGTAACAAGAATGACTGACAGACAGCAGCCTAATTTGTACCTCAGTTTTAAAAATCATACTAGGACACTTGTCCAGTCACCAAGTTCTCTGAATTAAAATGAAAAAGATTGTTGTCCAGGGCATATTCTCTAAACTACAAAAGACAGTAACTCAAGCATATTGTCAATCTGAATGAGTTCAGTAGCCTCTCTCACATGATTTTAGCCAATTTCCTACAGTCACATAGAGAAACAATGTCACCATAATCACAGGGAATGTCATTAACTGTTACTAGAATTTACATATGTTACTTGTAATATTTTCATGAAAATTTGTGTGATTTCCCTGATTATATCAGCTAAAATAAAATTGACAGTTTGGGGCATTATTAAGGAGGCTCTGATTAGACAAAGCCGTTAAAAGCAGCATGTATACTAGACAAGACGTTGTGTCTCATGTTTAATAACAAATTTTGCTTTGAAATGATGAGTGGTGATAACAAATATTGGCAATATTTTTGTTAAATGGCCAATGCTGATGTTTGATATTACTCTGGCACTAGACTTCCTTGAGGAGCAAATACTGCCTTGGATTGACTTATGCCAGGCCAACAAAGAACAAAGAAAAAAAACATTTTATATGGGACATTGGGCTTTGTCACAGGATCAAAAATTTAAAAAAAAAAAAAAGCCAAGGTGAACTCCTGGAATTTTCGATGTTGGGGCTTATTCCTTCCTCTTTAGATCAGCAATACTGACATTGGTATCCTTAGCTCAAATATTAACAATACTAACTTCCTATTATAATGTGAATGTGTCCCCGACACCCCACCACCAATTCAGATGTTGAAACCTTGGGTGTTAGGAGGTGATTAGATCATAAAGTCTGTGCACACAAATATAGGATCAGAATCCTTATAAAAGGCATGGGAAAGCTTTTTGTCATCTTCAAATTTGTTAGAACCTTGATCTTAGAATTCCCAGTCACTAGAACATTGAGCAATTCATTTTTGCAGTGGAGAAATTACCTAAAGTCATTTACCCAAAATAAACTAAGATGCTTCTCAATGCTACTATGGTTTCCATATCTACATTGGCATTCCAAGGCTGATGAGAAATAGCTAACATCACAGAGCATAAGCATAGTTAGAAGGTTCTGTCTTTGTGAGAGTGAAGGAAAGGTCCTAGCACATAGATTTCACATACAGTACCACAGTACTCATTTATTAATTCTCAAGAAATTTCTAAAAATATCAAGTAGAGAGAAAAATAATAAAGCATAAAACTGAAATAGTGCTATTAAATTGAGCCCAGCAAAAACTATTTGAAAGAAACCTTTAGTTATTGGCTAGGCAGTAATACTGTGCAGTCTTAATGAAGTTTATCATAACTGGGAATTGACATTATATATTCCTTTTTGGAAAAATCACACTCTGTGCAATTACCTAAACTGACTAAACCCTATGGTCTATAGGCTCTCCAAGAAGGAACTTCTAGGGTCAGAACACAGCAAAACTCAGTGGAGTAGTTTGATAGATGGGCAATGAAATTTAACAGACTTCAAGCAGGTTTACCGCATCAAGAATAAGCTAACCCACGTGAATATCATACTCAATAACATAAAACCCATTTGGCGTTTTATTTTCTCCCTCAGAGAAAATCTACTTATAAGCAGTAGCTTCTTCCTAATGAATTCATTAAACACAATGTCAATATACAGTACATGGTTCTTTAATTCATCAGTTGGGTATTCATAATTTTGTCAATTTTGTTATAATTAATTAGCATGCTAATTTCAAATATTTTACAATAACTCCCATTGAAAACCATATTTCGTCTTGAACTTTGCATTTAACATATGTGGTTCCTGACTTTAGATTTCTGTAGATCATAAGACACTAAATAATAAGCTTTCTCTTTGGCTGATATTTAAAAACATCAAAACATTCCATCATGAAGTCAGAAAAAGCTGTGAGAAAGAGTTCATTTGGAGCATAAATTCTCCCTGTGGTTTAATTAAAGATTGGTAATTAGGATTATTATGTGTTGTGGCTTATCATGAATTCTAATCACCATGTTTTGTTCCCAGTTGGCCCTTTTGATCTTTTCTTTCATGCTCCAAATAGCTTCAACAATTTGAATCTGGAAAAAAAAACTTGTGACTCAATTTATAAAATAAATGTGCTACAACAGTTAAGAGAATAATAGTGAAGATATAATACAAATTTTATGATGAAGTTATTTCTTTTGAAGTGTGCAGTGACCAAATTTATTTCTTTTATCTACTTTCTTTTGTTTTAAAATGTAATTACTATAAAGTCATGATAAAATATTTCTGAATCATCACCCATAGATATAGGTATGTCGTATATATATGTGTATGCCTGTATTACTTATTACTTTCCCTGTGGTTTTTACAAATATAAATTATGTTTTTATAACTTCTAAATGGAGAGCATACTGTTTGCTTATTTTAACAGGCAATCAGTTATGAGACATTTCCTTAAGACAGTGTCAGGTATTAAAGTTTTTTCAATCTGTCAAACTGTACTGTTTTGATTTATCCAAGAGGGTCTAGAACATGGCTGAAGTGATAAACTGAATCTTGAATTTAAATGGTTGGGAAATTTGTCCGATTCACAAATGACGTTTTAGGTTTTTAGGGGAAATAAGATCCTATACTAGAGAAATTCAGTCAAATCACATTGAAACATTCAGTGTGACACAGTGGGGAAATCTTCCACACTATCTCAATTTCAACTTCATGAAAAATTAATGATTACCATGACAATCCCAAACTTGTAAGCTGTATTGACCTCAGCAAACTCAGGAGGGAGAAAACTAAGCATTTTAAGTTTCTCCTTCTTCTTTGAAAACAAAAAATTCTATCTAATTCAAGATTTAGTCTCTAAAACCCATTTTCTTGGTAGGTGTTTGGCTTAATGATTGAGCCACCAGTCAGGATGTCCATGTTCCACATCAGATCCTCCGGTTTAAGATCAGCTCCATTTCCTGACTCCAGTTTCCCTCCAGTGGAGACCCTGGGAAGCAGTGGTGGCTCAAGTAATTGGCTCCCTGACACCCATGTAGGAGACCTCAGCTGAGTTCCCAGCTCCTGGCTGTGGCCCAGCTCAGCCAAGACCTAGCTATTTTGGGCATCTGGGGAGTGAACCAATAAATAGGATCTACCTGTCTCATGCCATCTGTTTCTCAGATAACTTTTTTTTTTTCAAAAAAGCTATTTTGTGTTACAACGCAAAAAGAGTAAACACATTGTGAATTTTAGCATTGTCGAAATAATGGGCTACTGGTCCCAGTCAATGTGTTGCTTTGCTGTACCATAAATGGTAATGGTTGAAAAACGAAAAAGACTTACTAAAAGTATTTTTTAACTTAAACCTGAGTTATAAATACATTACTGGCAATTTAAAAAGTAGTGTATACATTTTTTATTCTTGATGATGTTTATTAAATTTTATTTTCCTTCCTATAATTATATTTCTCTGACAAATTGACTTAATTATTTTAAGCCACAATACTCAAAATATGTAGGTATGGTAGTATTGGTAAGAATGTATGTGCATTCTCCATTATTAAAATTCTAGCTCAAGTTAAGAAAGAGTTGAAAATTACTTCCATTGAGGAATACTTCAGTTTCATGATGTTGGCCAATGGGGTGTTGAAGGAATGGTTTGCGTGCTTGTTTATTTTACTGTGAATCTATTAGCTATTCAACATGCTTAAAAAGCTACTCTCTTTATCAGTCAAGATAGACTGCATAAATTTAATGGTAGCAAATTGCTCAAATACCTCACTGGCTGAATGCATTGAAGACTTATTCGTCTCTCATACTGCATCTGCTATTCTAGGTGGATTTCAGCATCTCAGATGACACTTCCACATCCTAACTTCAATAATTACATCTTCCCTTTACTTCAACTAGGAAGTGATTCATCCACATTTGCTTTTTTTTTTTTTTTTTCCCTAAGCAAGTCCTTTGGCCTTGCCCAAAGTTCAGTGAGTCAAGAAAGTGCAATCCTCTTTTGTGCCTGAAAGGAAAAGGAAACCAAAAACATTTGTGGACAACATGGCCTCTGAGATTTTCAATTTACTTAAACGTTATTTGATTTGTTTTTCTTATTCTTTTTTTTTTTTTTTTTTTTTTTGACAGGCAGAGTTAGACAGTGAGAGAGAGAGAGACAGAGAGAAGGGTCTTCCTTTTTCAGTTGGTTCATCCCCCAAATGACCGCCACGGAGGCAATGCGCTGATCCAAAACCAGGAGCCAGGTGCTTCCTCCTGGTCTCCCATGCGGGTGCAGGGCCCAAGCATTTGGGCCATCCTCCACTGCACTCCCAGGCCACAGCAGAGAGCTGGCCTGGAAGAGGGGCAACCGGGACAGAATCTGGCACCCCAACCGGCACTGAACTTGGGGTGCCTGTGCCGCAGGAGGAGGATCAGCCAAGTGAGTGGAGGCGCCGGCCGATTTGTTTCTCTTATTGCAGGATAATTAAGGCAAGGGTTGGCAACATTTTCCCAGACAGTAATGGTAAAAATTTTAATCTCTGTAGGCTATATCATCACAAATACTCAGCTTTTTATTGTTGGAAAACAAAACAGGAAATCAGTAAATAAATGACCACAGCTGTGTTCCAGTAAAGCTTTTTCCACGGTCTGTAAACAAGAGTTTATTGAACTCTGGCGGTAACATGTATTCCTTCTGATACTGATATCAAAAGAGCCCCTGATTTCTTATCTCTCCTGTCACTTTTTGGCCTCTTACCAAAGTTTCCTCACGTAATCATGCAGGTTGTACACTGAATCAACCCAAGAAAAATTTTTCCCATCAATTGCAATAGAAACAGAATCTTCCCTGTGGGAGTCCAATGGACTGATCTTGCACAAAAGTTACACCAATCACTTTACACTTCTGTTTTGTGCCTATCAGTGTCTTCTCTACTACAAGAAAAGTCTGGCCTAATAGTACTCGGTGGGATGGCAAAGGTTTTTGTGAAGTGTATAGATAATAAGCATTTTCAGTATACTTACCTGATAATGGTTGTTTTGATATGAAATTGTAAATTTTTAAAGTTAGAAAATACTGGAACAGGCATTTATTCTAGTGGTTCAGGTGTCAGTGAATACACTTGAATCCCTCATCAGAGTACCTTAGTTTGATTTCTGGTTCCATTCCTGACTCCTGCTAATGTTCCTAATAATGTTTCCTACTAATGCAGATCCTGGAAGCTAACAGTGATGGCTCAAGTAATTGTGTTCCTATCACACATGTGGGAGATCTAGATTCAATTCCCAGCCTGACCCAGCCCCAGCCCCAGCCCTAGCCTCCAGGCAATTGAGGAGTAAACTAGCAGGTGCAAGATTTATCTATCTGTTCTCTTTCTTTCTGTCTAAAAGAAAAATTAGAAATATTGAACACTACCTAAACATAACAAAAAGAAACTTTGAGCACTAATTTTAAAATTCTAGTTCAATTCAGTGCATACAAACATACACAAATTGGTATGATATTGTATGCACGGATATTTTTGCACCAAAGTAAGCTTATCTTTTACCTCATTTTCCATAAACATTTTGAAGTACTCTCATAAAATCAGCATTATACTGTATTTTTGTTCTATTTTGATAATTTCCATTATAATGCTACATGATTATGGTTTTTAAAATGAATCTAGTTTTTCAATCACAGTTTGACCATAATTTATTTAACCAATTCCTTTTATATATAACTCTTTGAATATATTTTTAGTTATTTTCTTAGAATAAAATACTATACTGTAATTTCTTATTTTTTATTGATTTCTTTTAATTTGACAGATAGAGTTAGACAGTGAGAGACAGAAAGGTCTTCCTTCCATTGGTTCACTCCCCAAATGGCCGCCACAGCCAGTGCTGCACTGATCCGAAGCCAGGAGCCAGGTGCTTCTTCCTGGTCTCCTACTCGGGTGCAGGAGCCCAAGCACTTGGGCCATCCTCCACTGCCCTCCCGGGCCACAGCAGAGAGCTGGCCTGGAAGAGGAGCAACCGGGACTAGCACCCGGTGCCCATATGGGATGCTGGTGCCGCAGGTGGAGGATTAACCAAGTGAGCCATGGCACCAGTGCCTGTAATTTCTAAGGTGCCCCTATGTATTCTCATAAAGAAAGTGCAGTCATGCCTGTTTCATATTATCCTCATTGACTTTTGGCTTCAAACATATAATTCATTTAAAAACACACATGATTATCTGAACATTATTTCTTGATTTATCTAGCAATTTCAGAGAGGAAAATGCACACACAAATGAACATTGTAGATTTTGGAATGTGAACATTAGAGAGCACATTTATTTACTGTGTATTTCTCTGCCTTATTGCATAGAGGAATAATTTAAACTTTTATCAAAGATTCTATGCTATCATTAAGACAGAATAGGATGCAAATTTTAAAAGTCATTATCAATATCAACAAACATTTTCTCTCTGTGACATATTTCTGTACCACTTGATTTTGTCTACCTTGAAGGTTACCAATTTTTATAAGCAGGAAAAGCAGAGATAAATAACTATACACACATGAGCTGGGACTACATACTATAAGCTGCTTTCTCAATATCTCTCAGGAGAGTCCATCTTATTAATGTGTAGCTTTGTTACTACATTACTTAAGAGTTTGTTTTGTGGTTGAATAGCTTGCACATGTTCTCATTCTACCAAGCTGAATGGCAGGGACAAAGGAACAGCATCCGTTTTGGTAAGTAAGAGCAAGGGGATAAATAGTGATGAAGGAGAAACACAGTTTTAGAGGGACTGTGCTTGATGGCAGTTTTAGAAGAAAGATGGGTAGCAGTTGTGGGTATTTGGCTCACTGGTTACGATCCCTGCATCCCATATTAGAGTGCTTGGGTTCAGGTCCCCATTCTGCTTCCAATCCACTTCCTCCCAATGTACACCTGGGAGACAGTGAGTGGTGGCCCAAGTACTTGGGTCTTTGTCACCCACAGAGGAGACCTGGATGGAGTTCTTGGTTCTGGGATTCAGCCTCTCAAATAAATTTTTGAAAAAGAAGAGGAAAGCTGGGGAGTGGACACAAGTTATAAGCATTATATTCCATGGAATGGGTGGATTTAAGACTAACTTCTGCATACTTGTGTTTTTCACACATTGCAAGTTTTCTTAATAACTTCAAGTTGCATATTCTTGTTTCGTCTGTATTTCAAACATGTGTCTTCAGCTAATTTCTCTTGTCAATTAGTTGATTCAGTGAGAAAAATTTAAATTTCAGTTTTTTTCCAAAGAACGTATGGAAGCTTGCCTTTGACTCTAGCAATTATTACTAACTGGTAAGCTTTCCCTGGCTTTTACAAAATGCTTTTTACAGTATCTACTGCTGTTCTATGTACTAGACATGTATTAAAAATATAATAATATAAATGTCATGGGAGCAAGGCAGAAGAAACAGGAAAAGTAGTCAAGAAAAGAAATTTGAATTTTTGGGTAATATCAGAATAAAGATCTATGTTAAAATTGAAAGTCATACAAATCTATTAATATATACACCTGTGGATAGAGGTAAAATATTAATATCGCATCTGAATGATGTTTTGCAATAACTAAATGAAAATATCTGTGATACTGGCATTCTAGACATTGTCTATTCTCTAATTCTTAGATGCTCTTAGAATATCACATCATTAGCCAAGAATATTAGTGCTCCCCTCCTCTGATTGGGAAAGAAATTAGACCTTCTATTTGCTCTTGCCATCTGGCTCTAGGATGAGAATAAATTCAACTGCAGCAGATGCTAATAGTTGTCCCACTTTTTTATTCTTTCCCTTTTCCTTGGAAAATGAAACTTTCAGTGTTAAACTTAATACATGGGTGAATTACTGGAGCTATTATTTCCCAGCCTCCACTATATCATCAGATATAGTCATGTGACTAAGTTCTGGGCAATGAGTGTAGTAGAAAGTGCAGACCCCATATATTCACCTGTCTCTGTCTTGCTGGCTGGAATGCAGCTATCATGAAGAAGTAGCTGTCTTAGACAGAAGCTGCTTATTTGGCAAACAACAAGATAGGAGAAGGATGTGACCTTAGAACTGCCACCACCACATTAGCCCTAAATATTTACTTTCTGACTTTGCATAAGGGAGAATGAAACTTCTGTCAGGATTAACACATTACAGGTCTATCCTCTGTTACTGTAGCCAAACTTATACTCAATTAAAAGACAACCAAAGACAAATGAAACAAACACAAATGATTTGCAATAAGTAAGAGTAAGGAATGATTGTTTTCTTCCTTATTGTACTTCCAACAGCTATAAATATATTAAAAAGTCACTGTATTGTAGCAAAATAATTTTTCTAAATATTTAACCATATCAGTAAGCCTGATTAGAAACAAGAGCAAAGAATTCTGTGAATATTTACAATTTGAACAAACTATTCTTATTTTTACACACAATCTAATCCAATACATTTTACATGTTGACGATAAGCATCGTGTTGTGGAAACAAAAGCAGGCATAAGTAGCTGAACTCGATCAAAACAGGGCAATTACATTAGTCTGAGCAAAATACTTTCAGATCACTTAAGAATAACATAATTCAATCATTACAGTTGTAAAATGTATTGTACTACCTATATTGTTCAAGTTTTTTCAAATATAATACTACTAATATAAAAATGTCTGAGATCCTTTTGAATGATTGTAAAGTTATTCTACCTTCAGCAAAGATTTACTGATTGCTTTCTGTTTGTCACAGTGCTAGGCACTAAAAATCAGAAGTTAACGCACACAACCTATCTAGAAAAAAATAATACTCAGTTTGGGAAGTAGAGGAAGGCCACTAATTGTAGTACATGATAGTAAGTGCAATAGTAGTAGTACAAACTAATTTAAAATTTGAAATCACACATGGATGAGTGATTAATTTTCTCCTGGAAGTCAGAATAGCTATCATGGAAGAACTGAAATATGAGGAAGATCTTAAAGAATGAGTTGTATTTTTTCCAAGCTTGTCTTTTTAGAGGTTTGCAAGATTCAAATTTATCAAGATGTGAAATGAATGGATTCAAGAGTGGTACATTTCCCATTACAGAAGACAATAGAGCACATGCTTGGCAAAGCTTATTCCATGTCGTGGTGAGCAGTTAAGCATTTGTGTTGGGGTGCTTGGCAAATAGCCCTGACTCCTTTAAATTCCTTCTTTCCTTGAGATGGTAAATTTCTAACATGTGAATGGGGAGAAGGGTTGTAGTGGAGAGAAAGAGGAGATGGAAATGTATGCCCAGCAAATGGACATCACTCACAAAGTTCTAAGGATGACTCATGTATCTGGCTGTGTGACCACAGTACATAACAGCAAGAGCATGTTGGGAGGGAAGAAGGTGGAATTGGCGAGAACTGGTTGAAAGTGTAAGTGAGAGTTCCGATTAGGGATCATCGAGCGTAATTCCCGAGAGTTTCAGAGTTATTCTATCAACTACTGAAACACAACAAAGATTTTGGAACAAGTCAACCAGTGGATGTAAAATCTCTCTCTCCCTTCTCTCTTAGCTCCTGACACTGTATCTCTCGAAGACATCACTATTCACAAAATTGAAGCAGATCATATAAGATGTTTAGGATGTATCTGTTGTTTTTGCCCAAATAACACATTTCTTCTTCTTTGGCTAGAAATGCTCTTTTTATTTGAAACCTCTTCTTCTCTGTTGGAAGCAATTTCGGTATGATTATTAATCAAGGTGGGCAAAAGTCCTAACCCGGAAAATGAGGAAGCTCCCCTTGTATTAGGATTTGTCATAAAATACGACTATGGGAGCTTATGGTCCTGCTCTGATTGTGCCTTGAAAGTGCTATTTAATAGTTCACAAAAACCTAGGCTTGCCTAGCTGCTTTGCTTTTATTGTCCATGAGGTATCACTGTTCAGCTTGTCCTATAATACTGTTTTTTATTCCATTTTTTCCATACATTATAGGTTAGTGGTTAGCCAGGGTTTACTTTTGCTATTTACTCACACAGGGGACCCCAATATACTGCACAATAGTCCTGTCTAATAATAAGCATAACTTTCTCACTTAGAAGGACCAATCATTGTTATTACTTTAAAAATTAAAATGATTCAACATCATAGAAGAGGGGGCTGGCATTGTGGTGTAGCAGGTGAAGCCACAACAGGCATCCTGTATGGGTACTGGTTCAAGTCCTGGCTGGTCCTTGCTAAATGAGCCTGGGAAGGCAGAGGAGCATGGCCCAGGTGCTTGGGCACCTCCCTACCTGGGATACCCAGATGAAACTCCTGGCTCCTGGTTTCGGATCTTCCCAGCTCTGGCTATTGCAGCCATCTGGGGAGTGAACCAGTGGATGGAAGCTGTCTCTCTCTGTCTCTCCCTCTCTCTCTAACTCTATCTTTCAAATAATTAAATAAATAAAAAAAAAGAAAAAGAAAAAAGAAAACATATAAGAGCCCCGCTTTGTGAAAAGTCCAGAAACTAGTTGACAGGCTTCTGCACTCTCAGTATAAAACCAGCCACATCAAAACTGGTAGGAAATCTTTAGCCCTCTCTTGTCATAATCTTCCCTTTGCCACAGCACCACATGCTCAAGAAGAAATTCTTAGCTCCTAGTCAGTGATGGAAGGAGGGGAGTAGTCTGTACATCCAAAACTCTGGCTTTGGCGGAGGTTTCCAAGGGACTGGTTTCTATATTGACTGAGTACACCTGGTGACAAAACAGACTCCCTGACTGGGACCTGCTGAGAGCAAGAGTAACAATTTGGACTAGAAGCCATCCACCTGCTATATACCCCTTCCTGGTTTAGAAAAAAAAAAAACCCACAAATGGGCAAAATCTTACAGGTCCTATCCCCTGCAAAAGGAAAGAGTTGAATTGTGTAATCAACATGCTGGCTCCTTAGGTGGCTGCCCACGGGGTTAGTATTAGTTTCGTCTTGCCTATCCAGAGTATTGATAGGATCTGGCACACTTGAGACACTTGGGGTTTGGATAAGTATGCACTCACAAGCCAGAGATCTTATTTCTGTTTGGCATGACACAAAATCGGGAAACTCCCACTGTGGCTCCTTGCGGGAGGAGGAAAGAGAAGAAGGAAACACACAGCATGCAGGCTTTTCAGGGGACTGTCTGAGACAGGGCTTTCTACTGCCTGTCTCAGCATGCTGACTGGACCTTGCATATTCTGGTTGGCTGGATGCCACAGAAAACAACAGGGACTAAAAGAACTAAATGATGTTCTGCTGCCTTGGGGAACCAGCAGTACAGCAGGCAGACACTACAGGGAGTGAGAGATTATGGACTTCTGGGAAAAGAACCTGAAATCACTAAAATCAGGATTTTACATGCATGAGTCCAAAGCAGACACATTCATAGAAAAGGGGCTCCAGACTCTAGCCAGCCAGGCTGAGGTACAGTTGTTTTTATGAAACCAGCCCATAAAGATTGGAGATGTGTCTATTTTGCCAAATGTTCAGGTACCAACATGAAGATCCCGGATGAGAAAAAATGAGGTAAAATAGCCAGAAGCCAACTTTAAAGACAAATATGTGAACTGTCTGACAATGAGTTCAAAATAACTATCATGATGCTCAATAAGCAGAGGAAAATGAGATATGAAAAATGAGAATTGTAAAAATATACAGAAAAGTTTAAAAAATTTAGACATTTTATTGTTGAAGAATATGATAATTAAAATGAAAATTCATTAGGAGGGCTCAGCCATAGACATGAGCAAGTAGAAGAAATAATCAGTGAATGAGAAGACAAGTCATTTCAAATAATCAAGTGAGAGAAGCAAAAAGAGAAAAAAGAACAAGTGAAGAAGATTAAGGGACTCATTGAATACCATCAAATGGACCAATATACACAAAATGAGGCCTCCAGAGACAGAAAGGGAAATACAGATTATTTAAAGAAAAAAAGGCTACAACTTCCCAAATCCAGAGAAGGAAATGGACATCTGGATTCAGAAAACCTAATGTCTCTAAATAGGTATTCACTGAAACATTTTAATTAAATTATCAGTTGTCAAAGGAAAAAACACCAAGTACACCACAAATTGAGAAAGTTTCCTCCACAAAGAAGGGTAAATAAAGGCTTTCCTCAAAGATAAACCAAACTGAAGGAGTTCATCACCTCTAGACCTGCCTTTGCAGAAATAGTGATGGGGTATCTTCAAACTGAAAAGGACACTAAACAGAAACAGAAAGGCATATGAAAGTATAGAATTCATCTGTAAAGGTAAATGTATACAAAAATAAAAAATGTTATAATAATGCAACAGAAATTAGTATATCACTATTAATTCTGGTATAAAACTTCAAATAAACAAATACAAAAAATAAATATAACCAAAGGGGCATGTTAAGAAAAATATGTAATTTGAGACATCAATAACATAAACTGTGAGGAAGATAAACTTGTAGCTATGTTTGTATTCAACTATAGTTAGCTCATTATCAGTTTAAAATAAATTATTACATTTATAAGATAGCTCATGTAAACCCCATGATAATCACAAAGAATAAATCTATAGAAGATACACCCAAAAAATGAGAAATGAATCAAAACATGTCATTATGAAGAATTAATGAAACAGAAAGGAAAGCAATGAAAGAAGAAAAGTGGAAAAATAATACACCCCCAAAAATGTTAATAACTACCTTAATTGCAAATGAATAAAACTCCCCAGTGATGTCACGTCTGGGCTCTTGGCCCAGAAGTTATGTCCATAGTGGAGATGCTCACATTCCATATCAGAGTGTGTGCATTAGGGTCCTGGATGTGCACTTTACTCCAGCTTACTGCTGATGCAGCAGTTGATGGTTGGAGTGGTTGGCTCAGTGTCATCCATATGGAAGACCAGCATTGAGTTCCTGGCTCCTGGCATTGGCCTGTATCAGCATTGGCTGTTGGGAGAAATTAGTAACTTAACTTTTCACCGCTAAGATACAGAAAGAGAAGCACAAACTAACCTAGAGTTAGTAGAAGGAGGGAAATAACTAAGATTAGAACATAAATAAGTGAAAGAAAATAGAAAAGCAGTTGAAAATAGCAATGAAGCCATGAGTTGGTTTTTCAGAAAAGATCAACAAAATAGACAAACAAAGTAATCAAGTGAAAAAGGATGAAACTAAAATAAATAAAATAAAAAATGAAAGTGGAAACACCACAACTGATGCCACAGGATTGACAAGTATTGACTATTGTGAACAACTGGATACCAGCAAACTAGAAAATTAACAAGCAATGTATAAATTCCTAGAAAAATGCGACTTATCAATGGTGAATCATCATGAAGAAATAGAAAAACTGAAAAGCTTTATACTTGTAAAGGCAATTAAATCAGCAATCAAAAAGCTCCCAAAAAAGAAAAACCCAGGTATAGATAGCTATCCTATGAAATATTTAAAGAACTAATGCCAATCCATCTCCACTTTGCTAAAATATTGAAATGGAGATATTTCCGAATTCATTTTATGAAACCACTACTACCTTTATGTAAAAATAAGCCTAATAACCTACAAGAAAAGAAAACTACAGGCCAATATTCCTTATAAACATAGATGGAAAAATCTTAGCGAAATACTGGCAACCAAATTCAACAAGACATTTATAAGAATCATACACCATGATCAAGCAGTAGTTTGTCTTGGAATGCAAGGCAGTTCAGCACACAAAAATCAATCAATGTGAGATACAATATTACAAGGAATAAGAATTTTTAAAACACCATAATCAGAGCAATTGATGAAGAAGAAGCATTTGACAAAATCCAATACATATTCATGATAGAAACACTCAACATATTAGGAATAGAAGGAAATTAATCAACAACGTAAAGACTAGGAATGAAAAAGCTGCAGCTAAACTCATACATAAAGATGAAACAATGAAGGCCTCTTCTTTAAGACGAAGAACAAGACAAAAGACGCCTACTCTTTCCACTTCCATTCAATAAGGTGGTGGAAGTCCTAGCCAGATGACTCAGGTAAATAAAAGGAAGACAGAAAAATATTCCAAATAAGATAAGCAAAAGTGAAATAATCTCTGTTCACAAATAACATAATCTCATTCACACAGAGGATCCCACAAACTTGGTCCACTAACAGGTTGTTAGAGTTAGCACATACATTTAATAAAGTTGCAGGATATAAAAATCAATATATAAAACAATTATACTTCTGTACATTAATGATAAACCATCAAAAAAAAGGAAATTTTAAAACTCTTCAAGAATAGCATCAAAAGGATAAAATACTTAAGAATAAAGTTAACCAGTTGGTGCCGGGGCTCACTTGGCTAATCCTCCGCCTGCGGCGCCAGCACCCCGGGTTCTAGTTCGAGTTGGGGCACCAGGTACTAGTCCTGGTTGCTCCGCTTCCAGTCCAACTCTCTGCTGTGGCCCGGAAGGGCACTGGAGGATGGCCCAAGTGCTTGGGTCCCTGCACCCGTGTGGGAGACCAGGAGGAAGCACCTGGCTCCTGGCTTTGGGTCAGTGCAGCACTGGCCTTAGCAGCCATTTGGGGAATGAACCAACGGAAGGAAGACCTTTCTCGCTGTCTCTCTCACTCACTGTCTATAACTCTCTCGCTGTCTCTCTCTCATTAACTCTGCCTGTCAAAAAAAAAAAAAAAAAAAAGAATAAAGTTAACCAAGGAGAAAAAAAAGGTATATTGAAGACTATAAAACATTGTTAGAAGGAATTTAGGAAGATAAATGAAAAGATCTTTTGGTTCATGAATCAGAAGACAATCATTTATATGATCTGAAGAGAAACCAGAGTATTCAGAAGACAATATTATTAAAATATCCATCAGTGAAAGATTACTGAAAGATTCAAATGTAATCCCTATTAGAATCCTAATGGAATTCTTTATAGAAACAGAAGGAAATCCTACAATTTATATGGAACCATTAAGGATCCTAAATAATAAAACAAGAATAAATAAATAATATAATAATAAATAATAAAACAATAAAAACAATCTTGAGAAAAGAACAAAACTGGAGGTTCCACATGTCCTGATTTCAAAACATATTACCAGGACACATTAAGACAGTTTGGTATTGGCATAAAGACAGACACATAGGGCAGAACAGTAGAATAGAAAGTCCTGAGGTAGACACACATATACAAAATCAACTGATATTTTACAAAGGTTCCAAGAATATCAGTAGGAAAAATATAATCTCTTCTACAATTGGTATTTTAAAAAATGGGATATCCAAATGCCACATATTGGAGCTTTTATATGGTTTATTTTAAACTGTACATAAAAAATCAAATTTAAAATGCTTTGTAGACATAAACATGAGAGCTAAAAGTGTAAAGCCGCAAAAGAAATCATAGGGGGAAAGTTTTATGATATTTGTCTTGACAAATATTGCTTGGATATGACTGTAAAACATAGAAAACCAAAGCAAAAATAGACAAGTTGATCTACATTCAACTTAAAATCTTCTGCATATCCAAAGAAACAACCAACAGAGTGAAAAGGTAGTTTACAGGATAGGAGTGTATATTCTTAAGCTACATATCTGACAAGTGCTTAATATCTAAAATATGTAAGGCTACTATGCAGTTCAATGGCAAAAAAAAAAAAAAAACAATCCATATAACTTAATTTTAAAATGAATAAAATCTGAACGAGCATATCCTCAAATAAGATATTCTTACAGATTACATGTATTCTTATAGCAAAATACCCCAAATAGGGTAATTAATAAAGAATGTAAATTTTCCGTTTTAAAGTCTGGAGTCTGGGAATTCTAAGATCAAGCTACCTATAAGTCTGGTGTCTTGTGAGGGCCAAGTCTCTGCTTCTAAGAAGTGCCTTGAACATTACATGCCATGCCTCAAATCTCAGTACATACAAAAAAAAACAAAGGGGCCACTGTATGCTTGAGCATTTTTTAAAAAATTATTTTTTATTTGAAAGGTAGAGTTATAGGCAGAGAGGGCAAGACAGAGAAAGTTCTTCTGTCCACTGGTTCATTCCTCAGATGGCCACCACAGCCAGAGCTGGACCAATCAGAAGCCAGGAGCCAGGAACTTCTTCTGGGTCATCCACACGGGTGCAGGGGTCCATGCACTTGGGTTATCTTTACCAGGCCATAAGCAGAGAGCTAGATCGGAAGAGGGGCAGCCAGGACATGAACAAGTGCCCAAATGGGATGCCAGCACCAAAGGCGGAAAGTAGCCTACTACAACACAGCACCAGTCCCTTTTGAGCACTTTTCAAGAATACAAACACATTCATGAGAACAGAGCTCTCATAACCTAATTACTTACCAAAAGACCCCAATCTTAATACTATTGCACTGGGCGATAAGTTTCAACATGAGTTTTAGAGGGTACGCACTATTCCTAGCAACATACACATGGCCAACGGGTATATAAAAAGATGCTATGCATCACTAATCACAGCAAACTACACATAAATATCACAATGAAATATTGTCTCATCTGTTAGGATGACTATTATCAAACAGATCACAAGAGTCATTGAGGATCTAGAAAGCCTGAACCATTTGTGAACTCTTGGTGAAAATATAAAATGCTGCAGCAACTATGGAAATATGTAGCCACTATCATATCACCCAACAATCCTAATTCTGGGGATCTTGAATAGATGTTTTTTACTACTACCTTCACTGCAATATTATTTACAATAGCCAAGATGCAGAAACAGCTTACATGTACATCAAGAGACAAGTGGACAAAGAAAATGTTGTGAATGCATATATTAGAATATCATTTAGCCTTTTAAAAGAAGAAAATACTGACAAATGTGACAATATGGATGAAATGTGAGTACATTATTCTATGTTAAATAAGCCAGTCACAAGACAAATACCTTGGCAGTAGTGGTGATGACTCAAGTAACTAGGTTCCTGCTACCCATAGAGGAGACATGAATTAAGATCCTGGCTCCTGGCTTCAGCCTGACCCAATCCCAGTCATTGCAGGCATTTGAGGAGTGAACCAGTGAATGGGATCTCATTTTCTCTATCTCCTTGTCTCTCAATTTTTTTTAATTATTAAGTGGGTATATCTAACATTAGGTACTTTTTTCTACAACAGAAAAAAATTGTTATTGCACACATAAACTTAGATTATACCCAATCCCTTTTGGAGAGTCACAATCTATATTAGCATATTAAAGAGTCTGAAAATGCCAATGGACCAAGGATTATCTAACATTATATTTCTCCAATTTGTTTAAATCCAGATAACTTTGTGTATATTGTAGAAGGCCAAAGGAAATGCACTTAAAACCTGGACCATCTTACATGTCTTAGAATGGAAGCTGGAATGTGTCCTTCCTTGAAGTCATTGATGAATCTAATTAGTAATGTAAACATTATACTTTGTTTTGGAGGAAAGCCCAATTTATGGTAGGTAGATATATTAATTATTCTGTTTGATAATAATTATTTTAAGAGGGATTGTGTTGAACAACATGACACATGATTCTTGGCATTACACATAGGGGATTCCTTTCATTCAATAACAAAAATGCTGGAAGAGGACTCCTGCTGGTGTTGCTTTAATAATTTAGAGGCATGTGGACCTGCATCTCTGTATTCCTCTCAATCTTTCTGTCATGGTCCCAATATATTGTTACTCAGCCAGTGTGTTCGAGGCATATAGTAAGAGGGAAGGAATAGATGCATCTGCTGACACCCTTTTTAAATCTAGAAGATAGACTGTTTATGTAACTTCAGTTAGGACCAAATCATGTGACCATGTGTAGTTACAAGAGTAATAGAATAACTGTACTTGATTCTTATTTATGATACTCATGGTCTATAAAATTTCATGAGAACAGGGAACTGATGAATGCTGAACAACTGCTGCGGGGTATATGCAAGGTTAGGTTTCACTGAGTCTTTGGTTACATTTTCATCTACTGATCAATACCTAACCTTACTTTGTACGTGTTTCTGCTTAAACAGTCTACTTAATCCATATTGCAGATTGTTTAACATTGAACTCATAGCCAATGACACTATAACTCATATGTGAGACACTTCTGCTTGGCAGACACATTTTCCCCATAGGCACATCACAGTCACCTTGGGCTTAGAAACACTGAACAGCACTTCACTACTCTGTAGGCTATGTAGAAGGGGGAAATCACCAACTAAGAGCACTAAAATATGAAAATGTGAATTTAAGTAGACTGCAGAAAGGCCATTGTTTATAGTCCAAGAGCTGAAAACAATTGCCTTGCTTGAACTCTGTTGGGAACATGTATCCAGCAACTCAAAATTTTGGCTACTCCGCAAG
Source organism: Oryctolagus cuniculus (assembly GCF_051225735.1). Lineage (NCBI taxonomy): Eukaryota > Metazoa > Chordata > Mammalia > Lagomorpha > Leporidae > Oryctolagus > Oryctolagus cuniculus. The sequence goes on along the minus strand of NC_142869.1, from coordinate 144,085,455 downwards.
TGTTCACAGATGGAAAATGCTGAGAGTATTAATTTTGCAATTACAAATACACTTCATCAAGTAGGCACATTCACAAATATGGAATACTGAATAATGATAATTGACTCTATTTTGTTAGACATATTGCTGTCCCAAGCAAAATCAGGGAGAAAAAGGAATGAGTGGCAGGTTAAGACCTAATGAGGCGAGGTAGGCAATTGGCTTGGGATACCCACATCCCATATCAGAGTTCCTGGATTCAAGTCTCAGCTCTGATTCCTATTCAGCTGACTGTTAATGAGCATAAAAGCAGCAGATGATGGCTCAAGTACTAGTATCTTTTCCACCCACATAGGAGACAAAGGTTGAGTTCCAGGCTCTTAGCTTCAACCTGGACTAGCCTCTGACTATTGCCAGGCATTTGGGGAGTGAACCAATGGATAGAAAGTTCTCTCTCTCTCCTCTCTCTCTTGTTTGGCCTTTCATATCAGTAAAATATTTAAATAAGTTTGTTTTAAACAAAAGTACTAATGAGGTTGGCTAGAGAAATCCAAAGTAATAACTCTAACTGTGGGCAAGGTACATCCCCATTTTATTGTTGTGTAATCTTAATTTCTAGGAGTACTGGAGCGTGGAATATGGATCTCAATTATTACATAGAAGGCATAAAAATATTCTCATTTTTAAGAAGATAAGTGAGTTGCAATAATATGACAACAAACCAACAAAACATGTAAGAAAAATTCTACTTATGAAAGGATATGACCAATGAAAACTGGAGTCCAATATATACTTATAGTTTGCTTTTTGGAATTGTGATTCTTTTATGTTACCCTTAAATCTTATTGATACAGTGATGTGGATGTCCAGAGATATGTTCCAGAATCAGAGATGAGAGATTCCTATGAGGAATTATATGTGAAACAAAGTCCTGGAGATAGGGGAAGAAACTGGATTCTCATATTTATATTGGTTGAGCGGGTTGGATGTTGTTATTTGGATATAAAGTAAAAAGTTGATTTTTATTTGTCATTTGTTTTTCACATAGAAACCCAAATAATCAAAATTGGAAAAAGTCAATAGAATGAATTGCTAGATATTTTGCTCTGCCTATGGCTCCATAGCCTCATTTCCCATAGTGAAATAGCGCCTGGGAATAAGCAGTGTGGCTCTCTCCAGGAAATCTACTAGTAAAGGACTTGAAATTTCTCTCTAAGTCAAGGAAGCCTGACTTTTACGGCTGAGGATCCCCCTTTCCTCTCATGCTCTGAAGCTATGCATGCCTTCCCAGGATAAGGCAGGAAGACAGCCAAGCTTTATTGCTTCTTACTTGTTCCTTACAGAGCTGAACTAAACCCCAAGTGTCTCTTGGCCATAGCTGTCATATTCACATCATGATAGGAACTGCCAAATCCATGGCATCTGGGAACTTCATTATTTCTGTGCACAAAGCACTTCAAAATGTCTCCAATAAATTCCATCTAAATTGTTAATGTTAGCATTTACTTTCAACATTTTTTTCCTGTTGGAGTTTGGAAATCTATATATCTTGATCAATTATAATATTCTAATCATAGGACAGAAACCAATTATACATATTTTGTGTATTCATTTGACATTTACATAGCATTTCTATATCCAGTACTATATTAAGAGTTACAACCATGGGATCAATGGATGCATAGATGATTGATACATGATAGATTGATTGATAACGGAACATTTTTATGAGAATTTGCTCACATGCTTATGGAAGCTATTTGCATTCAGGGCAACTAGGAAGGCTGGTGATGTGATTCAGTCCAAGGCCAAAGGCCTAAGAAAGGGGAGGGTGCTAATGTAAATTGTCCAGAGGCCCAACAACAAGGAGCTCATATGTGTGAGAGAAGGAGATGGATGTCCCAACTCAAGGAGAGAGAAAGAACTCACTCCCTCTCCCTCTTTCTGGTATATCTGGGCTCATAACACTCTTGATCATCACTGCCTACATTGATGAGGGCAGAGCTTTATTCAGTCTACTGATTCAAATGCTCGTCTCTTATAGAAATGCCCTCAGAGATACATATAGAAATGCTGTTTCACCAACTATCTGGGCATCTTTTAGACCAGTTAAGTTGACAATTAAAATAAACATTGTAAGCATCTACTATGAGCCAGACCCTCTGCTAGGCTGGATGTTGAGTAGTGAAAAAGATAAATAAAATCTCTTCTGATATTGCTTGAATTCTAATAACAGAATCTTGGCACCAAATTTAGCATAAATATGTATGATAGTATTGTTCATGCTTACAATTTATTAAATTCTCTGGTCTGTCACCTACTCAGGAAAGGCAGGTCAGTCTGATTGGAATCCTGAGTAACAGTGACAGTACAATTTTTTCCTTAGATTTATTTATTTACTTGAAAGGCACTGCAATAGAGATAGAGAGATAGAGACAAACAGATTTTTTTTTTTTATCTGCTGGCTCATTTTCCAAATTTCCACAATAGCCAGGTATGGGTAAAGCTGAAACCTGAAAGCTAGAACTCTATTTAGGTCTCCTTCATAGGTGGTACAGACACAAGTACTTGAGCCATCATCCACTGCCTTCCCAGGCACATTAGCAGAGAGCCGGATCAAATGAACAGCCAGGACTTGAATGGCACTCCAACATGGGACACCATAGTGATAAGCTGTTACATAACCCTTGCACCACAATGCTAGCTCCTCTAACTTGTTTTTATGTTTAGTCAGATAATAGTTGTTTTATATATATATATATATATACACACATATATATTATACATAATATACATGGGTACTTCATAAAGTTAGTGGGAAAATTAATTAATTTGGTGCAATTTTGAAATCCATCATTTTCCTGATGTGTATTTTGATGAAATTTTTGTAGACCTCCTTATATGTATGGATTTCAAAATTTCTCTGCATAAACTAAAGCTATATTTCAATTACATTTTCCAGGGTTTTTTTGAAGTGCCCTTGTATATAATTTATATATATACATGTATGTATAACACTAAATATATAGCATATTTAACATAATACAATCCACCACAATGGTAGGTGAACATTTCATACATTATGTTGAAGGACAAAGCATTCATAGCAGAATATAAAAAAATGAAGATGAAAATCAGTGAAAAGAAAAAAATTTTCATTCTTGTTGACACAGAACAATATAAAAAGCATTGTAAAATGCCCAAGAGGTATATTTACCTCTTTCATTGTTAAGTATGAAATGAATTATGAAAGTTTCCTTTAGGAAACCACACAGTTCAAGAGTAGCTCATCTCAAAATAAAATATAACTTCACTTTTTATTATGCATTGGTAACTAGATAAGTGTACATTAAAAATGTTTGTGATATTAATAGATCATGCAAAAATGGCCAGGCAATTAGCCATTGCTATTCTAAATAAAAAATCTATGATCTTTAAACTCCTACAAATAACTTTTTATTTTCATAAGGTATGCGTAGATTTATTTTCAGCTCTTCAGATCTGTCCAAACTATTGAATTTTGAGTGATTTTACCTCTACTGAAATATAATGGAAGAGTATTTTGCATGTTCCCAGATTACTTATGTTTCTTTTCTTCTGCCTTATCTGCGTTTCATTAGTTAGGTTGCTTTATTGCTGTTGTTGTGTTATTTTGACAGCTAGAGAATGTGTTTTTTTAAATGAGTGATTATATATACTTATTGGAATACATAACTCCATTTTTTCTGCTCTGTGAGCTTTCTTCTCTATAAAGCTGTGGTCTTAATCTTCAGTCAATTTAAATAATTATTTGTAATTTTATTTTGGTGAACCATTTCTCATCTATCTTGTAGGCCTCATCATACTTATGAACTATTTCCAGCAAGAGTATTTCCAGGGAGGGTCTTTGGTTGTAACACATTGAGGCTTCCACTCCAAGATTATTTTTATTCTTTATTCATTTTCAAATAGGTTTAAAATGTGCATAATATTCTTGGTTCAGATTTTATTTTCAGTGTTCTTAAAATATGTTTTCATTATATGCTTTTATAAGAACTGAGATTTTATGTCAATATGAGTTTTGTTCCTTTGCAGGTGATATAATCTTTCTCTTCAGAAGATTCTAGAATTTTACCCTAATCTTTGATCTTCTAAAATGTTAAATAACAACAAAGTGTGGGCAAATGCATTAGAAGATTTTTCACTTGACTAAGTAAATTATACTCCATAAATCTAAGGTATTCTTGACCATAATAATCTCTTAAAATTATTCACTTCAGAAAATCTAATTCAAAGCAGAATTTTCAATTCCCACTTTCTCTTGTAGTAAAGAGTAGCACTGGGATCTGGCACTCCAATTTGGTTTTATTCTGACCATTTACAAAGTGTCCCCCATATTGCATCATTAGGATTATGGATAATAGTTCATGTCGCAACCACAGGGAGTTAACATATTGGAACTGTCCTGCCAAATGAATTTTGCCCCTATTTTGTTGATTTTATTTTGGAGTGGAGAAAGTAAGGTCTTAATTAGTGCAAATATTTGTTTCAAAGAAAAATATTTAGACAAAAAATTGTTTACTTCATTAACAGAATAAATGACATTATCCACCTAGTGATGGTCATTATAAAAACAAGTGTAGTATTGAAATGAGGAGTTAATAAAAATCATGATCATGCCAGTAATAGAAAAAAATTTTATTTCACATTGCCAGTGAAATCTTCCAGGACCCTACAGCAAACTATAAAACATGAATATCATCCCAGTAGAACCAATCTCTAGCCAAATATACTCATATGCAAACTATGCTATTTTCAACTGCAAATAACAAAATGAAAACTAAACTCTCTTACATGATAAATAAATTTTTGTCTCATAAACTCCAAGACCAGATATAATACAGACTTGAAGATGGGCTTGATCCAGTAGCTTTCTCTCTCTCACTCTCTTTCTCACTCTCATTCTTTCTCTCGCTGTTTGTGCAATTCAGTTAAATGTAATTCAATCAAATTTACTATGTGCTCACTTTCCCTGGACCCTCATTTTTCCCGAGATGGGAAAATGGTCGTAAGGTATCAGGCATCTGATTCAACAACAAAGGATGTCCAGCAGAGCACATATCTTTGCTATATGTCTTTGGCCTTGAATCCTAGCTCCACAGAAGTTTATATGCCCAATTTATATCCTTCACTTTGCCTCAGAATAATGTCATCTGATGATTGGCTTATGTCTGAGTTTTTGGTCTAATCACTATAGCAAGTGCTATACCATTACCCATTACTGTTGACCAATCCAATTTAACTGTGATTCTAGGATTTGGTTCAGTTGTCCCTGAAGGAAACAGATACTTTGGAGAATTCCAAATAATGGACTTCAAACATAGCTAAACCTGCGCTGGCACTGTGGTGCAGTGGGTAAAACAGTTCTCTGCTGCACTGGTATCCCATATGGGTGCTGGCTTGAGTCCTGCAGCTCCACTTACCATTCAGGTCCCGGCTGATGTGCCTAGGAAAGCAGTGGAGGATGCTCCAAGTTCATGGGCCCACACCCACATGGGAGACCCAGAAGAAGCTTCTGGCTGCTGGCCTCAGACCAGCCCAGCCCCAGCCATCGCAGCCATTTGGGCATGAACCAGCAGATGGAAGACTTCTCTCTGTTTCTGTCTCTCCGCCTCTCTCTCCATAATTCTGACTTTCAAATAAATAAATAAATCATTTAAAAAAACTAAACCACTGATTGAAAGAGGGAACACAAGAGTACCCATCAACAATGACCACTGCATTCTTTATCACCACAGCTATTTAAAATTATACTGTAACTTCTGGAAAATTAAAAAAGAATAATAAAAAAAATTAATGGGAGAAAAAATATTGGAAAGCAGTGGTTAGAAGGAGATATTGTGATGATTAGAAGTTATTGTTATTTTTAATCCCACTTATATATTCAAAATAGTCAAAAATCTGTTAAATTTTGAAGTAAGCCTAAATATAATATATAGTATCTAAATGTCTAAAGTAATATTTTCCTAAAGTGACTTTCCTAAATGACTTAACATAAAGAACTAGATAGCATGATTAAATATTACAATTTTTACCTTATAAAATATAGGGAGAATATAAAAATGAGCTGAAGCATTCCTCACCCATTGAAAACTGTCAGGGAAAAAGTTCCCATTTTTCTATTGCTTGATTTATGAATATCTTAGATGGAAGCAAAAGCCTTAACTCTGTAAAAATTATTAATAGTAGGTTCAGTTTGAAGAATTTTACTTATATAACTTGCTTTAAGGAAATGGTTTATAGTACTCTAGGAATAGAGGAAGTATTTACATTTTTTTCTGTGAATTCTAGACATTAGTTCTGTGTTTTTCTCAACTCTGTCGACACATTAAAATCTCTTGGTACCATTCAAAATCAGTGATGTATAAATCCAAGCTGACCAATGACTATAGTCCTGTGGAATTTTTTAAAGTTTCCCAGATGATTCCAAAGTAAATCCAGTCTGACAATCTCTGACTAAGGTCTCCACTGCAAGCTCTCTGATGATGGTGAGGTAGTTCAAGAAATAAACAAAACAACAGAATTTTTTGAAAAATTGGAAATAATTGTTATAAATCACTTGGTTACCAAAAAAAATTGACGAGCAAAGCATCATGGCAAAGTATTCATAGCCAATATGCTTCAGGAGGCTTTAAATATTTATAGAGAAAAAGACTCAATGCCATAGAATCAAAATATCTTTCATTTTCATAGAAGTATAAAATTGTCCAAAAAATTAATTATCTTTTGTTCAGGCTGAACGTGTTGCCATGAAGGAGTCTGTAAAAGATCTGCCCCTGTCTTAAGCTTGCAGCAGAAATCCAGCCTCCAAGTAGATATGGAGGAAGGAGGCAGGGGTGCAGACCAGAGTGGATGATTAGGGGATGAGTAAACGTCATGTGCACATCTGGGAGTCAGAAAGCTCAGTCAAAATAAAACAATCCAAAAGCTGACTGAAAAAAGTAGGTCCAACCCTGACATTCATGACATATTTTGTCTTCGTTTATTTCAGCCTTTCACAGCAGTGGAGACAATAAATGTTGTGTCCAAGGACATCAGTGCACAGTGCAAGTACCTGGACATATTTTCTGCTTTGTACGCTCACATTTGGAATATCAACTATGGATTACCTGGAAACAAGTTAAAATATGCTGCAAGCAACAATCTACAGTGTCTAGTTCAAGTTCTCCCTGATCGGTGACAACTGACTGAACACCAAAAAGGAAACCTGTTGAAGTGGAATGGACACTATGGGAAACGGTGACTTGATCAGCATAGCCCTGACTGTTAATGAACAACTTAATACATTATCCCTCTTTGTAGTTTTTTTGTCTGTTCTACTTAATATGACTGGTTTAATTCTGTAATTAATACACAGTTATTCTTAAGTGTTGAAATTTAACTGAAATGTGATCCCTGTTAAACATAAGAGTAGGAATAAGAGAGGGAAGAGATACATAATTTGGGACATGCTCAAGCTGACTTGCCCCAAATGGTAGAGTTAGAAACATACCAGGGGACTCCAATTTAATCCCATCAAGGTGGCATGTACCAATGCCATCTCACTATTCCAAGTGATCAATTTCAGTTCACAATTGATCATAATGAAAGGACTAAGAGTCAAAGGGAGCACATAAACAAGTCTAGTACCTGCTAACACTAACCGATAGAATAAATAAAGGGGAGAGTGATCCAACATGGGAAGTGAGATACTCAGCAGACTCATAGAATGGCAGATGTCCTAAATAGCACTCTGGCCTCAGAATCAGCCCTAAAGGCATTCGGATCTGGCTGAAAAGCCCATGAGAGTATTTCAGGCATGGAAAGCCAAGACACTCTGGCAAAAGATCTCTGTGAGTGAGATCCCAGTGGAAAGAACAGGTCTTCAAAGAAGGAGGTACCTTTCTCTGAAGGGAGAAGAGAACCTCCACTTTGACTATGACCTTGTCTAAACAAGATAAGAATCGGAGAACTCAGAGGCCTTCCATAGCCTTGGAAACTCATGACTGGAGCATAGGGAGATTACTGATGCCATAGACAGGAGTGTCAATTGGTAAAGTCAACAACAGGAGTCACTGTGCACTTACTCCTCATGTAGGATCTCTGTCCTTAATGTTCTGTGCATTGAGATTTAATGCTATAATGAGTACTCAAACAATATATTTCACTTTGTGTTTCTATGGGGGTGCAAACTGTTGAAATCTTTACTTAATGCATACTAAACTGATCCTCTGTAAAAAAAAAAAAAAAAAAAAAAAAAAAAAAGAAATTATCAACTCCCAACTTGACTCTCACTGGGATTAAACATGAGAATAGGTCTGATCTGATTTCATCATCATTTAAAAAAAAATCATCTATTATTTTTCACTTTATGTTTCTGTGTGGGAGCAAACTGTTGAAATCCTTACTTAATGTATACTAAGCTGATCTTCTGTATATTAAGATAATCGAAAATGAATCTTGATGTGAATGGAAGGGGAGAGGGAGTGGGAAAGGGGAGGGTTGTGGGTGGGAGGGACGGTATGGGGGGAAGCCATTGTAATCCATAAGTAGTACTTTGGAAATTTATATTCATTAAATAAAAGTAAAAAAAAAAAACCATAAAAAAAAAAGAAAACTGCTTCCGTAGATCAAAAGATTTCCCTAAAATATTTTGAAATGTAGGGGTTTGGCTTTGTGGTTAAGATGTCAGTTTGGATGTCTGTATACCACATTAGTTGCTGGGTTCAGTTCTTGTTCTGGGCTCTTAATTTTAGCTTTCTGCTAATGTGGACCATGGAAGGTAGTGGTGATTACTCAAGTTGTTGGGATAGAGTTCCTGGCTCCTGGCTTCCACCCTGGCTGTTCCAAATGTTTATCGAGTGAACCAACAGGTAAGAACTCTTTCTGTGTATCTGTCTCTCTGCCTCTCAAATAAAATTCTGGATTAAAAATATATTATCCTAAATTTGTGTACCCAACTAGGATGGAAAATGCCCTGGGCTCTCATCCAAAGTAAATGCACTTTTAATTTATAGACAGTCCTATAAGCAGAATCCATTATTTTCAATTCAAATATAAGAAACTTCAAATATAGCATGGTTCACTTTATTTGAGGGGCAATGTAAAAATATCAGAGAAAATTCTAAGTATACAGTAAAAGCACCAATGATCAAATTGTCATTAAAATTTACATTAGCTTTTAAGAATCTAAATTTTTGTATATGTATACATCTTTCATAGTAGTCTTCCCTCTTTATCACTGCCTATTACATATAATATATTTTATGCCATTACAAGTTGGTCATTACAATCATTTTAATTTTTGTATAACATTCATTAAAATTAAATTATTTCAGGAGCTAGCATGGTTTAGCCTCAGGTTAAGCTACTGCTTTGGACACCAGCATTCTATATTGGAGTGTTGAGTTTTCTGCCTCCTATCCAGCTCCCTGCTAATACACCTGGGAAAGAAGTAGAGAATGACCCAAATACTTGAGATCCTGCCATCAAAGTGAGAGACCCAGATGGAATTCCTGGTTCGTACCTGTTGCAGCCATTTGGGGAGTGCTTCAGCAGATGGAAGCACATGGGTTCTTTCTCTCTCTCCCTTTCAAATAAATATTTTTTAACTTTTAAAAATTTTATTTATTTATTTATTTATTTGGAAGGCCAAGAGTGAGAGACAGAGCAAGAGATAACTTTCATCCACTGGTTCACTTTCCTACTGGCTGCAACAGCCAGGGCTAGGCCAGGGTGAAGCCAGGAGCCAGGTATACCAAGTGAGTGTCAGGGGCCCAAGTACTTGGGCTATTTTCTGCTGTTTTCCCGGGCACATCAGCAGAGAGTTAGATCTAAAGTGGGGCAGCCAGGACTCAAATCAGTGCTCATACAGGAATAAGTATGTTTTAAAATTCTTCATCTCATTTTCTTAAAACTATAAATTAAAATAATCAGAGTGTACTGCATCAAATATCTAAGCAGATGACAGCAAGAAGAGAGAGAGATGGAACTATATCTTACACGGATGAAGTTGATACGTTAACTCTAATATACCATGCATTGCTCCCCGGTAGCTAATGGAAGATTAGTTGTAATACCACATGAATAGAGCCATTCAAAAATCTTTAATTCTATACCTCTGGATCCATTGTTTAATAAACCAGACAAAATGCAATATACAAAACACTTGAGACACATTTGTAGAATATTTAAGACTAAGGTGACCTTAACCTAGAGGGGGATATTTCAGATATTAAAAAATAAGTCATTAACCACGCTAAGTGATGTTCAATTGGGACAGATCATTATTTAATACACTTTGCTGCCTCAGTTCCCAGCTCCAGTTGAAGCTAAAGCAACAATTGGCCAGCTGCTACATTAAACAGAGCTATGTACTGATCTAGTGAAAAATATCCATGCTGATATGGAAGGGTGGAAATAGCCCAATCCACGTGGCTGCATGCGGTCCATCCAGTTGTGGAAACTGCTACATTCTGCAATGTAGCTACGCTTTGAAACCCTGCTGGAGAAACCTTTTCTTTATGAAAGAAAAACCAAAACAGAACTACAAAAATCAACCAAGGGGCATATTACTCTATTATTAAAAGATTTATACCTACCTTTTCAGGTATGTAGAAATATACACATTCTTATCACAACAAAAGCAATTACAGATGACCAAATCTCTTTAAACTTAAACTTGATGCTAGCTGCTGAATTCACACTAATGGTAAGAAAGAGGGAAATAGCATTTTTTTCCAGAAGCATTAACTGAGTTAGGCAATTGACACCTGTCACTCAATTTAGCAATTATAATATCCCTATGAAGTAGTATTTTCTCTACTTTACAGTTGAGGAATTTTAATCTAAGAGAATGACACATACAGGGCTAAACTTCTTATATGATTTCCTTCCTATATTCTACTAACAAGACAGGTCTTTTGCAAGCTCAAATAACCACAAAAGATCTTTCAAAACTACTAAAATACCTTTTTAATTTTGATTTAAAGTTAACATAAAGCAAAAACTCAAGTTCAAAAAAATTTCAACTTGAATGAATGTCTCTCAAACTCAGCAACTACATTCTAAGATCTAGAAGTAAAGAAAAGGAAGGTAAGAAGAATAAAGGAGAAAAGTTAAAAGAACAGCACAATGAAAAAGTTACAAGGATATGGAGGAAGAGAATTGGGTGAGAAAAGTTGAATACAGCCATAATTTGCTACTTTCTGCTACTGTACTGGAGAAACACCACCATAGCTTGGAAACCGCTGATGGAGAAATTTGTGTAAGTGGGAGTGTGTGTGTGTGTGTGCGCACGTGTGTAAGTGTGCTGAAAGCCCCCAGCTAAATTAAAGTTCTAATACCAGAGTATCTAGCAAATATCCTCTAATGAGAAAGAAAGGAAGAGGGACATGGATATTAACCATATGCCTTTAATTAAGAGAAGCTTCTTGTACCTGGTGGACCACTAATGAGTCATTATCTGACCGAATACCCTGGGTCCCTTACCTAGGATACTTGTTTATACTGGCTGGCATCCCGTGGCTCTTGTCTGGCCCAGGTCTAGTCAACACCTGAGCATTATTCTGGCACTAGGAACCTCATTTGTTTTCTCCCCAGTGTTCCAGGGAAATCCCAATTCAGTACCACTGGTTCTTCAGATGTTAATGTTCTCAAAGGAACGCATTCAAAGATTTTTACTCACAGTCCTAGGCCAGGAGGACGGAATAAGTCAGGAGGACAGCCCTCCATCCCTGAGTCACACAAGTCTGGAATGAAGAGCCAGGCAGAGGGAGTGTGGCCACCAGCAGTGTACACAAGGGATTAGGGTGTGGTTCACTTTAAGCTGATGGACAAATGTCTGAATGTTTCCTTGAAAGGACAGGTGGGAAAGTTAGGAGCTCAGTGTTCTATACAGGAGAGAAGTTTCTAAATTCCTATCTGGGGGCTGGCATTGTGGCACAGTGTGTTTAGCCACTGCCTGTGACACTGGCATCTCCTATCAGAGTGTCAGTTCCAGCCCTGGCTGCTCTGCTTGCAACCTTGCTCCCTGTTATTGTGCCTGGGGAGGCAGCAGAAGATGGCACAAGTGCTTCGTAGGTCCATGCCACCTGTGTGGGAAACACAGATGGAGTCCTGGCTCCTGGCTTCAGCCAGGCCCAGTCCTGAATGTTCAGGTCATTTGAGGAGTGAACCAGTGGATGCAAGACCTCTCTCTATCTCTCTCAATCTCTCTCTCTCTCTCTCTCAAATAAATAAATAAATAAATAAATAAAATTTTTTTGAAATATAAATTCTTGGGGCTGGCACTGTGGCATACCAGGTTAAGCATCCACCTGTGGTGCCAGCATCCCATATGGGCTCCTGTTCAAGTCCAGGCTGTTTCTCTTCCAATCCAGCTCTCTGCTATGGCCTGGGAAAGCAGCAGAAGATGGCCTAAGTGCTTGGGCCCCTACACCCGTGTGGGAGACCTGGAGGAGGCTCCTGGCTCCTGGCTTTGGACCGGTCCAACCCCAACCATTGTAGCCATTTGGGGAGTAAGTCAGTGGATGGAAGACCTCTCTCTATCACTCCCTCTCTCTGTCTGCAACTCCGTAACTCTCAAGTAAACAAATCTAAAAAAAAAATTAAAAATAAATTCCTATCTCTTGCTATAATTGGCTTGAGCCATTTGCATGTTTTATTCTGTTTCTGATTCCTAGGGAGCACATTGCTGTGTCATTCCCGTTACTGCCTCTCTCTCTCTCTCTCTCTCTTTCTCTCTCTCTCTCTCTCTCTGTGTGTGTCCTTGTATTTCCTCTGTGCCATAACTAAGTATCCTGGGATAAGTTTTGAGTCTTTTGAGATTTCTGAATGTTGACAAAATGAACAGAAAAAGTAATTTTAGAATTTAGAGGAAGAACAATGAATCACAGATTACATATTTCATCTGTTGTCATCTCAGTTTCAGTTTTTGTTTTAGGATAAATCCTCCAAAAAGTCAGCCTGTCTTCATATCTTGACTTCATGATCTCTCTGGTATTTTGTACCATAAAAATAATTTTTAAAAAGAAATAGAGGAAAAATGACCATCTTCTGTATATTGTGTGTACGTCCCATGGAAAATGCATTTATTGCTCCTGCAATGCTCACCCTTTCCAGTACTTGTAAAGTCCCCTAATGACTAGGAGTCACTGTACCCAGGAAATGCAATATATTTTATATGTTACACTTTTAAAGTGATCTAAAACACATTAACAATATTTTTTAAGTATGGCAGTGACACAGGTATTTGGTTTAGCAGTTAAGATACCAGTTAGGACATCCATATCCATTTCAGATGGCCTGAGTTGTATTCCTGATTTCCCTGTTCTGCCTTCTGATAGCTGCTTCCTGCTAAGGCACAGCCTGGGGAGATAGCAGGTGATGGCTCAAGGTGTTAGTTACCTCCCATTCATGTCGGAGAACTGGATTGAGTTCTTGGTTCCAAGATTTGATTTGGCTCAGCCCTAGCTGTTGTGGGCATTTAGAGACTGAGCCTGCAGATGAGAGGTCTGTTTGTGTTTCTGCCTCTCTCCTCTGCCATTAGAAAGATATAAAGATACATAGATAAATGATAGATAAATAGAAATACAGACAGACAGATGGAATAAAGCATAGTAGTATAACCAGCAAGTAAATGGCAGCGATTACTCACTGTATTCTAGTAGAGATTCAGGATTCAAGGTCTACCTGTGCCACTTCCTTGCTGGAGTCATGGGACAATTCACTTAAGCTGTCTGTGTTTTAGATTTCTCTTTGTAAAACAGAAATAATTGTACTCACCTCCTATTTTTCTGATGATTAAGGGATATAATAATGGAACTAAACTACAATAAGTGCATTTAGTAAAGGTGTTCAGAATCACTGTTAGGTTTACTATTATTGATATCACCAATGTAAAATAACTGAAGAAAATTAATTCACACACCTGCAGATGCCTATGAGTTTGCCACTCCTTACTTATTTAGTATGGGATTTTATTATTCCAACTTGTTAATAACCAGTTTGCATGAAACCTTCCGTGTTCATAAATGCCAGCTGAGGCAAAAATGAAACTTGTATATTGTAATAAAATGCATTTTATATGTGATTTCTGGGCATTTGAAAGGAGATCCTAAATGGCTGCTGACCTTACTGGGATTTCAGGGACAAGGTATCATAACCATCCTACACCAGAGAGGCTGGGTATAAATAGCATCCCAATGACAGATGGTGGAGTCCTGTCTGTCCCTCTCACAGATGTTTCTGGGTCTCTACACCTCCTGAAAGACATCTTGTGTGTACAGAACTATTACTCTTCTGTATTTTTTGCAAATCATTGATGATGCAACTAAAAAAGCAAACCAACAAAGCTATTTTAAACAATGACACTTTCACCCCGGGAGAAAATACAATTTATTAATTCAAGAGGTCTTTTGAACAACTCTATATGAAGTTTAAACAATGAAACTGTGATAAAGACAAGCCTTCTAGTTAATTCCAGTAATTCCCTATTTCCTAGAATGAAGAAAACCAACACACCAGTTGATCACAAAGAAGTGACATTCGCATGCAAATTTGGCCACTGAAATTCCACATTGTTACTATATGTCTAAAGTCAGTCAGTCAAACTTTAGTTCAGTATATTAAACCAAAAACGTACTCCCAGTTTTCTGCCTGCTAGCTAAATGGCAGTCCTGTTGCAAATCTGGCATAGCAGAGTTTATCAAAGAGATGCTGAGGCCCGGAAAAGCAGAAGATGCCAAAGGGCACTGTTGTAAGAATTGGATTCTGGTGCATACTTGTTTCATTAAAGTGAATATCTAAGAAGAAATCACAAGGTCATTTGAGAAAGTTATCAAGAGTGAAATGAAATTTAATGTGGATATTATTGCTTGCTGTGCATTCTGGAAGAATCGTAGTGAGGTTTTTCTGAGTATGATAAAGCTCCACTGGGCCTAATAGTACAACAAAGAAAGCAATAAAACTCTTCCATCAGTAATAGCCATACATAGGGAAGAGGAAGAAAAACAAATGAACAAATCTGGTATCTGTTGCAGTTAAGTTTGGGTACCATAAAATAAGAGGAAGAATTCTAATGGTAAGGGAAGAATGTCTTTCATTCTAAACCCTCCACTTAATCTTCCATTTTGTCAGCTTTAAACTTCTAGTTTTGAAACTGCCCCAGGTCTTTTGAGTTGCAAACACTTTTTCTTTCTCCTAAAATGCAATTGTCTTTTCCATTTTATCAACTTCTGCACAATTTATTTTATCCCATAGGAAAGGAGTGCAAATTGAAATCAAACACGACTTTTTTTTTCCTCCCAACAAGGCTCATAATATAATGTTTTAGTTCGCTTAATTTACTATTGATTAAAAAATCCCACATATTACTTTTTGATAATCCAGTTTAGGTAGTTAAAATTGTGGAATTTGAAATCTCTTAATTTCTTTTATTTTAGATTAATTAATTAATTAATTTGAAAGGCAGAGTTATAGAGGGAGAGAGAGAGAGAAGAGAGAGAGAGATCCTCATCCCAAATGGCCACAATGACCAGGTCTGAGCCAGGCAGAAGCCAGGAACCAAAAGTTTCATCCAAGTCTCCCACATGGGCAGTAGGGGCACAAGCACTTGGACCATCCTTCACTGCCTTTCCCATACCATCAGCAGGGAGCTTGATTGGAAGCAGAGCAGCCAAGACACAAACTGGCTCCCATATGGGATATCAGCATTGTAGGGGGCAGCTCTACTTGCTATGCTACAACCTTGGCCCCTGACATCTCTTTCATAAAACTATTTCCATTTTAAACTTTAACTTAGGCCTTGAATATCACTATATTAAAAAAATCTTAGATTTAATCATTGTTCTTAAACTTGAAAAAATTGAAATTGCAATAGTAACTGTTATTAACAACATTCATTAAACCAACATTCAAGAAAACAACCTAGTGCTACAATTGTTATTATTTTTGAATATTTCTAGGTAGAATGGGAATCATTATATAATGATTTTAAGTCTGCATCTGTGGCTAAGTTATTTAATTTGTTATAATTCTGTGTTAAAATAATGTCTTGGTATCAATTACCAATTGTTACTCTGAACTTTGCTCCTGCAATAGCCATAGATGGAGGCAAGATATTAATTAACCATAGCATGGCCATGATCCATTTATCACAAAGGGAATTATCAGGGGTAAATTAGTGCAAAGTCATTGTCCATATTAGTAAAAAGCTTTGAAAGTCAGGTGAATTACTGTATTCATGATGAGCAACACATGATTAGCATTATTAAATATAATTGATTCACAGCTTTTAGAAAATATTTTTGTTTGTTGTAGTATCTTTTTTATTTTTTTATTATTTAATAAATGTGAATTTACAAAGTGCAACTTTTGTATTGTTGTGGCTCCCCCTGCCCCGCAGCCTCCCCTCCCCCACTCCCTCTCCCATCCCGCCCTTCATCGAGTTTCATTTTCAATTACCTTCATATACAGAAGGTCAACTTAGTATACACTAAGCAAGGATTTAAACAGGCTGCACTCACACAACCGCACAAGGTATAGGGCATTGTTTGACTAGTAGTGTTGTTTTTAAGTTTCATAGTTAATATTTTAATAGTACAGAATACAAGTAGGCATCATCAGCTTTTATGTTTTAGCTTCTACCTATGAGTTGTAATAAGAGTAATAAAAATATATTGCTGCTCACAAGCTCAAGCCTATGACATATAAAATAAATTAGCATTCTGTCATGTACAAGCTTTCCATGGATTCTCTATAGCAGCCTTTATTTTTCCAGAAGTTGAATTTGTAGTGATTTGTCTTAAACCAAGGGCCAAACATCCTAAGGATGCTGCCCAACTGCTAGAGAAGTTAGGTTTGATGCAATAAAAAAGAAAATTGTAATAGACTCATCCAGAAGTCTTTTCTAGATCACAGATTCTCCTTGTAGTCAGCAAAAATATCACGATTCTGAAAGTGAGGCCATGAGTACCTAGAGAAGAACCCAAAGCATGCAGCAGCCATTCATATCTCTTACTCTGAAGGCTAACACAAACCTGGAGTCTTGTAACTTGATTTGAGTTAGGAACTTGGATTTAATACCAAACTGGTTTGCAATACGAGCATCAATTTGTTTGGATTCCCCTAGAACTGACTGAATTCCAAGACTGTTCTTGACTGTTCGGTTTGAACAAAGGAAAACATTCCCATTAAACCAGACTTTTATAGTGTTTTGAACTTTCAGCTGGGAAATATTCTTATGTCTTATAATAAGAAAACATGATTTTACTACATTTAGAGATATGTGAGTTGTACATCTCTAATGCACAAAAGACATACAATACATGTATAAAATGCATAAATGACATAGACAATGGCTGTAAAGTTACAAGAGGTCCTGCACATGAAAGCATGCTTGTCCACTCTATTTTACCTTGTCCCAGGCTGTTGCCTTCTTGGAGTTTGCAGTATACACTCCCTCCCTCCCAGGGACTGAAGGCATCACTGTGGCTTAAGTAAAGAGCTTTCTCTGGTGCACCCCTCTTAACATTTCGTAATCATAGGAAAGAGTCAGATTCAGTGAAACTCTCAAATGTGATCATTTGACTGAAATATATGAAAATCCCGACTCCTCAACTCCAAGAGCTTCTGAGATGAAAGAAAAAGAAAAGTTTATGAGCCCTTAATTATACACCAGGGACTTTTGTTCAAAATGAAGCTTTTAGAGGGCCTTAATCCAATTTGAAAGAAAGGAACAAACCTTGGATACTGTCCAAAAACTAAAAATGTTCTCTCTTTCACTTTCTCTTTCTCCTTATTATACACTTCATTTTGCACTATTAGCATTATATTTTATAGGATGGTTCAAAAGGCTCATGGAAAATGGAATTAAAAGATAAGTTTATTTTGGTGCAAAACAAATTTGAAATCTATGCATACATAATCCATGGTCTCATACAGACAGGTATAAAAGTTGTGGTGGTTTTATAGTGGCCCTGGAAGATAATTCAGGTCCTAATCCATGGACCCGTGCATGTGACCCTTTATGACAAAAAGAGACTTTGTAAATGTGATTAAATAATAATCTTCAGAGGAGCAGTTTTCCTGGATTATCCAAATGGGCTCCTAATTTGATCACAAGTGACCTTATTAGGGAGAGAGGTTTGGCAACAGAATGGAGAGAAGGCCACATGATAACAGAAACAGAAGATTTAAAGATACAAGGTATTTTCAAAAAGGTTTAGGAAAATGCATATTATAAGAAATTACGCATGGATTGAAAATTTTTTGTATTGAAATAGACTTACCTTTTAATTCCATTTTCCATTAGCTTTTTGAAGACCCCTCATAGCACGATACTAGCTTTGAAGATGGAGAAAGATGTCATAAGCAAAGGACTACAAAGTAATGAATGATTTTTTGAACAATATTTAAAAAAAGAAACAAAATTAATAGTATTTGATTAATTCAAATACATTAAATAATGAGTATCTATGTATTACAAAATGGTTTAAAAAGCAAAAAATGATTTATCAAATAAAGTAGACATCAAAAGAACAAGTTTTCAGGACTCTTGAATTCTCATGGCATAAAAGTAATAAACTACACTGTCAAGGAACAACTTACTATTTTATTCCTTTTAGTATTTTTTCTTCTACCTAATACCATTGGTTGAACTGTTTAATTAACACATAATTATTCTTAGTCATTTAAATTTAATTGAAAAGTGATCCCTGTTAAATTTAAGAGTGGGAATAAGAGAGGGAGGAGATGTATAGTTTGGCACATGCTTACTCGGACTTACCCCTAATGGTAGAGCTAGAAATGTGCCAGGGAATTCCAATTCAATCCAATCAAGGTGGCATGTACCAATGCCTAAGTTCATAATTGGTCAAAAAGATAGGATTAAGTGTCAAAGGGATTACATAAATAAGACCAGTGTCTGCAAATAATAATTGATATTCCTACATGGGAAGCAGGATACTAAGCAGACTCATAGAATGGCAAATGCCCTAAGCAGCACTCTGGCCTCAGAATCAGCCCTTAAGGCATTCCGATCTGGCTAGAAAGCCCATGAGAGTATTTCAGGCATGGAAAGCCAAGACACTGTGGCAAAAAAAAATGACCTAAATGAAAGATCTCTGTGAGTGAGATCCCAGCAGAAAGAACGGGCCATCAAAGAAGGCAGTACCTTTCTCTGAAAAGAGGAGAGAACATCCACCTTGAATATGGCCTTGTCCAAATAAGATCGGAGTTGGTAAACTCAAGAAGCTTCCATAGACTTGGCAGCTCATGACAAGAGCCTCAGTGATTACTGATGTCAAAAATAAGAGTATCAATTGTTAAATCAACAACGGGAGTCACTGTGCACCTGCTCCCACGTAGGACCTCTCTCCTTAATGTGTTGTACTATGCAAATTAATGGTAAAACTACTCCTCAAACAGTACTTTATACTTTGTGTGTCTGTGTGGGTGCAAACTGTTCAAATCTTTACTTAGTAACTACTAAGTTGATATTCTGTATATAAAGATAATTGAAATTGAATCATGATGAAAAATGGGATGGGAGACGGAATTGGAGATGTGATGGCTGTAGGTGGGAGGGCGGTTATGGCGGGGGGGAACCACTATAACCCAAAAGTTGTACTTTGGAAATTTATATTTATTAAATAAAAGTTGAAGAGAAAGTAATAAACTGTAAACATTTAAGAAAAATCATAGGTGAAGGCAATGACTATGAATATGCCGTTCATTGAAAAAAGCAAATGACTACCAGGAAGTTAAATGGATAATCTACATCACTGACAGTGAGACCAATGCAAATTAAAACTTTGAGAAATAGGGGCAGTGTTTGGCTTAGCAGTTAAGATGTTGTCTGTGACACGCACATCCTATCAGAGCACCTGTGTTCAAGTCTCTTACCAATTCCAGCTTCCTTGACAATGTGCAGCCTGAGAGGCAGCCCATTAGGGTTCAAGTAGCTGAGACCCTACTAGTCATATCAGGAAACCCCGATTGAGTTCCCAGTTCCTGGCTTCTGCCTGGGCCAGCCATAGGCTGTTGTCCACGTTTGAGGGATGAACCAGCAGATGGGAGATCTTGCTCAGCCTCTCTCTCTCTCTCTCTCCCTGCTTCCTGTCTGCCATTCAAATAAAAATAAATAAAGATTTAAAAAGAACTATAAGAACCATTCAGAAGTCAGACAAGCTTTGGTGAGGTTATACAACAGAGGATTTTGCTGTCACTGCTGGAGGAATTTAACTAGTGTTACCTCTGGTGAGGAAATTGGAAACAAGCATTGCACTGAGGATTCCTGTACCCTGCTCTTCAGGAATTGAATTCACAGTTATGTATTTTACAGCACTACTTTTTAAAAACATTGACCACCAAGCACAGCAAAAATATGAATATTTCAATATCACACACATATTTTTGAGGAAAAAATTTCATGAACCAATATCCTTAATATGCATAATCCATTCACACATTTGCTTATGGTCTCTTTTATTCTCTTCCATTCTATTCCCTTCAGTGATTGTCTTTTTCAGTTTTTGAAGATTGAAGATACATATGCATGTATATTGCTGAATTTCTGAAACAATGAGAAAGTGTAAAGTCTATCTTTCAAGAGAATAAGGAATATACCTTGAAAATTAATGTAGAGAAAACTCACATCAACATAATAAATTTAAAAAAGATATTAAGGCACAAGTAAACTACAGAATGATACTTGCATGTAAAATTTAAAAACATACAAAAGGCAATTATACATTTATAGGTGCAAACATGTTTAACAAAAATATAAAATATACATAGCAATTATAAACTCAAAATCTGGGGTAGTGATTACTTTTAAGAAGTAAAAGAGAGATGGGAATGGAACTGAGAGTTAGTACAAAGGAAGCATCAATTATTTGTATAATATCTTATTTTTCAATTGAAAAGAAGAGCACAGTGGAACCCATTAGTATTCCATTTTTAGTCTGCTTAAATATTTCATTATCATCAAAAAAGAACCCAATAAATAGAAATAATTACATTGAGGAATGTTTTAACACTATTGTGATACTTATATGCACATAATACCTATATCCAGGCTAAGATAATTAATTCAATCTTTGGTTCCCCCTTAGAGCTAAGATTTGAAATATTTCCCGTAATTCCACTGAGTGAATTCATCATAGTACTATCTGGATTTGAATGCTTATTAAGCCACTATAAACTATTTAGTTTTCTTTGCCACTAGAATCCCAGAAGTGAATTTATAGTTTTATACACATAAGAATAAAACATTTTGGTCAGCCACAGTATCACCAAAATTCTGATTGTAAATCTGTGACCTATCAAAGAATAAGCTCTCTGTTGCATGCAGAGATTATTCAAGCTGAAGCTGTTTAAGTATTAAGTGTATTCCAGACCAGACAAAACGATTCTTCCATTTCTCAGGTTTTGAACTAAAACTGAAGTGTCTTTGAAATTAATTGCAAGGATTGATGAGTGTGTCCTGAGTAGTTCAACTTGGAAGAATAATATATATCTAGACAACATTGTAACACTCCAGTAGTACAGAATTCCATGTGTTAATCTCTATTTTATTTTTATAAGGTTACAGGTAGATCTGACTTATTTAAGTCAATGTTTACTGTTCAAGGTATACTCCATTTATGTGAAATTATAAATCACACGGGTGACAAAAATGATCAGTGGCCTTGCAGCACATCTGTGTCTTGGTTAACCGATGTCCACTTGGAGGAGACAGATGCCAGCACAGAGAGACTATTTGATTTAATGAAGACTGATAGCTTCTGCCTTTGCAGAGTGAGGCACATTTGCCATCAATTTAAATGCCAGCAGTTCATTTCAGGCAGAACCCAGACAAAACAAAAAGAAAGTATAAGGAAAGAATTTGTACTTTCAAAAAGATCTGAATGCAGTAAACTGAAAATGTCAGTAAGTGGAATTTTTATGTTAAATGCTTGTAAGTGAGGTTGAAAAAAAGAAAGTGTGAGTGGTGCTTTCTTCTCATTTGAATGACAGATATTGCTATTGCAGGAGTGCTTTATTACAAGTTCTAAAATTTTATGTTTAAGTGTATAAAATACATTTCTGTACATAAAAAGTGGAATAACTAACAAATTGACCTCCATGGTACACCATCCAATATCAAAATTAGTGTGTTGGTTTCCCAGATCACTGTGACTACCCTATCATTGTAATTATTCCTCCTTAGTTCCACCCATTGCCTACCCTCAAACCTAAAATAAATATAATTTTGGTTTGCAGCTCTTTCTGTAACTTAAAATAGTATCATGAGATTTTGTAGCTTCATACTTTTCTATATATCTTCATTTCTCTCCTCTCTTTCTCCCCCCCCCAGCTTATTTTCGAATGTAATTTGCTGTTTGTTAATTTATTACATATTTTGGAATTTTTACATATTTGGAAACTTACATATTCTACTTTCTACCATTTTAATGTTCACTCTTCATAACTTCTCATGGAATTTCAATAATGTATAAAGTTAATATTCTACATCTTCTCAAAATAATACTTTTATTAGAACATTTTAGCCGTACTCTCCAAGGGTATACAGACTTTTATTCTGCATTTTAGGGCTGTCTTCACAACTCCACAAAGTAGATTTTTGAAAATTCTTTTATATACATCATTTCTGTTTATATTTAACTTAAATACTTAACTATTTTTGTTGATTATTCCTTTTTGTATTTCTTGATTCTTGGTGTATGTTTCTTGAAATTTTGCTAAAGGTAGTATTAGTGGTAAATTATCTTAGTTGTTAGTATTGTCTACTGCCGATGCCGTGGCTTAATAGACTAATCCTCCACCTGCAGCGCCGGCACACCTGGTTCAGAATCCGGTGGTCGGGGCACTGGATTCTGTCCTGGTTGCCCCTCTTCCAGTCCAGCTCTCTGCTGTGGTCTGGGAGTGCAGTGGAGGATGGCCCAAGTGCTTGGTCCCTGCACCCCATGGGAGACCAGGAGAAGCACCTGGCTCCTGGTTTCGCATCAGCGCGGTGCGCCGGCCACAGCAGCCATTGGAGGGTGAACCAATGGTAAAGGAAGACCTTTCTCTCTGTCTCTCTCTCTCACTGTCCACTCTGCCTGTCCAAAAAAAAAAAAAAAAAAAAAAAAAAAGTATTGTCTACCTAAGTTCCAATTTTACTCTCCTTAAAATATAGTTCACATTTTTTGGGGCACAATTGTAAATTTACAGGATCTCTTCTCTTATACTTTGAAGATATTATTACAAGCTCTTCTGGTATCCTTTTTGCTCATAAGATATCTACTGTCAGACTAATTGTCACTGTCTCTGCTCTGTAAGCAATTTGCTCTACCCACTTAAAGTATGGCTCTTTGTGTCTGATAATCTTCAGTTTCATGCTGATGCATCTCAGTGTGGATTTCATGGTATTCATCATGCTTAGGAAATGTTATGCTCTAAAATCTCATAATTGCCATCTCCCTCCCATCAATAGTCATTTCTATTCATAACTGATGTAGTTTACAAAATATACTTTATACTTTACTCATGTGTATATCTCCCCAGATTAGAATGTGAGCTCTATGAAGGCGACATTTTTTGTTCATTTTATTTACTGTTGTATTTCTAGTATCCAAATGATGATTGGATTTAACGTAATATTTACAAGTCTTATATACATGGGAACCAAAACTGTTTTACTGGGAAAATAATATTAACAGACAGCAATATACATAAACTGTTTCCACTTTCACTAAGAGTAAATAGAGTAGTAGAGAATGTTCTTTTTGAGACTTGTTTAAAAAGTTGGACAAATATGTCCTTATGTTCTATGCCTGAAATACATAGAACACACAATAATAGTGTAAAGGATTTTCAAAACCTAAGTGGTATAGAAAATATATTTTATGCATTTAAGAAAATGATATCAAAGTATAGCTCAGAAGGAAAAAAGAAATTAAATACTAAAAGAAAATATGCTGGAATGTGCAAAAGAATAATGGCTGTTTACACAAAAATGATTTGTATGTTTAAAAGACAGAGAAATTAATAAACATAACAAGAGTGACATTTAAGTTATAAGAGAAAATCCAATTGAAATGGTCTATGGTTTACACAGGTGTCAAAATCAAACATGAACATTGGATGTGATGAATTAAATAGACATAGTTATCATTATAATAACTAACAGAAAAATAATGTGTAAGTTACAAATTAATTGATGGCAATGCAACAATTAACACAATACTTAATTAGAAATAAGGCAAGAGAATAAAAAAAAAGAGGATCATAGGCAGGTGGGTGATATGGTTGGGTAATGTACTTACAAGTTAAACATAGTATTTATTTATTAATGTAAATGGGACAAAAGGTATACTTCATAAAAGTAAAAGTATCTTCAGGCTAAGAAAATTATACAATTGGATTAAGTATTCTTATAGATGACATATTAGTATATAAAAAGATGGAATAATATACTATACAAACCAAACTAAAAGCAAAACTACCTTATAATATATAACTATAGGGTAAAAAGATCACAGGTATGAAAGAGGTATAAATCTATAGGAAAATGTAAAAACTCCAAAAATGAAAAAAAGTATAAAGAGGAGTAGGCAAGTCTGTAAGTATAGTTGTGGGGAGCAACTGGGAGCAACTCGGACTAGACTAAGTTACTGGAATTAAGACTTATTCTATGCATCTGCTCTCCCACAATATGGCACTGGGAGAGGAGGAAACACCTTCTACACAGCTGCCTCCAGTTCAACCAATAAGCAGCAGGAGCTACTCCTGATTGGAGGAGAGCAGCGTACTCGGCGTGTGGGTAGCAGAGTTGGGATTGGTGGAAGAGGACTATAAAGGAGGAGAGAGACAACATGCACCGGGAACATCTATCTGAAGGAATACCTGTGCAGCCCCCGAGAGAGCCGGCCGGCGGTGTGCCGCTCCCCCGCGGAAGTGGGGAAAGTGGCAGGGGGAACCCCCCTTCCACAGAGGTGGAAGGGACGGTAGCCAACCCGGGAAGAACCAGCAGCAAACCCGGGGAGGGCCGAGCAGACGAAAGAACAACGCAGGGTCCTGTGTCATTCCTCCATGAAAACGGGGAGCGACATAATGGTGCCGTGACTCGGATAGAAAACCTAGGCAGGGTTTAGTGTCGTTCCTCCATGAAGAGGGGGAGCGACATAATGGTGCCGTGACTCGGATATGAAGCCTGGGCAGGGTTTAGTGTCGTTCCTCCACGAAGAGGGGGAGCGACAATAGTGAAGGATTTTCACATTGTTTTTAATAACTTGGTAGAGCAAGCAGATAAAAATCAGTAAAAACAGACGATCGTAGAAGATGGTCCAGACCCAGGCAAATAGGAAAGTGACACACAGTATGGCAACACAGAAAGAGTAAATTTTTTAATAAAACAAGTAATAGGATTGATTGATGTCCATATAGAAAAAAGAAGCTTGAATGCTCTCTTATATCATACATATGAAAATAACATCCAATTCAATTTTTAATCTAGTGACTGTAGGAAAAGCTCTACAATTACTAGAACATGATACAGGAAACCCTCTTAATGATCTCATGTGAGAGTTGGTCTCTTAAAATAGAATTCAAAACACACTGATTAAAAGGGAAACTTGTGTAAATCAGATAACAGTAAAATCAGAATTACCGTTTAAGTGAAGTCATTATACCTAGCAGATAAAACACCATTTAGCACCATGTAGCAGGCTGCATTCCACCCCAGAATGCCTAATTTTGACTCCTGACTGTGCTCCTGACTCCAGCTTCTTGGTAATGAAGAATCTGGATTCCTGTCACCTACATGGGAAACTTGGATTAAATTCCCACCCCATCACTCGTCACTTGCAGGCATCTGGAAAAGTGTGCTGATGGATAGGTTCAAGGTCTCTCTCTCTCTCTCTCTCTCTCTCTCTCTCTCTCTTTCAGATTTTAGTTATTTGAGAGCTACAGCTACAGACAGAGGGAGAGAGAGAGAGAGAGAGAGAGAGAGAGAGAGGTCTTCCATCTGCTGGTTCACTCCCCAAATGATTGCAAGGGCCAGAGTTGGGCTGATCTGTAGCCAGGAGCCAGGAGCTTCCTCTGGGTCTCCCATGTGGGTGCCAGGGCCCAGGCACTTGGACTGTCTTCTACTGCCTTCCCAGGTCATAGATAGAGAGCTGAATCAGAAGAGGAGCAGGCAGGACACAAACTGGAGCCCATATGGAATGTGGGTACTGCAGATGGAGGCTTAGCCTAAAATGCTACAGCAGCGCCCCACCCCACAACTCCTCCGGCCTCTTAAATAAATAATTTTTAAAATTTCTTGTAAGCTGAAAATTACATGATGAAGGAGTAGCTCCATGAGGATTTTTTTTAAAGATTTTATTTATTTATTTGAGAGGTAGAGTTACAGACAGTGAGAGGGAGAGACAGAGAAAGGTCTTCCTTTTGTTGGTTCACTCCCCAAATGGCCAAAATGGTCAGAGCTATGCCGATCCGAAGCCAGGAACCAGGTGCTTCTTCCTGGTCTCCCATGTGGGTGCAGGGGCCCAAGCACTTGGGCCATCCTTTGCTGCGTTCCCAGGCTACAGCAGAGAGCTGGACTGGAAGAGGAGCAGCCGGGACCAGAACCAGCGCCATATGGGATGCCGGCACTGCAGGCAGAGGCTTAGCCTACCAAACCACAGCAGCAGCCCCAGGAGGCTGTGCACTTCAACCACGATCTTTTCTAAATCTCATCAAAGAGTGATAAAAGAGGATCCCTTAAATTCATTTGCCAACCTAAATAGACGTGGTGAGAAAGCAGAGAGAAACTCTGGACGGAAGCCTGAGCCTAGAGTAAGCAGCTGATGCTTGCCCAGAAATCTCTCTGCCACCTCCCTGTAAAGCTAAGAGAGAGGGGAGTCAGCTACATGCATGACTACACACACAGCAAGTGCAAGGAAGCAGCCTCTCATTTCGTATTTTCTCCATACAGAAACATGTTTGATAACTTGTGCATTAAAACATTTAGTTAATTATTGATTCCCACAAACTAAAGACATGTAGACTTCTGACAGTCCAACTAGTAAGTATACGTGTTTTAGGCACTTCTGACCTATTTTTAACAGCCATCATCCCTCTGACTACGGAAGAAAATAGGTAGAATTTTTGAATTGTATAATGAGACAAAGTAATGGATACATAACTATTACATCTGTGCCACCCAATATAGTAGTAACTAACCCTGTGAGAATATTCAAATTTGAGTTATCAAAAATTTACTAAAATTAAAAATATAATTCCTTAGAACAATTATTCACACTTCAAATGCTCCATAACTTCATGTAGATATCAGACACTGAATTAAATTGTAGAGAACATTTCTATCATCCCAGAAAGTCCTGTTGGATAGAGTGGAATTACTGTAAATATGTTCAGATCAAACAATTCCTTTGCCTAATCTAGACTTTAAAAATGTTCCATTCTTTCACATTGAGATTTGGGTATTTTTAAGGATATGATGGGGCTGCTTTAATAAGGGAAATTTATAGCAGTCTTGAAAACACTCCAGGTGGAAGAAATCTGCTCATGACATCAGATAATGCTGGCCCCACCAGTTTACTGCTTTGCTAACTTCTTCCAGCAGGTTCTATCTCAGGTGTTGAGATGGTGGCTGTTCCAACTTACCATAATGTCCATATTCAAACAAACTGACAACATGGGAAAAAAAAGGAAGAGGCTACTGCTCTTCTCCTAAGCACATGACTATGAAAACATACGCATTTTCCTTCCATGTCACATTTGCCAGAAACTAGTCCCATGGTCACCCTTACCTGTAAGGGTGCCCAGAAAGGTAAACTTCAGCTTGGTGTCTGTATGACTAACTAAAACATCTATCTCTGGAGATGGAGGAAGAATCCATATCTATATCTATATCATCTATATCTATATCTATCTATATTCATATCTATATCTAATCCATTTACCCATATCTCTATCTATCTATCTCTATGCATGTATCTATGTATCTATCTATCACCATAGTACCAGGTTTCCTGGCCATTTTAAAAACTGTTTATTTATTTGAAAGGATAACTGAGAGCTAGAGCATGAAAGAGAGAGAAAGAGAGAGAGAAATAGGAAGCTTCCACCTGGTGATTTACCTACCAAAAGAACACAACAGCCAAGGCTGGACCAGGCCAAAGCTGGCCAATATGGGTGGTAGGAACCTTGGGCCATGATGTGCTGACTACCAGGTAGTCACACAAATATGGGATGCAGACACCTCAAGCGGCAGCTTAACCCCTGTGCTGCAATACTAGCCTCAATAATTAATATTGTTAATACATCAAACAATGATTCATATGAAAGGTACTTCAGAAACTTCACTGACAAATGGGATTGAAAGATAATGCAAATCATCCATGGACTTTTTGAAGCCCCCTGGTAAGTTTCCTTGTTTCCCTCTCTAGCTGTTTGGGTGAAGAAGATGTATGTATTTATTTATTTGAGAAGCAGAGATACAGATACACACACACACACACACACACACAGAGGGAAAAGGGAGAGGGGACAAAAACTCATCCACTGTTCTGGTTTACTCTTCAAATGCTCTCAAGAGCCAGGTCTGGGTTGGTGCTTGAGTTAGAAGTGGGGAATTCAATACAAGTCTTCCATAAGGGTGGCAGAAATCCATTTACTTGAATCATCACTTCTGTTTCTCTGGGTTTGCATTGGTGGAAAGTTGGAGCCAGGACCTGGAGCCAGAAATTATTCCATGTGAGACA
Source organism: Oryctolagus cuniculus (assembly GCF_051225735.1). Lineage (NCBI taxonomy): Eukaryota > Metazoa > Chordata > Mammalia > Lagomorpha > Leporidae > Oryctolagus > Oryctolagus cuniculus. Next base: position 144,056,704 of record NC_142869.1, on the reverse strand, counting down.
AAGGCATTTTAACTACCAGGCTATACTGTCCTCTCTGATGTAAAATTTTGACTGCAAACATTCAGAAAATTAAAGAAGACATTTATATTATTAAGTTCTGTAATATAATTGTTTTTAGTTTCCAGTTCCCTATCCCAGGAGCAGAGTCAACCCTAAGACATAAGTAGAAATTTACTCACATTATGGAAAATACTTTGCAGAAATAAAATGTTAACACAAAGATGTCTTATGGCTGACCACCTGACTGAGTTTAGCCTAGCAGTGAAATCCACTGTTTGCCATCTATTCACCTGCATTTGAAAGCTGAGTACTCAGATTGGAAGTGTGTTCCTATTTAAATCAGAGAATGGAATGCTATAATTATAGCTAATTGTTACACGACTTCACATAATAAGCATTAATCAAGGATTGTTTTATACAGTATCTAATAAGAGGCTCATTTAATAGAACAGGGTATGTGTATGTAAACCACTCTCTTCCCTGAATTAAAATGTAAATGTAAGCTAAATTAAATCAGATTCACATGGTTATAGTTTATTAAATTTTAATTTCATGTAAATTCCTAATAATTGAGAAATCTGTTAATTCAGTTTTTTATCCTTTAGAGATGTCACATGAAAAGAAAAATCAGATTTGCAGATTGTTATTTCATTTCTTAAAAAGTAGATTAAATGACTCTTCATGATGAATAGTAAGTCTACTCAACTCTCCATCCTGAGAACACAAGCCTTCATTTGTTGACCCTGAACTCATGATTTATAAAGTGGCTGGCACTTCAGCAAACAGGATAACAAGGTCAGGTTTGACGTTGCTATTTATAAAGATAATGGGCACTTTATTAATAGAGATAGATGGAATATGGAGTCATCTCTCCTAAAGATTTTAATTCCCCATAGTTTGTTCTTCAGGTGTATCATGGGGTGTCAAGATTCTATAATGTAATAGTATGAGTCTTTTCAAAGGGAATACAGATTATTTAAAAAACTCTCAAGAGAGTCTTGCAAGTGATGCACAGGAATATACAGCATCATATACCTATTGACACTGCATGTGTGAAATAGTTCATCATATCTCCCATTTCTTCACTTCTTTACTCTTATACCTTCAAATTGTCTCCAGCTCACTCACCCTCTCTCCTCGCTTGAAGCTTCTGTGTTACAAACACAAGGCCACAAAATGAGTTAGTGGCTCCTAGAGTCTCATAAAAATACAAAGAACTGATCCCTAACTTGGGTTATGTGTTTGAGAAATCCTGCAAAACCAGGGCAACAGGAGACCAGAAGATTAGGAACACAAACCTGTGCAAAAGTATAATATGTTTTTAAATTATAATGATTATTTTAAAATCATTTAAAGAATACTATTTTCATACATGCTGTGTTTATATTTTTAAATTACCCTAAATTTCATTGGTTTTATCTTTTCTTTGAAAGCACACCTCAATACAAGATATAATCACATTATGTACAAACTGCAATATGCTCCTAAATTTTTTACCCCTCTCCATTCTAACATCAGTTAAGTTGATATGACACTCTTGATACATTTTCTGAAGAAAACTATTGGAAAATAAGATACAATAAAAATATAACCTTCACCACAGGGGCGGTGCTGTGATGTAGCAAGTAGAGCCAGTTCCTGCAATGCCAACATCCCATATGTGTGCTAGTTTGTGTCCCAGCTCTCCCCTTTCAATCCAGCTCTCTGCTAGTCACCTAGGAACAACAGCAAAGGGTGACCCAAGTGTTTGGGTCCCTGCCTCCTTTGTAGGACATCTAGATGAAGCTCTTGGCTTCTGTTTGACTCAGATGAGGCCATTGCAGCCATCTGAAGAGTGAACCAGTGGGTGAAAGCCTCTCTCTCTCTCTCGCTCCCTCTCCCTCTCTCTCTCTGTAACTCTTTCAAAATATACATATATATGTATATATATGCATCTTTAAAATTATATATATACCCTTCATCAGCATCACAATGCTGTTAAACTAAAGTTCAAACGCCCAGCGTGACATTCAAGGTCCTAAACCATCATATATCACAGCCTACGCTATCCATTAAGTATGAAGTATGCGTCTATGATTTCTCAGCCTAAGCATTATCTTCCAAAATAAGAATACATGAGAAGGTGAGTCAAATCCATTTTTAAAATGTTTATATGACAATAAGAATGTGTTCAAGATATTCTCCTTGACTCTGATCAGTGAAAAGCCATTTATATTTGGGCAACAGAAAATAATTCAGTGTAGTTTCAATACAGATAAAATGGACGAGAAAAAATCAGTATGTTAAAATACACATGTGACAATAAAGAAACTAAATTATAGTCAATATAAAAAGCAAAATAATTGAAGAATTTTATATTTGTACTTTTGAAAACTCTCCTTGATAGCATATAGATAAATTGAAAGAAGAGAGAGGCAAGGAAAATTAGGTTGGAGTCTAAATGAAAAATTACTATGACCAGAAATAAGAAAATGACACTAGAAATGAATTATTTACGAACATGGACTAGTTCTTGTTCTTTTCCATACACTCAATACTTAGCAAAGTGTCTGTACCACCTCTACCCTCAATTTCAAAATGATTGCAGATAAGGAGAAAGTGACTATTTTCAAAAATATGACAAAACATAAATTACTGTCACATGTTTTACTTTCTGCATACATTTAAGACAATGATGTCAAATGCCTATAAAGACATTGTTATAAGCAATCTGCTAGCAGAGTCTTCATGAATCATCTCCTTATTACAGGGCTATCTTCATTCTGATTTTACCATATTTATGGCACAAATATTGAGAGGAACCTTTAGCCCTCTACTGGCATTACAATTTTCACTACAGTTAAGAAGAACAAAAATTCTCATCCAACTTTTTTTCTTATGTAATAAACACAAAGATACTAAATTTCCCTGGCTTATATAATGTATCTTCATGAATTATTCTCTATTGAATTCACTTTGCTTTCTCAATCATGGTGTCAATTTCTTGAGGGTAAGGACTTGTTAATGTCTCACTATTCCTAAAACAATATAAAGTCTAGAATAATATTATTCCAAAATAAAGTTGGTTGATTAATTTCCCAAAATGTAGGAATATTTGAGTTACTGACATTCTATTCTTTTAAAACACAATTAGCGGCTGGGGCCATGGCTCACTTGGCTAATCCTCCGCCTGCAGCACCAGCATCCCATATGGGCGCTGGTTCTAGTCCCAGTTGCTCTTCTTCCAGTCCAGCTCTCTGCTGTGGCCCAGGAAGGCAGTAGAGGATGGCCCAAGTGCTTGGGCCCCTGCACCCGCGTCAGAGACCAGGAGGAAGTACCTGGCTCCTGGCTTCAGATCGGCGTAGCTCTGGCCATGGCGGCCTTTTGGGGGGTGAACCAACGGAAGGAAGACCTTTTTCTCTGTCTCTCTCTCTCTCACTGTCTAACACTATCTGTCAAAAAAATTAAAAAAAATGTTAAAAAAAAAAACACAATTAGCAGTGAGGAGTTAAGACTTTCATAGAATTGTGATTTACAAGTGTTCCAGATGGCTTTATAATGTTTGAAAGTTGCAAGTTTAACTATCCAAGATGTCATATTCTATTATTGTTATGAGCAAAAAGAAAAGAACTGTGGCTATGACTGGCATTTAAAGAATTTAGAATGAGAAAGTTGATTCTACACGAGATTTCTCTGTAAAATCCTAGAAGTTAGTAATGTCATCAAGATTAAAATTGTGCCTGGAAGCATTATAGGAAAAACTCGTATCAACTCAATTTCACTGATAGAATTAATTAGGATTGATTTTATTCTTTTTATATTTTATAACTTGTAATTTAATTTTCAGTAAGATTTATCCCAAATTTTATAGTTTAGCTTCAAATTGATCTGTGAAAAGTGTTTGTGACTTTAATAACCAGAAAAAAGCACATGAATTCACTAACTCATGTTTAGATTAGAGATGGTTATTCATAGGCCACAGACTAGGACTAATAACTCTTAATTAAGACAGGGTACATTGTGAGAGGAAGGCATCACAGGTCTACCAATCTGAAACAGCTAAAGGTCTGTTTTCTGCTATTATTTCTTTTAAAAGCTTTCTTCTCCTTTGTCTTTCTTTTAACTCTTAAAATGGACTTTTTTTGCTTACTTTATGCTGTTCTGTAAATCTCATAAACTTGTTCCACTTCTTTTCATTTTTTCCCTCCTCTGGCTACATAGTTTAAGAGTTTTCTTCTGGTTGGTCAGTTTTACTGTTAATGCTCACTGTTTGGCTGTTGTATTTTTCATTTTATTCATTATATCTTTCAACTCCAGAATTCCTATTTGTTTTTTAAAAATTAATTTCAATTTCTCTGTTGAATTTCTCATTTTATTAACTTAGCATTTTTTTCTCATTTCATTAAATTATTTCTCTATTTTATTTAGGTTTGTTGAGCTTTCTTAAAATAATTATTTTGAATGCCTTTTTAAGAAATTTGTATATCTTTTTGGTCAGTCATTGGGAAATTACCGTGATCTTTGAATTCTGATTCTCAGCTATTTACAATTCCCAAAATGCATTTATCCTAATGTTGAATTGAAATGATATATTTGAGTGAAAGTATTGACAAAGGAAGTAGACAAAGTCTCATGAATTTTCTATTTCCATTCACTCATTTGTTAACTATCATAGTTGCAGTTTCTAACACTGAACAAAAGAAGAGAGCATGCCATATTGTGTATCAGTATTATGAGCTTGTTAGCACAAAACATCTAGCTATCATTACCTAAATTTGTGTATCCAATATATTATAAGTTGCAATAGAACATTCTTTGTTACATGCTTTAATGTCATTATATTTTAAAATGGCCATTTTCTGGGAGCAATCTTGCCACATAGTACCCCATTAAGCTACAAGCCACATTTAAAAGAATTTCAGTTAAAAAGATTTTTAGATGCTTGGCTCTTTCAAAATCCTTTCTGCTAAAGATGCTTTCTTTTGAATGAGTGTTGTGATTTTTTTAATTGAATGGGCAATTCTACTCTCAAACTAAATGTCTTTATTAACATAATTGAATACTGAAATGCATTCTTCAAAATTAATATAAATTAACTGCTGAGCAATTTAACCCATTATTTTTTGTGGACATGTCACTAACTTGCAAAATGGAATGCCCCCAAGTGGCAGAGATCATAAGGCTGGGGATGAAATGTGGACTCTCAGATCCAAAGCAGCCATCAGAGAAGCAAGTCATGCAACTCCTTCAAGCAACACAAAACTTGGAGAAAAGTTTACAACAAAAGCTGATTTTTCAAGATGACAATTTGTTCTATATTTACCGTTGCTATATTTTATAGTAATATAAAGAGAAATCTCACTCACCCATTGCATGGATGGCAGCACACTGTCTTCATGTATAACATTCTTACCTCACTCCCAAAAGCTGTAGTTCCCTAAAGATCTTCTGTTCTTTTAGCTTGGAGACACCAGACATATTGTGGCAAGCAACACATTTCACCTCAGCACATAGGCGTTGGGCTGAGCCTTCAAGGTAGTCCATCCAACTCAACCATGTAAAACAGTTCTTACAAAATGATTCTTGAAAGTTCAGCCTCTCTGTAACAACCAAGAAGCAAAGAAATCAGGCAGTGACCACAAATAATGGTTTATAGAGCAATTAACATTGCTACGGCATTTATGTGCCCCTGCCCAGGAACCTGATTTTTCAAATGTGAGGAATTATTCTACAAAAGCAAGGAAACCAAGTGTTAAGTCGGGAAGTGCAAATGTGAATGAAAAAATGGATAGAAAGTCTGTTTCCCACCTGGAAAAGGACACTTTGGGGGAGGCAAGATGGGAGGCAATCTCTTTAAGGAGGGACTGGAGCTGATCTCTTCACCTTACTACAAGCACACAGCCCACAGCGCTTTGCTCCAACCATTCCTCTCTCCCTTGATGTGACCTTCGTCTATTCAACCTCTACAAACTTCCAAGATCTCTTCCATTTGTATGTACTGTTAACCTCACAGGGATAATGTTTTACCCAGGGCAGCCTTACTCTCTAATAGTCAAGAGTGAATAATTTAACCATGTAGACAGATGACTCATCAGTGCACTTGGCACACCTGGAAGAAGGCTGGAGGAAGGTCAGTGAACAGAGTGAAATGAAGAACACACACAACTTTTCCATCTGGAATTTGGTCTCAAATTGCAGCAAATTCTCTATCCTTTTAGGATTATTTTGTCCCAGGATATTTCAATAAAAGTGCCTCAAACTTCTATCTGTTCAGCAGTGGTAAATATATAACCCCATTCATATCTACATCAGTATTGCCAGGTAATATATTAGAAAGATCACAATTTTTAAGAAAGAAATTAATTACTAATTTTCCAATTAAACTGAATTTTTCACATCTTGCTTCATATAGACTTGTGGATTTTTCTGATCCATGGTGATTAACATGGAAAGTTAAGCCAGTTTTCTTGGATGTCATCAACATTTACAAGTATATCTAAGACAGAGTTCTTCAAATATCATTGCTTAAAAATAAAACATATATTTATAAAACATATATTTACTAATTTTTAAAGATACTTTTACACGGTAAAATGTGGTAAAATTGCCTCTAAATTCATTCCCAGTAGACTGTGTGTGCGCATTTGTGTGTCTACTTGCACACACACAAATTTGAATGCACTTAAACTTGTAGGAAAAAGCAAGAATAACATCTTCCTACCACTTTTTCTTTTCCAATCCACTCTTCTTTTCCAACCCTTAAGTAAAATAACATAGTCCCATGGCCTTATGATCACTTTCAAGCATTAAAATTTTTAGATCTAGAAAATTTCAGGCAGCTCTAAATCACATCTTCTGTGTCTTAATTTAGAAATTCTCTGTTTTTTTCTCAGCTCAAGTCTGACACAGACTAGAGAACCTGCAGTGTGGAAATGGATGTGATCTGTCTTCTCCTTCTCCTTCCTTCTCCATCTCTTTATCTTTCTCCTTTTCTTTTCTTTAGTTTTCCCCACTCTGTCTTCTACCCTGCTTTTTTTATCCCTCATCCAGGATCAGATTAAACATCAAAGATTGTTAGAGGAACACACATAGGACTTAGTCAGCTGTCACTTAAATTCAGTAGCTGTCTTAGTTCCTGTTGCTGTTCTAACCAATTACCACACATTTTTTTTTCTGCTTTAGGCAAGCCAAGTTAATTATTTTACAGTTCCAGAAATCAGGAGCTCAAAACCTTGTGGAGCTAAGATCAAAGTGTAGACAGGGTTGCCTTCCCGTTGTATGCTCTAGGAGGGAATCCATTTCCTCGATTTTCTTTTCAGCTTCCAGAGGTTGCCTGCACGCATTATCTCATGGCTTCCCCTGCTCCTTCAAAGCAAGCCACTCTCATCCTTGTTCCCCTTCTGTCATGGACACTTTTACCTCTAAGAAAGATCCCCATGGTTACTTCAGGACAATATTCCCATTCAAGATTCTTAATCAAATATTGCATCTTTTTTGAAATTTAAGTTCCAGGATTTGGGACATAGAGATATTTGGGGAGAGAGAGGTATTATTTATCGATCACAGTAGCCTCTCTGGAAACATTTTTAAAAATTTATCTATTTGAAAGGCAGAGAAAGAGAAAGAGAGAGAGAGAAAGAGAGAGAGAAAGAGAGAGAGAAAGAGAGAGATCTTCCATCTGTTGGTTCACTCCCCAGATGGCTGCAACAACCAGAGATGAACCAGGTTGAAGGCAGGAGCCCAGAATATAATGTGAATTTCCCATTTGGGTAGTTACCACCTGCTTCCTCTCAGGAGCTGGATCAGAAATGGAAAATGTGGAACTCCACCTGACATTCAGATATGGGATGCTAGTGTCCCAAGCAGCAGCCTAACCTGCAGTACTACAAGGCCCATCCCTCTGGGAAATGTTTATAAGTTCTTTAATCAAACACAGGAATTGAGGCTTCCCCAAGTCCAAGGGACACCGACAACTTTCTCCCAAGAACCTTATGAACCTCATACTTCCAAGGCAGCAGAAGGGTCCAGGGAGGCCTCCCATACCCCCTTGGCTTGATTTATGTGTAGAGTAAACCCGTGCTGCTCATTCCTAAGAGAGGGAGCAGAGGAGGGTGTATAACACTGGCTTTATGGCCCAAAACCTTCTTGACAGATATTACCCTCCAGAAGGTTTCTTTAATTTTTTCAACTCTGTGCAACCTGCACTTTGCTATTGGTCAAAGGTCACCCTTCCTGTATGCCAGCCCCTGGTAAACCCTATAATCTTTTTTTTTTTTTAATTTTTTTTTTTTGTTTTGATAGGCAGAGTGGACAGTGAGAGAGAAAGACAGAGAGAAAGGTCTTCCTTTGCCGTTGGTTCACCCTCCAATGGCCGCTGCAGATGGCGCGTTGCGGACTGCGCACCACGCTGATCCATGGCGGGAGCCAGGTACTTATCCTGGTCTCCCATGGGGTGCAGGGCCCAAGTACTTGGGCCATTCTTCACTGCACTACCTGGCCACAGCAGAGAGCTGGCCTGGAAGAGGGGCAACTGGGACAGAATACGGCGCCCCGACCGGGACTAGAACCTGGTGTGCCGGCGCTGCAAGGCGGAGGATTAGCCTAGTGAGCCGCGGCACCGGCCAAAATCCTATAATCTTACACGATGCTTTAGAATGTCTGAGGCCTTGGCAATCAGGTCCTCAGCAAAGGGACTGAGCTAAGATCCCCAAAAGAAGAGGAGACATAAATTACTTTTTCTGTTGCATGTAAATTTAACTTAATGTCTTTCATTATTTGAAAACATATTAGCAAACTTTCCTTACAGGCTTCTGGGCTAAAGTCCTTCTCCTCCCCTATGGTGGTACTAGGCTAATTTGAAGGTATATTGTTATTAACTCTTTATACCAGCAGAAAGGTATTATTTTCTACCATGCCCTTTATTTAATAAATAGCTTTACTGCATCACACTACATGATCTACATTCTTTTAAGCTATTAGTCAACTCACCAGAAGCCAATTTATTAAGAGACATTTTGTTAATGATCTATTTTTTTTTTTATTTGACAGGTAGAGTTACAGATAGTGAGAGAGAGAGACAGAGAGAAAGGTCTTCCTTCCGTTGGTTCACTCTTCAAATGGCTGTTACGGCCAGAGCTGTAACGATCCGAAGCCAGGAGCCAGGAGCTTCCTCCTGGTCTCCCATAGGGGTGCAGGGACCCAAGCACTTGGGCCATCCTCCACTGCTTTCCCAGGCCACAGCAGAGAGCTGGACTGGAAGAGGAGCAACCAGGACTAGAACCGGCACCCATGTGTGATGCTGGTGCCGTAGGCGGAGGATTAACCAAGTGAGCCACAGCGCTGGCCCCAATGATCCATTTGTTAAATGGACAATTTGTAATATTTATTTTTAAATTAATAATTGACATAAGTATATAATTAAATTAATGATATAACTAGTATACTATTCACATCATTAAAAAATCAATAATTAATTTAATCAGCATTAATCAGTATTTTTATTCAAATATTCCAAATTTTTGAAAAAATCTAAAATCTGAATAATATTAAAATAAAAATATTCAATTAAATGTTTTTAAATTTTAAATATTTATGTTGTCACTAATTATAGAATTACCTTGCTTTTGGGGGGTGTAAAATAATCCATTGTGTACAGATAGCAATTTTCTGTAACCATTCATTCTTTGATGAGCATTTAACTTGTTCCTGGAACTCAGCCAATATGACTAACACTGCAGTGAACATGGGAATGCAGCAACGTCACTGATATACTGATTGGAAATTCTTTAGATATGTACATGGAAGTGAGGATCATATGCTAAATCTATTTAAATTAAAATTTGTTGATATATAATGAAATGAAAATTAATTGTAGTACAAGTTGAGATTTCATAATTAGAAATCTGAAATACTCCAAAATGCAAACTTTTTGAAACACCAACATTCTAAAAGTAGAAAAATTCCACACTTTATCTCATGTGAAAGTTCATCAGTCATATGCAGGTACACTAAAAATACCATCTCGTATTTTCTTCAGGCTGTGTTTTAAGATGTATAGGAAGTATAAATGAATTTTCTGTTTAGACTTGGATCCCTTCACCATGATATCTCCTATCTATTCAGATTCCAAATTTTGGAAAAGTGCAAAAATCTGAAAAGCTTTTTGGTCAAGCATTTCAAATGAGGGATCTGTAACGTGTACTTGAAACAATTTGAAGAGGTACAGTATTTTTATCAGCCTTTGCAGATTTCTACTAAATTCGAGTCGTCTTGTTTAGATACTAAAAATATGAGTATCCCACTTTTCTGAAGCTTGGGGACATTTTTTAAAAAGATATCCTTAGGGCTCCTCCCATCTGTGTCCAGCTCTGATCTGTGCCTCCGGGAACTTGCCCTAGGCTTCCTTTGATTCACTGTGTCCTGGGTGGCCTGGTCTGTGTATTCTCATTCCTGCAGCAGCAAGTTGCTGAAACATGAATGGGCATTCTTGAAATTATGTCAAGAAAAAAAAAAAAGATAAAATGTGCTAACTATCCAAAACAAAATGATTGCTTAAAATATTCCATGCAATATTAATTATTATGAACTTTAGAATTTTAAAAATAAATTTAGCAAATTGACTATTCTGTGGATTGACTTTTAGCACTTTATCCATTTGGTGGATTATCTTTTGATAGCTGGATTGAGTAATTTAACTTCAACAATGGCCCACATTCCTCTTTAAACAAAGCATAGTCTGTTGTTTACTCTTTGCTTATGAAGTATACAGTATATGCTGCCACATTTTCTTCCAAAGTAGATTTTGTGTATCTATAGAAGCAGAGTTATTGGCTCACAAAATCTTCACAGGCACTGGTTACTATAAAAATATTGTTTTATTGATATTGACTGTTTTTCCTATTTTTAGAGATATTGATAATGGTTGAACTTTTTAAAAATTGAACACTGAAATTTCTTTGTAATATTCTTTTCTTTATATTATTTTGAATATTATGCCCTTTCAAAATTTTTAGGAAATTTTGTATATTGAGGTCCACATTCCTTAAGTGTATTACAAATATAATTCCTCAATTTGTATCTTGTATTTTGGTTGTTATTTTGCCTCTTTTCCATTTTTGTGGGTTTTTGTTTGTTTGTTAGATTTGTTGATTATGTCATTTATTATACAGAAGTTTACTTTTATTTTAAATTTTAGGCAGAGAGAGAAGGAAACAGACAGAGTGAAAGATCTCCCATCCACTGGTTCTTTCCTTCAAAGCACACACAGCAGGTCTGCAGCAGGACCCAGGAACAGAATCCAGGGCCCTCATCTGGGTGGCAGGAACCCGATTACCTGAGCCATCACTCTTGCCTCCCATGGTCTACAGCAAGCTGGATTTAGGAGCTGGGCTGAGAACTGAAACCAGGTGGACATAGGGTCCCAACCGGCTAAGTGACCACTCCCAGAAGTTTGCTTTGTATTGTCAATTAGAATATTTTATTTCAGAGGTTTTATATTTTGGGGTAACTTAAGATGTCCTTTTGCCTTTAAGTCACAAATGTAAGCATTTTCTTTTTATTCTATTAATATTTTTAATATTATTTTCCTCTTATGCATTCAGTGTATTTGGAATTTATTGTTCTGAAGTATGTGACATAGAGATCTAATTTTAGTATTTCAAACATTCAAGCCTCACCTTCTAAGTTTTCAAGGATTCTAAGATATTTTGGTCTTTGATAGAACAAATCTCCATCTTTTTCATTTCCCAAGCTGATCTTGCTAAGCTGACACATTAATTATAGAATCAACTTGTCAACTTCCATGAAACAGCTCCAGAACAATTTTGATGGAAATTGCAGTATATCTGTAAGTAGATTGGAAAACTTATTTTTGCCATATTTAGTATTCATGAAAATGGGATGTTCTATTTTTTCTTTTTAATGTCTTTCATGTGTCTTACAATTTTTTCAACATGTATTTTGTCCATTTCAGATTCAGTTTATGTAAAGGTACTTTAGAGACTGTGCTAACATTTTGAAGGTTTTTTTATTTTTTTTTTTATAATTTACTATTTCTGCTTTCAAAAACAGTTTTTGTTTTCTACGTTGGTCTTACATCTTGTTATCTGGCCTTAAATTTCTTGGGAATGGTTCTAATGTTTCACAACCTGATTGCTGAAGATTATAGGCAGAGTAAGTAAATCATATTTTGTTTCCTTCTGTTCCTTTTTTATCAAGTATTTTCATCAAGAATTAAAGTGGATTTTAAAACCACTTTTCTGATATCTATTGAAATAAAAGTGGAGCCTTTCTCTTTAATCATTAATTAAATTAAATCAAATTTATGATGCAGTGCCATTTCTGCATCCATACAGTAATATTTTATATGTTACTAGATACTCCTTTTTCTGTTCTTTTGCTTATTCCGATTCACTCATTTTTCTATGATTTAAATCTTTTTATTTGTAATAGTACTTTACAAATGATGACAACTAAGTTTCTGTCATCATATGTTTGCAAATGTCCTCAATTATTTTCCATTTGGCTTATTGCTTGTGGCTTTGGTCCTAAAATTTTATTTTAAAATGACAAATTGCATATTAAATTATATATATTTCCCCTTCCTTCCTTCCTTCCTTCCTGTCTTCCTTCCTTCCTTCCTTCTTCTTTCTGGCTTTACTTTTTTCAGTCTTGGTAGTTATAACACCATTTTCAAAATACAGTAGTCCATTTCCCACCACTAATTTGATGTCACTTTTATCATTTGCTAAATTCGTGTTCATATTTTGAATTTCCTAATTTGTTTTATTTATTTATTTATTTATTTATTTATTTATTTATTTTTGACAGGTGGAGTTAGTGAGAGAGAGAGACAGAGAGAAAGGTCTTCCTTTTTCCCTTGGTTCACCCTCCCCAAGTGGCTGCTACAGCTGGCACATTGCGGCCAGCATGCTGCGCCAATCCGAAGCCAGGAGCCAGGTGCCTCCTCCTGGTCTCCCATGTGGGTGCAGGGCCCAAGGACCTGGGCCATCCTCCACTGCACTCCCGGGCAACAGCAGAGAGCTAGACTGGAAGAGGGGCAACCGGGACAGAATCCGCCGCCCCGACCGGGACTAGAACCCAGGGTGCCGGCGCCGCAGACAGAGGATTAGCCTAGTGAGCCACAGTGCTGGCCTAATTTGCTGTATTTATAACAATTTCTCCACCCATATATTTCCTTAAGTATATACATAGACTCATATTTTTCAACAGTTATCACGACTTCTTCATATGTGTTCTACTAGATGAACTTTTATTTATTTATTTATTTTGAAGGACAGAGTTACAGAGAGGTAGAGACAGAGAGAGAGGTCTTCCATCTGATGGTTCACTCTTCAGATGGCCACAATTACCAGAGCTGTGCCGATCTGAAGCCAGGAGCCAGGAGCTTCTTCCGGGTCCTCCACATGGGTGCAGGGGCCCAAGGACTTGGGCCATCTTCCACTGCTTTCCCAGGACATAGCAGAGAGCTGGATTGGAAGAGGAGCAGCCGGGACTAGAACCGGTGCCCATATGGGCTGCTGGCACTTCAGGCCAGGGCTTTAACCCACTGCGCCACAGGGCTGGCTCCTAGATGAACTATTAGTAACTCTAAATTTCTAAATAATGTTTTCCCAGATTAAGCCATGAGAACTATCACTTTCTGATTATTGCCTTTAGGAAAATGAGAAATTTTTATTTTATATATTCAACCTTTCCTTGTCCCTCAATAGAATTTTAAAGTTTTATCCATATAGTTTCTGAGAATTTCTGCTTGAGTGTATACCTTGATATTTTATCCTGTGCCACTACCTCATATTTTTCTATTCCATTATGTTTTCTAGCTAGTTACTGTTTTGCATGAAAACCATTATTTAAAAATTTTCTTTTGTTTTTAAAGGTTTATTTTTATTTGAAAGGCAAAGTGACGAGGGAAAGAGGGAGAGAGATAGAGAATCTTTCTAATGCTGGTTCACTCCTCAAGTGGATGTAACAGCTGGGGTTTTGCCAGGAGCTGTATACGAGTCACCTGTATGAATGGCAGAAACTCAAGCACATGGGCCATTACCTGCTGCCTTCCCAGGTACATTAACAGGAAGCTGGATTGAAAACAAAGGATCTAGGATTCTTAACAGGCACTCTCCTGATACAGGATGCTGGCGTCCTAAGCAGCAGATACACCACAACACCTGCCCCAAATATTACTTTTAAATAAATCGTGTTAGTTACTATTTGTATTGTTTTCAATGTATTTTTACTTGATGTTTGTATATGATTTCTTTTTTCATTAAAACCAAATGATAAATGATGAAAATGATAAATGGTAAAAATCTACAGTCGAAATTACTCTAGTATACAAAATGAAATTTTAATTTAGTCATATTCCTAAAATGTCTGAACTGTAGCTACCCTGGGGATTTCTCACTGAAGGTTTCCTCTTCTGGGCTCCCAGCCAATTCCCATCCTGCTATGCCTGTGTTTTACTGATCTTATCTTTTCTCAATTCTGTTTGTGCCATTGTACTCTTACTAAACCCTCTCTTGGAAATTCCCCACAATTAATGACTTTTTTAAATTTCAGAACAAGTAAGTTGTCATTCTGTCATTTTTATGCAAATTTGATCATACCCTAAAAAGTGTATTTCTACAACCAAATCTGTGGCTGTTGTTTAATGAAAAGATTGTGTTTTTTCTCTGATAAATTCTTCCATCTCATTTTGAACCAGTGATGGAATATTGTGTCTGTGGGTATCTGTGTGCCTGGCTAATGTGTATGTAATTTTCAGATCACTTTCAAATAAAAAAGCTATATGTAAACAACTCCAAGTCCTAAAGGGAACTAAATTGCATAATTACCTGTGAGACAGGTTTCGATCCCTGGATCTAAAGATTTTAGTGTTATTATATAGCATTTTATCACTACAAACATTAGACAAAGAGGACCCATGTGTTAGCCCTTAACTAATGTCCTGTATGAAAAGAAGAATGTTTCCCTTTAGTTCCTTCAGGAAATGCATCAAGGTGGAGTGGATGGGCCCCTTTGGGATCTTACATCCCTTCTTGAATATGCTGCTTGTCCAGTAAAGAATGGGTGCTCTATTCAAGTCTTGAGTAATGTGTGTGATTCTGTCTGAATGGGAGAAAGCAGGCTCATTACAACTGAAATCAAGTAGAATGAATTTCCTGCAGGAAGTAGGAGCTTATTATCCAAAAGATAGGAAAGGTGCTGGGTTGTCCCAATCAACCACCCTGTGCCACAAGGAAAGCATTAGAGATTGAAAAAAAGGGCTCTCTGTGAAAGATCATTCCATAGCAAACATTAATTTAGGAAATTAAAAGAAACCATACTTTTATGGTCATATAAACCATGAAGAATTAACAATGCAACTATGGGATATAATCCATTTACTAGACAGATAATAGGTACATTTTGCATACCTAATTCGTACCAGGAACTGTTCTAGCTGCTATGATTAGAGCACTGAGCAAAAAGCTTATAGGGTTTTATGGTGTACTGACAGTGTTTGAATTGCAAAGCATAGAAACTCAGCTTGAGCAAGTTCAGGGGAGAAGCAAGCTTGTTAGCCAAGTGGCATACTCCATGGTTTCTAGGACAAGGATGTGATCTTAGAATAGAACTGAGGCTTAGGTCAATATTAGAAAACAAAAAAATTCTTTTCTCTCTCATTTTTGCTTCTCTTTATATTATCAATTGCCTATTACCAACTGACTTCTGTTTTCTAGATCTAACAACAACAACAAAAGGTTATAAAGGTTATGACGAGTAGCTTGCTTCCAGTTTATATCTGATGGTCAGGACAGCCCCATTCTTTCTAAGTCCTATAATCTTCAGAGAAAAGGCCTGTGACTCTGTTTTGCGGAGATGCTTCTTCCTGGACCAGTCCTTCATGGCTAGAGAAAGGGGCACAAATTAGGGTCATCACAGCTACTTTTTACGAACATACAGTTGTGGAAAAGGAGCAATGAACAGAAAGGGGTTCTGCGACTATGATTGAGAAAGTGTCCACTACATTGGAAAGACAATTACTGCTGTGGTGTATACTGTGATAGGAAAAATATAATGTCTTTAGAAGTACCCAGCACAGAGGAAAGGAGAAAAGATCATATTTCACTTTAGCAGTAAGTAATGACCTCTGATCCAAGTTACATTTTCGATAAGTCTTCAAGAGGTAGGTAGCATAACCCAGTGTCCTACCTTGTGATTAATCATGTAATCACTCAACTCATTCCAGTGAAATTAAAAAACTTTGCTCTGATAGAGCCCTAGAATTAATTCTTCTACAGTGCTGCGCTTCTCAAGCTTTAATATGGATGTGATCAGCTGGAGAAGTCTTGTTAAAATGCTGACTCTATTTTAAAATAAAGATCTACATTGGGGATTTTGCATTTCTGCAGGCTTCAGGGTGTTGCTGACAATGCTGCTAGCAGAGACTACCCTTGGAGTAGTAGGTTTTAGTGCATTTTAAAAGAACAATTCACACTTTGCATCTTAATATGCTGCTCTATGCCGCCTTAAATCACAAAGAAAGAATGTCCACCATGTAATGAATATTGGATGGATGAATCGAGTGAGAACAGACTGGAATATAATCAGAAATTTTTAAAAGGCAAAATGTTAAGTATCTTAAAGATGGGTAATTGAATAATTTCAGCTGATGCTATGACACATGATATAGACTTTTTAACATCAGGGGAGCCACTGTAAATAATTTTTTTAGTATCATGTTGTTTTCAACATCTGATTTCTAGTAGTTTGGTACCTTGCAATTATCTTTTATGTCCTCCACTCATCTCCTGAGGAAAAATTCTTTGGTGTTAATACAAACACCTGAGATTTTCCCTCCAATTTGTTAGCCAGATTACTGAGCATATAAAGCTAATTTGATTATATATATTTGTATATATGTTATGAATGATATTATAGTATATATAGTATATATTATATACACTCTATTTGTATACATATATACACTTGTATATATAAAATACAAAATGTTTGTATACATATATTTGTATACATTTGTGTGTATATGTGTACATATATGACAATATATATGTATTGACATTCAAATGTCAGTGTTACAAGTTTGGAAATAAGGTCTCTTTATACACTATGAATTTCTCCTTATTAAATAAAATAAATAATAAAACAATAATAATATTTAAATTGTGTTAAACTAATATATCAAAACAGATTTATAGTCTATACTAGTGCAGTAGATTTCCTTTCCAGGACATAGACTCCAAATTGAAGGTCTGTGTGCATGATTTTCCTTGGAGAATACTCCCGAAGAAAAAAACATACTCACAAGGAAGCAAAGGGAGATCTGGGCAAAGAAAGAAGTTCGGCTGTTCTGCAGGTGCTAAGGGGCAGAATCTCAGTGGAGCTCTACAGTTGGTTCCTCAGAGATTTCCCAAATGAAAGCCAAAGGGTGGGTGCGTGTTTTCCAGTTCACTGTCTGAGGGAAGGATGCAGCTGTGATTTCCCAACTACCATATACTCGAAAGTCGTGCGAATGAGCGTCTCAGTTCTGAAAGATGATCTGAGCCAGGCACTGCAGATCTACCGCATAGCACTGTGCATACTCATCATCTTTCCTCTTCTTTCCATCCAAGAGGCACCTCTCAGCAAGCACTTCCACGGATCTAGGCTATGTACATGGTGACTAATCCCTGAGGCTTTTGAGCCTGGTAGTCCATCCTTCTCAGACTGAATGGTGCACTAGTCAATTACTGTCTACATTGGCCAGGATCATACCAAGTGATGTTCCAGTAGATCACAGGCTTACTACAAAAATTTCTTTCTGCCTTTATTTTATAACAGAGCCTTACCTATTCCTAATATCATGGATTTCCCCTAAACGGAATATGACTCCATTCTTGGCCTACTGGTTTCTTGGTGAACATGTGGCAATCATAACTTAAAGAAACATCCTCTGTCTATTACTTTGTATTTATACCTTAGAGCCTGGAATTGTGGTGATGGAAGACACATTTGTGCTTCACTGCAAGTAGATCTACATACTCCAACTAGCATCCCTTAGGTCTTGAACATATGCATGAAATATTTATGGGACACAGCATACATTTATAGCATATTATTATTAACTTAGTGAGTGCACTGTGTTCTGAAAAATGTCACTGAATCTTTTGGTGATATCACTTGCAAGCAAGAATCATGGTTGTATCAGTTAAGGGTGTTCCATCACTCAGTCTCCCATGTTGTCATATATGTGATAGGATAGTATAGCCAATGACATATGCATACAGTTGCTTCTCTTTTCCTGTACAGTGGGTCCTTGTTTGATGTTATGTTATATAGGATCTCATACTGATGAATGAAGCACTCTCTAGTAGTGGTTTGGCTCAGGCCCCATGGGCAGGAAAGAGTAGTCCAAAGTGGTGATAAGTGTTGAATCAAGTCAAGCTGAACTGCTACCCCCTCAATGTACTTTAAGTTAATCAATTTACCACAAAGTGGCTTCTTAATATCCTTGAGAGATATTTCTGAATTATGGTCTCTGATGCTGTCAGGTTGGAAATTTGGTGGCAAGTATAATTAAATCAAGCTCGGTGAGTGGGAACCCAGTATACCAGGATATTTCTTAATATCGTGGCTGTTCTTCTCATAGCCCATTGTGCCAAAATATGAACGGATGACAGTAGAGGCAAGCAGAAGTCTACTTGCCTGGTCATTCTGTTTTTGTGATTATTAAATTCTTTTTCCACACTGAATGCAACCCAGTAGGCTCTAACCAGTGATGCAAAGAGTTGTGGCCAGTATCATTGGGCCCTTTATAAGCCAAGCCTTGTCTATAAACTAAATCTCTCTCCTGCCAGGAACATAAACAACCAGTCAAACCATTTTCCAGCACCACCCCCCACCCGCCCGGATATGTTTTAAATTCTGACCATAGGCCACTTTTCTTTTCACATAAAGTACAACAAGGGTACTTTGTAATCACTAGTCATCAGCAGAATTTTTCTTAACCATTTTCATTCAGTACAAATGCTGAAAGAGACGGTAGAGCAACAGCAGTCTGTTTCTAACTTGAGGTCACAGACCAGACTTTCCCATCCACAAGTCAATTTTCCTTTTGTGTCAGTTGGTAGGAGATAGAAGGCCACAGGTTTGAGCTGAGGAAGAAGCACCAGTATAACAGTGTGGATGACAAAGGAGTGAGTTTTCTTGTGCCCAATTCTCCGACTTACTACAGATACACTAAAGTAGCCTAAACAGCATGCTAATGAACATTCCAATCTACAGATGCATAGCATAAATATAAAAAGATATTTTATAATGAATGACTTAAATGTATCTTCAAATGAACAGGTATATATAATTGGATATTGGCTTTAAATTATGGAGAAAATGCACCCAGTGAAGAGGATTCCTTGCAATTTCTTTTAAAATAATACAGAGAAGCTATAAAATAAATGTAACACCAGTGAGTTTTTAAAACATAACTTTCCACAGTATGAATTTTTCTGAAGCTCTTTTCATTGGAATTTGATTTTAGGACAAATTGGAGCTTTCAAATAGCACCATCTGGTCATCTATTAGACAACGACTCACAATAGAGCAGTTTCAAAATGGAAAAGAAATGAAGCAATGCTAAAAAGAAAAGCACAATGGATTCAATTTCCCAAGATCTCTGAATTGACAGAAGACTGATTTAGTGGCTATACAAGTGGGAGAAGCACATTTTAGACCAGCAACGTAATAAACCTAAACATTGTGTTTCACTGGTAGAAGCAAAAGGTATATGATATAGTCATTCTTAGTGTCTGAAAGAATATCTGGAGTCTGATGGTCCACCAGGAGTTCTATGACACTATTAAAAGTGGTTTTCTTGGGGCCAGCACTGTGGCATAGTGGGTAAAGCTGCCACCTGCCATACCTGCATCCCATATGGGCACAGGTTCGAGTCCCAGCTGCTCCACTTCTGATTCAGCTCTCTTCTATGGCCTGGCAAAGTAGAATAAGATGGACCAAGTCCTTGAACCCCTGCACTGTGTGAGAGATGCAGAAGAAGCTCCTGGCTCTTGGTTTCAGATATGCCGAGCTCCAGCCATTGTGGTCATTTGGAAAGTGAACCAGTGGATGTAAGAACTCTCTCTCTCTCTCTCTCCTTTCTCTCTCTTCCTCTGTAATTCTGCCTTTCCAATAAATAAATAAAAATCTTTAAAAATAAGTGGTTTGGGGGCCAGTGCTGTGGTGTAGTGGGTAAAGCTGCTGCCTGTAGTACTGGCATCCCATATGGGCACTGCAGCTTCTCTTATGATCCAGCTCTCTCTCTGCTCTCACCTAGGAAAGCAGGAGAAGATGGTCCAAGTCCTTGGGCCCCTGCATCTGTGTGGGAGACACAGAAGAAGCTCCTGACTCCTGGCTCCTGGCTTTGGATTGGTGCAGCTCTGGCCATTGCAGATATCTCGGGAGTGAACTAATGGAAGGAAGATGGAAGACTTCTCTCTCTCTCTCTGCCTCTGTAACTCAGCTTTTCAAATAAATAAATAAAATATTTAAAACAAAATAAAATGGTTATAATGGCAAATTTTATTAAAATGCTTTTTAATGTAAAAGTATGCGGCCAGCGCCGCAGCTCAACAGGCGAATCCTCCGCCTAGCGGCGCCGGCACACCGGGTTCTAGTCCCAGTCGGGGCGCCAGATTCTGTCCCTGTTGCCCCTCTTCCAGGCCAGCTCTCTGCTATGGCCCGGGAGTGCAGTAGAGGATGGCCCAAGTGCTTGGACCCTGCACCCCATGGGAGACCAGGAGAAGTACCTGGCTCCTGCCATCGGATCAGCACGGTGCGCCGGCCGCAGCGCGCCGGCCGCGGCGGCCATTGGAAGGTGAACCAACGGCAAAGGAAGACCTTTCTCTCTGTCTCTCTCTATCTCTCACTGTCCACTCTGCCTGTCCAAAAAAAAAAGTATGCTATAACTAAAATGATACATTAATTATTAAATTATCTGTAAGGGTAGGAGTTTGGGTGGAATGTGGGCAGAAGTGATAGCAATGAAGGATTTTAATGACATACATCTAAAATCTTTTTATGTATATATCTGTGAATTAGCAGTGAACAACAAAAAAAGAAGCAATATAATTTGGCTTAAAATGCAATCTAAGATCTGTAATAAAATGCCATGAACCAGGTTTGCTTGCTGAAGCTAAAGTGGATCAGTAATTGCTCCTGGTTAGAATGAAAATTCTCATAATAAGTTAACTAAGTCCTTTCCAAGTGGAATCTTTTTACAAAAGTTCTTATAGAAAATGTCAAACTTACACAAATGTAACAATAAGAGTTTAGTGAAACTCCACATATTCATTCTTCAGTGTCATTAATGCTGAACTCTTGAGCTGTCTGGTTTATTTACATTCAGTCCACTTCCCTACACTCCTAATTATTTTTGGAACAAATGGAAAACATTACATCTTTCAGTGGGTAAATATTTAAGTCTTTTTTATTTATTTATTTTTTGACAGGCAGAGTGGACAGTGAGAGAGAGAGACAGAGAGAAAGGTCTTCCTTTTCCGTTGGTTCACCCTCCAATGGCTGCTGCAGCCAGCGCGGCGCTGGGACCGGCACACCATGCTATCTGAAGTCAGGAGGCAGGTGCTTCTCCTGGTCTCCCCTGCGGGTGCAGGGCCCAAGGACCTGGGCCAACGTCCACTGCACTCCCGGGCCATAGCAGAGAGCTGGACAGGAAGAGAAGCAACCGGAACAGAATCCAGCGCCCCGACCAGGACTGGAACCTGGGGTGCCGGCACCAAGATTAGCCTATTGAGCCACAGTGCCGGCCAAGATTTAAGTCTTTAGTATAAGGGCTCTTTCTTTTTTTATGCAAACACAACACCAGTATAACATTTGAAAATTACCACTCTGTACTGTGATTAAATATCCAAGTTTTAAATTTCCTGAATTGTCAAATTGTTTACTTGCCAATAGAGATCCAAATAAGACCTACAAATGATGGTTGATATGTCTTTTAAGTTTTGTATAATGGAGATTCAACTCATTTCCTGCTAGTATTTTATTGAAGAAATCTAGGAGTTAGCCTTAGATTTTGCTCATTTTATTTACTATGTTATCCTGTATGTCACATTTTCTGAAACTGATAGGGTCTTTTCGTTTGTTTTGTTTTGCACTGTTCTATTAAGCAAAATTATTTCATGGTTAATCTTGTTTCTATTAAAAAATATATTTTCTAGATGACTCTCCTGTTGTGCTATTTATCATTACTAGTAATTGACAAAAATTTTCTAGGTCTGTTAGTTAATTAAGGATCATAAAAGGGTGATATCCTAATTCTATTATTCATTTTTCATTTCTGTCTGAATACTTATATAAGGAAAAATTTTATTTTAACAACTGTTTGGCTAACTGAAATATAAATAGCTGAAGAAATCCAATAAGTGCTTGGTGTATCCCTTTATTTACCAATGTAAAAAATAATGAGTCATTTGCTTATCTTTGTTTCATTATGCTCATTTACTCTTAAACATATTTGATGTCTTTGGGCCCATTGCAGTGTTCCTTATGTAAGACACTCAAATAACCCTATCACTGACCTGTGGGAAAGTATTCTTTGGCTTGGTGTCCTTTTGGCAAAACACCAGGTCTTTTTGAGAGATACATTCCATGGTGGAATAACATACCCCAGGCTCATTTAGTACACTTCCAGCTCAGACCTGATTATTTTACTTGTTAAGAAAGACATATTCTTGTCTACTTTTTGAGTTCTATCAACTCACCCTTCTCCTTCCCACTCTACGCTGATATTTTCCTCTTTGCTTCTGTTGACCTTATTCTCTTGAATTTATTTTCTATTTCAAGGATTTTCTCTTCACATGGGGTATTCTACTAGAAAAGAGCTTTGTGTGTTTATTGTACAAATTCACAAGGATAAAAGTACTTCAAGAAGCCACCTGCAAATGGGAGTACCTTTTACTAGTTATGCTGTTGGTTTCAGAATGATCTATTGTACATTTCACTGAATTTTTGATGACAACTTTGGAATTTTCCTAATATTAGATCCTCTACTTCCTCCATATGGATATCATATCGATCTTATTGATATTTATACTTTATCCTTGCCTGGTTAGATTTTGTCGTCCCAGTTATATTTCACAGACATGTCAGGGGTTTTATGCTTACCATCCTAATCACCCTATGTGTGTTATATGGAAGGTTAGGGAAGTAAAAACAATGTGACTGCTACCACCATTGCCCCAAATTTAGTAGAAATATAATAATAGATAGTATTAAAGTCTCAGAATAGTAGAGTAAATTCCCAAGATACATAAATAGATAAAGAATTGGCAATGGGAAAGATTAAATTAAAATTTGCAATGATGGATTCTTTCATCTCTTTTAGAATGACATAATGGCTTTTAGAATGATGAGATGTGAGTTATCTAATCTGCACACATACTAGTTCATAGTGAGCAATGGCAGAAAAAAGCTGTTATAAAAGTTATAGTAATTAAATAAATACTAAATAAATAGAGGAAATAGATGGATCAATAACTTGCTATGAAAGCTGGCACTGCGGCTCACTAGGCTAATCCTCTGCCTTGTGGCGCCGGCACACCGGGTTCTAGTCCCGGTCGGGGCGCCGGATTCTGTCCCGGTTGCCCCTCTTCCGGGCCAGCTCTCTGCTGTGGCCAGGGAAGTGCAGTGGAGGATGGCCCAAGTGCTTGGGCCCTGCACCCCATGGGAGACCAGGAGAAGCACCTGGCTCCTGGCTCCTGCCATCGGATCAGCGCGGTGCGCCGGCCGCGGCGGCCATTGGAGGGTGAACCAACGGCAAAGGAAGACCTTTCTCTCTGTCTCTCTCACTGTCCACTCGGCCTGTCAAAAAAAAAAAAAAAAAAAAAAAAAAAAAACTTGCTATGATATCTAAAGTGAAAAAATAAATGGTTACTGGAAATGAAGAAGAAGAGATTAATTTTATCATGAAATATAGGCTGTCTCAGAAATTATATAGCAAGAGTTCTTAGAGTTGAGACAATATCTACCTTCTGCTCAAGTGATTTTGTCAAGTTCCTCAGTGAGTGAGTTATGTTAATTATAGTTAAATATAAGATTAAAATCTTTCATAAATAATCTGAAACAGAAAGAATGTCTTTACCTACTTGCATCCCAAAGAAAGAAATTTTAACAAAATGTTCCAGTTCATGTCATAATTTCATATAGTAATAATGCAGTATAATTTTGTTCCTTTTTAAATTAATAAATGCCTCACTGTCACTTCCTAATTTATTTTTCTTTCTCTTTTACTTACAGCTTTGCCAAATACTGGTGACCTAAATGTAAGTCAAAATGAGTTCATAGATTCATTGATCGGCAAATGGTAGAAGCTGGGAAAAAGCAGACTGTATGTGTCAAGGGAAAATTGTACAAAGGCACAAGTTTTTCTGACCCCTGAAATACTTCACTGTTCACAAGTACTTGGCAAAATAATTACATGAATTTTATTTTCCTAATATATTCCTTTATGGAAACTGAAAGCATTTTCTCAGTTAATATGTATTTTAGGGCCAGTCTCCCCACCTCACTGTGAGAAATGACCTTAGAAGTCAAGCTGTTTTTCAAATGTTACTAGCAATCCAAGCCTTTCTTTAGAAATGGAAATGTTTTGGGAATATCAGTAAATCATTAGAGAGCAGAAGCATGTTTGATGACTTTGACACAAAGAGTTAGAAATTTGACTCCTGCCAGCATCTGTGTTGGATGTCTGGATAATTCTGTAGAGAATATTACGGCTTCTCTAGAGTTACGAAGCCCACATTTAATTCAGTTATAGTCATGTGCCACATATTAACATTTTGGTCAATTTCATACCACATATATGAAGGTATATACCACACAAGCAGGTATTTAGTGAACTATACCATGTAGGTTTGTGTGTTAGTTCACTGAGTGATGTTTACACGAGTATCAAATCAACTAAAGATGTATTTCTCAAAAAAAAAAAAAAAAAAACCTAGCTGGTAAGTAGTGCATGACTATGGTTCATACTGCAGATCAGATCAGGAAGCTGAAGGTAAAAGATTTTTCCATTATACAGCCAGTTAATTAGTATCAGAGCTGATTTTTATGACAAATAACTTGAGCCCAATTACAGTGCATGATACCCTGGACTTTCGTAGGAAATATATTAACAATTTTAGTTTTATTTTTCTATTTTGCTTTTATAACTATTTGTTAGTTGGATTGATGGCTGGGTGTTAATTAAAGTGTTAGAAGTTGAATTATTTAAATGAACTAGTGGAGTTCACAGTTTGCAAAAGACCTTAAATAAATATCTTTGAGCCAAAGACTCTTATTGGTTACTTTAA
The DNA here is from genome assembly GCF_051225735.1 of Oryctolagus cuniculus. Lineage (NCBI taxonomy): Eukaryota > Metazoa > Chordata > Mammalia > Lagomorpha > Leporidae > Oryctolagus > Oryctolagus cuniculus. The sequence goes on along the minus strand of NC_142869.1, from coordinate 144,031,364 downwards.
AACGATCTATCTTTCCTCTATTATAAATTATGATTCACTCTGTAGCAAAGAACAATTATTACATGCACTTCAAAATGCACTTATGAAAAAATAGGAAATGCACAGGGTTACTAAGAATATACATAAAATAACAGCATGATTAGCAACATCTCTTCCTAGTTCCCAATCTCTTTTTCTAGCTGAATTGTTTAGTGCTTCCTGAGGCTCCTGTGTCTTCTTAAGACAAGCATTGGGATTGTAGAAATCTCCAATTATAAACTATATTAACATAAAAACAAGAAAAATATTTAAACATTCAATATATGAGGATACTTCATAAATTCATGAAAAACAGAATTTATTTTGGTGCACAATTTTTGAAATCTGTGCAAGTGAGTGGTCATTTAAGGTTCAAGAAAAATCTGTGGTATGCAAAAATGATGAGTGGATAACTACAAAATGTTTGCACCAAAATAAACTCACCCTTTATTTCATTTTTTACATGAATTTTTGAAAACTGTTTATTTCTTTGAAAGTTAGAGTTACACAGAGAGAGAAAGAGACAGACAGAGACCTTTCATCTGCTGATTCACTCCCTAGATGGCTGAAATGGCCTGGACAGGGGTCTTCCACATGGGTGTCAGAAACCCAAGCACGTGGGCTTTCCTCCCAGGCCCATTTTCCCAGGCCATTAGCAGGAAGCTGCATATGAAATGGAGCAGCTGAGACTTGAACCAGAGCCCATATGGGATACCGGCATCACGGGCGGTGCCTTTACCTGCTCTGCTATGCCACAACACTGTCCCCTCCATCAGCTTTTTAAAGTAGATTTGTGTTTCATGAAAATATAAACTCATTAGGAGACAAAATATATAGCATTAATACTCTTTTTTTCTCTTTTTAAGCAAATTTTTATTTTCAAGTAAATTAAAATGCATTCCCTCCAAAATGAATGGTATAAAAGTTACATAGAGATAGATTTGAAACTTTAGTTGATTACTTCAAAGTAAAAATTATCAATAAAGTAATAATGGTAACTAACATTTATTTAAAGTTCTATGGGAGGATATTGTGCTAAGCCATTTATATGTATTTGTTTTATTTCACCAGTAAAAATATAGGAAGTAGGTATTCTCAACAGTTTATTGATAAAGACACTAAGACTCACAGCCATTAAATATACTTTAGTCTTCATGAATACAATGCTTATAGCTGTGAGAGGCCTGTGTCAAAAAGCTAGCTGTGTTTTAAGGACTGGGAGACAAAAGTTCTTTCATCTCTCTAAACTTAGGATTCCTACTTTAATAACTGGGATAGTCTTGCTTATCTTTCAAGAATATTATTAAGAGATTGTGTATGAAAGAACCTCATTAATCTAAGGAGCTAGCCATGTCAAAAACAATATTGCACATTTTACCACTATGTAACTTTTGTTTACTAGTGTAACTATTATTCTAGTTTATACAGTTCTTATCTAGATCACAAGAATACTTTGATTTTTACTATTTCAATTTCCTTTCTTCTCATGTGACAAAAAGGCAAAAAGTGTAATAATCATAATCGTTACTAGTGTACCATAAGCTACTTGTTCAGGGATGACATTTCCAGAGTGACCTTATTTCCAAACTGTGCCCACTCTCTTGAGGAATTAGTTGGGTGTGTTAGAAGTTCTACACTGCAAAGATTAATGGCACTTGGCCATTTCTAAAAATGTAGGAGACACTAAAACAAATTACTATACTATCTATTTATTTTCCTGAAACTGACATTTCCTGAAACTAGCGATAATCAGAGGCTAAGTCCAAAGATAATCACTCTCTTTAATTGTCCTATTTTTATTAATTTTGGTGGAATCTTCAGTAAAAGGTCACTAACAGTAGCTCAAGGAAAGAATTCTAGAAGCCTAACAACCCTATCCCCCAAGTAAGATTATTCTTCCCATTAACCTTTTAAATACAATTACATGAGTTTATTAACTAGAAAAAAAATCTATTTGTTAAAGCTCAAGAGGATTTTTATGACAGATGACTTGTCATTTTAAAATGTATTAATCTCACTCATCCTACATCACAATCCACCCTAAATCGTCTCAGGGAGTTTGTCTTATGCAACTTAGCAGGTACAAAATGAAGGTTTATTATTAGCACATAATAATTTAATGATTTTTTAAATGTCAATAAACCCCCAACTAATCAGTTTGTCTTCCCTAATCCTATTTATTATTATCAGCAAAGGTAATAACATTTCGAATATTGCCCTATCAAATGCAAGCATCATTTAACTCAAGATCAACCATTATTTATGTTTCCCTGCAGTAATATTCATCTGCTGAATATTTAAAAATCACCTAGAAATGTACATGAATTAAAATTTTAATGGGAGCATTAAATCAACAATTGGCTCTTGGTGATAATACATTCACAGGGTGAGTTTTTGACATAGAATAACATAAAAATGTTATCTTTTAAAAGTACATCAGTTTTCATTCTTTCTAAATAGTTAATAAATGCCCAGTGGGATTCAACCTTACTTATTTAGTTTCATTTTATATAAGTGTATAGGTTTTCTAAGCAACAATTTATGGTTTTCAAAATAATTTTCATTTTTCCTAATCTCTTTGATACAAACCATATTAATGTAACCACTGTTTTCTGCCCCCCAAATATTTCCCACATATAAGGAGAAGCCTCATCCCATCTAGCTGGGAGAAACAGAAATTCCTCAGTAACATTTTAAATGCAGTAAATAAGTCAAATCTCTCTACACCAAATTACTAAAAACTAAAGTAATGCACATAGACAAGTAAAGGTCATTCCCTTTGGTTTAAGTACCTCCATGGGAAGTTACTGGAGAAATGTAACTTTCTCACCTCCACTTCAGGATGATCACACCTTTTAAGGACTCAGGAATGTATTTAACAGCTACCGATTTAGTGCCCACTACATGCCAACATGCTTCTAAAGCCCTAATGGTAAAGACAGGCAAGCTTACATCCTAGCTGAGGAAAATATGTGAAAGCCAACAAGTAAATGATTCATATGGCACTTTTAGATAACTCTAAGCACTGGAGAAAAACTTCAAAAGTATACGATAGGGGCCGGTGCTGTGGCATAGCAGCCTAACCCTCCTCCTGTGGTGCTGGTATCTGGTATAGGCAAAGGATTGCATCCTGGCTGCTGCTGTCCTGATTCAGCTCTCTGCCAATGTCCTGGGAAAGCAGTAGAGAATGGCTCAAGAGCATGGGCCCCTGCACTCATGTGGGAGACATGGTAGAAGCTCCTGGCTCCCGGCTTCATATAGGCCCAGCTTTGGCTGTTGTGGCCATTTGGGGAGTGAACCAGTGGAGGGAAGACCTCTCTCTGTCTGTAACTCTGCCTCTCAAATAAATAAATAAATAAATAGATATTTTTTAAAATATATGATAAAGTGCTGGGGTATCATCGCTAATTTAGATGGGGAGTCAGGGAAGTTGGCTCAAAGGAGATAACAGATGAATAAAGAAGTGTGAAGCTGAACAGGAGTGGTTGACTGGCGGGAACAGATGTATTCGCTGAGTCTGAACTGTTCTTAAAAACTCTACCTTCTTAAAGGAAGGTGAGCTTTCTAGTTATCACAGCTTTAAAATGGATGAGGATTCAGGGAAAAAAAAAAGGGGGGCCTCAAGAATGTGTTTACACATGGTCCACATAGTCCAAGAAATGAATCAATCCTGACTTGGCAACTGCTTTTCCTCTTCAGTTAGATAACTCATAACATACGTGTTTAATATGATCTATTCTGGCCGGCGCCGCGGCTCAATAGGCTGATCCTCTGCCAGAGGCGCCGGCACCCTGGGTTCTAGTCCTGGTCGGGGCGCCAGATTCTGTCCCGGTTGCTCCTCTTCCAGTTCAGCTCTCTGCTGTGGCGCGGAAAGGCAGTGGAGGATGGCCCAGGTCCTTGGGCCCCTGCGCCCACATGGGAGACCAGGAGGAAGCACCTGGCTCCAGGCTTCGGATTAGCACAACGCGCTGGCCGCAGCGGGCTGGCCGCAGCGGCCATTGTGGGGTGAACCAACGGAAAAGGAAGACCTTTGTCTCTCTCTCTCTCACTGTCCACTCTGTCAAAAAATAAAAAAAAAATTAAAAAAATATGACCTATTCTATGCAAACAGCTGTTTTACGCATTTTTGTATCAGTAGACACATTCTTTACCAGCTCCAGGACTGGGTTAGGGTATCATGACCTGATTTGTTTGTAGACAAACACATTAAGCAGAAATGTATTGAACAGCATGTACTTAGCTACCAGTAACAAGGATTTTAAAATTAATCTGCTCTTCCTGGTGACACAGCTTTTAAAAGCTATTTTTGCCGGCGCCGCGGCTCACTAGGCTAATCCTCCGCTTAGCGGCGCCGGCACACCGGGTTCTAGTCCCGGTTGGGGCGCCGGATTCTGTCCCGGTTGCCCCTCTTCCAGGCCAGCTCTCTGCTGTGGCCAGGGAGTGCAGTGGAGGATGGCCCAGGTGCTTGGGCCCTGCACCCCATGGGAGACCAGGAAAAGCACCTGGCTCCTGGCTCCTGCCATCGGATCAGCACGGTGCGCCGGCCGCAGCGCGCTGGCCGGGGCGGCCATTGGAGGGTGAACCAACGGCAAAAGGAAGACCTTTCTCTCTGTCTCTCTCTCTCACTGTCCACTCTGCCTGTCAAAAAAAAAAAAAAAAAAAAAAAGCTATTTTTGTCATTCTTACCTTGACATGTTACATTTTGACTGATAACAACTTTGTCTTCCCTCTCCCACCTTTGTCACTACCCCTTCCTTTTGTGGGTCATTTATCCTGGCTATGCCTGGCACTTTGACAGTGCTCACAGCCAAGCTACGACTTGTTCACAGTGCTTTCCTGAGTCCAGAGAGCTGGTTTCATCACTGTTTACTCAAACAAAACTCTTCTGAAGGGCCATTATGATAATTTTTTAAGTGGAAAGTTCTCCAGCATGCTAAATACTTTGAAAATGAAAACACCGTATTTATAAAACAGATCAAAAGTGCTTCAGAAAAATTATTACAGGGTAGTGAGTCAATAAATAATGAAAATCTATTTCAGGAATATAGCACCTTTCAGCCAAAGTGCTTTGTGTATGCAGATAGCTTCAATCACTCCTCCAACGTATATTACAGCCATTTATGATGAGAAAAATAAAATGTACCTCACTTAAAACACAGGATGTATGTTAGATGATGAATTGTGATCAGTAAAACACACCTAGTTTAGGATGGCAATACTCAAGCCAAAAGTTTCATGAAAATTAATTTCATTCTCAAATCAATTATGAGAGAGTAAGTCCAAATTGCACAGTCAGTATAACAGAAAGTCATGAGGACAGACCAAAACTTAGGTATGGTAGAGGCCAGTATTGAGCACAATGACCCAGACATTCAGTTTTCCAAAATTTTTGTGCATAAGAAACAGCTGAGGTTTTAGCAGGAAATGCAAACAACAAAAAGCACAATGCCTATGTATTACATGGCCCCAAAGCCCCAAATAAACAGATAAAGGCATGCTGAACTAAACTCTGTCTTAATATCCTAAAAATCAACCCCAAACTGGTTATGTCTACATCTGAATTGTCATCATGTTTTATTTTGTTGTTGGATAAAACTGTACCCTGGATTTTAGTGGAGCATTTTTATCAAATATTTTAATATGTTATTGTCTCCATTAATTCTGTTATGATTATTCTATACAAATAGAGAAGTAATTTGCTTTTCATTTAATTTTTTTTTTATTCGACAAGTAGAGAGTTTTATACAGAGAGAGAGAGAGAGAGACAGAGAAAGTTCTTCCTTCTGTTGGTTCACTCCCCAAATGGCCGCCACGGCCGGCGCTGTGCGGATCCGAAGCCAGGAGCCTGGTGCTTCTTCCTGGTCTCCTATGTAGGTGCAAGGGCCTAAGCACTTGGGCCATCTTCCACTGCCCTCCCGGACCATAGCAGAGAGCTTTAGTGGAAGAGGAGCAAACAGGACAGAATCCGGTGCCCTGACCGGGACTAGAACCTGGGGTGTCAGCGCCGCAGGCGGAGGATGAACCTAGTGAGCCACGGCGCCTGCCCCAAGAAGTAACTTTCAAGATAGAAGTGGCATTATAGAAATCAATCTCGTTTTCTTACTTGGGACCCTAGCAACATAGGGGAGCGATTCAGCATCATACTGATGAGTATCTCTATGACTTTTTTCTGCATACTTCATAGAAGATATTTTAACAGGTATAGGCTAATATCTTTACAATGGTGAACCCAGGAGTTTCATACCAAGACCAGATGCTTGCAGTACTATTATTTAAATAGTCTGTCGATTATTCTAATTATTGGTCCACTATGTCATATATAGATGGGGGATAATTATAATCTTTCTTTAAAAAATAATTTTTCTTATGGAAATGAAAATCCTCATGAACTAAGACAACCTTCTTAAAATTTTAGGATTTATTGTAAATCTGAAAAAATGGCTGACCAATAGTCAAGCCATGCTGATAGACCTTTATTTGCTCTCACAGTAATTCAAACAAATTAACATATTAGAGAGAAGAAACTAGGTGTGGAAATATGAAGCATGATAGCTCTTCTGATCTTTCCTAGAAGAAAAAAATCAATTAATGTAACAAACCACAAAAGGAGAAAATAAGTAATTATCTCAGATGCAATTCAGGCTTATCAAAATAGAAAGATAATCAATGCCTAATAAATCAATCAGTAAATTGAAGAAGTATAGCATAATTCTATATTGGTGAGGATCTGTTTATATAAAATAGTTACTTTGTATTTTTTTTCTTTTGTTTTCCCTCTTACTGATATTTTACTGATTCCTATATTAAGAAATTCAAAATAACTGCTATATACTCATGCAGGTGTCTTTTACATTTAGAGTCCTTCATGATAGCTTACTTTGTGAAGTTACAGGATGAAATATCAGGTTATAGTTAAAAGAGAAAGAGATAGATGGATATCAATATTTTGTATTTATACCACTGAATGGCTATTGATATATAGAACTTTTTTTGATAGGACCTTTTTATTTTTGTGAATTGAAAAATAAACCCTGCTGAAGCCACAGCTGGTGAGTCTACATGGATAATGGAGGGACAATGTGAACAACTTTGGATCACTGTAGTGAAAAGAACATGGATTTTGGATTCATTCATCTTTATTGAAGATTCTCTTTGAATTTAACCAGAAGTACATGAATATATTTAAAATATTTTTATTTACTTTAAAATAATTATGTAGTATAGCTATATTTATAGGACATTGTAGGTTATACATTTATGTAAATCACATTGTTTTATTTAATCCACAATAAACATCTAAGAAATTGATTTTATCATGAAATCTGTTAGAGAGTCAAGGAGGAAAAAGATATCAAATACAAAATATGGTGCACAAATCAAGTGAGATGAGGACTTAGCATTGATAATGGATTAACCAACCCCCAAATCATTGGTGACCTGCACCAGAGAATTTCTGTGGAGTATTGAGTTCATAAAAGAATGGGTAGCAAGAGACTGCAGATACAGAGAAAGAAAATGGTATGGTAGTTGACAGAGAAAAGGGATCAATAACAGTTTTACTTTAGTTAATTTGGAAAACAGTGATATGTCTACATGACACTTGGGATAATGGATCCATGCACTTGAAGATCATGGTCCTGTATTAATGTGAGGCTCTTTTTCAGCTGCTCTGTGATACCAAGCAATGGGCAATAACTGGCTTAACTGAGGTCTGGCTTTGCCAATACCTGGCTTATTCTTGTAGGTCTTTTGCCCTGTCTTTGCAATTAAAAATTTTTATAACAAGAGATATAATAATGAAAATAACATTCATACTCAATATAACATAAATAATAACACAGCAAACACAGTAATCACCTTTATAAAGTGTCACCTGTGTTCTAGATACTGTTCTGACATCCAAGCACATTATCAATCATCTTTATTAATGGTCTAAAAAATAAGTATTATCAACACAATTTACAGCACAGAAAACTGAAGCTCAGAGTTTCCAGGTGATTCCAGGTATTTTCTTTTTTAAAAAATTGATTAATTTATTGATATAAAGTGAACAGTTTCCATGTATTTCATATATACAGCTTTAAGAATATAATACTTCCCAACTTTCCTCCCTCCCTCACATCTCCCCATTTCCTTCCCTATCTTATTCTTTAAATTTTTATGTTTACATACTTTCATTTTTTAAGTTTTTTTAAGAATTCAAAGTTCTCAGTAAAGCAATTTAAAAATACAAATTAAAATGAAGAGAGAAAATAATCGACCATAATCTTATCACCAGGATGCAATTGGTCTTAATATTTTCTGTGAACATAAAACACATGGTATTTCTTTTAAAATAGTACCATATATTCTCTTTCAAAAAATGAACAACACATTATGAATGTTCATGAAAATATCTTAACTAAAATATTTAAATGTTTTGTACATTTAATTACCTGCAATTTTAATTACCTGGATATCCAAGCTATTTTAATTTTTACTATTATAAACAATTTATGGGATGCATTCATTTCTTTGGGTAAAAATCCCAATAATGAAACGTTCCACCAAAGGGCAAGTCTGAATGAAAAGGATTAAAACCCCAATAACTCCTGAGAGGCATTCCTTCTTTTTACCTGCTTTATTAGCTCTTGGGCCTCAATTCTAATGTGAAACAGAGTAGGGATAATGTAGGAATCAGAAAGCAGAGCAGGAGGGTCTGAAATGAACTGGGAGAGAATTCTGACTATGTGCAGTGTAAGAGGACTACTTATTTGCCTTTGTTTTGGAATAGTTGTAAAGCACCTGAAGAGATTCAAGGGAATGGGGTAAGACTAATTTTGAAGGGTTCTGTTGTAAGTTTGAAAATAGTCCTGATTTGGCATTTTTATTAATTTTTTAATTTATTAATGTGTGGCAATCAGATTTTATGAATTTTATAGGTATGATTCCAAGAATACAATGATACTTTCCTCCCTCCCTCTCTCCTTCTTCCTTTCTTTCCCTTTTTATTTTAATTTTTTGCAATAACATACTTTCAATTGATGTTATAATCACAGGCTCAATGCTCTGCTAAACAAAGAGCTCTACAAATAAAAGGTAGATTATCACAAATTTAATCCTCTATTAAATAAGGGACTCCCCAAGTTGTAAGTAGAAAAACCACTGTTCCTTGGGAGTATAGGCCAGGGCTATAACAAATAATCAAATCTTAAGATGTCAATTTTATTCATATACATTACATTTTTTATTCCACATATTAGTTACCACAAAACAGAGAAAACATATGATATGTCTTTCTGGGACTGGCTTATTGCACTAAGCATAATGGTCTACAATTGAATCCATTTTATTGAGAAAGAATTTCATTCATTTTATGGCTGCATAGTATTCCATTCTACATACTTACCACATTTTCTTTATCCAGTCATCAACTGATGAATATCTGGGTTGATTCTGTATCTTAGCTATTGTGAATTGAATTGTAAGTGTGGGGTTACAGATAACTCTCTCATATTGTGATTTTATTTCCTTTCAGTAAATTCCCAGGAGTTGGATGGCTGGGTTATATGGTAGATTTATTTTCATATTTCTGAGCAACATCCATACAGTCCTCCAAAGAGTTGTACTAATTTACATTGCCACCAACAGGGTGTTAGGGTATCTTTTTCTCCACATTCTCACCAGCATTTTTTATTTTTTGATTTTTGGATGATAGACATTCTAATTAGGGTTTTTGTTTGCATTTGTCTGATGTCTAGTGATCCCACGGATATTTTCATGTGTCTGTTGGCCAATTGTATTTCCTCCTTTGAAAAATACTTGTTCATGTTCTTTGCCCACTTCTTAACCGTATTTTTGTTTTGCTGTTGTTGAGTTTCTTGAGTTGCTTATATATTCTGGATATAATCCTTTATCAGATATAATTTGAAGATATTTTCTCTCATTCTTTAAATTGCCTCTTTACTTTGTTTCCTTTTCTGTGCAGAAGCTTCTTAGTGTGATATAATCTCATTTATCTATTTTTGCTTTTATTGCCTATACTTTTGGGGATTTATCCAAGAAGTCTTTGCCTGTGCCAATGTTATATAGAGTTTCCCCTGGGCTTTGATGATTTCATGTCTTAGGTTTAGACCTTTGATCCATTCTGAGTTGATTTTTGTGCAGGGTATGATATAGGGGTTTTATTTCATACACTCACATGCAGAGATCCAATTTCCCAACACCATTTGTTGTAGAGACTGTCCTTTCTCCAAGGATTGATTTCAGTTTATTTTTCAAAGACTAGTTGGTTATAGATATGTAGATTACTTTCTGGGATTTCTTATCTGTTCCATTGGTCTACATGTTCATTATTGTGCTGGTGTCAGGCTATTTTGATTATAACTGCCCTGTAACTTTTCTTAAAATCTGGCATCTTGATGCCTGCAGCTTTGTTTTAGACTTTAATATTGCTTTAACTATTTGGGGATCTCTTGTTGTTCCATATGAATTTTAGGGTCATTTTTCTAGATCTAAGAAGCATGTTTTTGGTGTTTTTATTGGTATAATCTTTAACCTGTACATTTCTTATGGACACTTTGATATTATCAATTCTTCTTATACATACATTTTTTGTGACTCCTTCCATTTATTTCCGTAATGTTTTGAAATTTTCATTGTAAAGATGTTTCACGTGCTTGATTAAATTTATCCCAAGGTATTTAAGCTTTTCTGTAGCTATTGTGAATATGACTTATCTTATAAGTTCTTTCTCAGCCATGCACTATTAGTATACATACATGCTATTGTTTTTGTTTTTTGATTTTATATCCTCCAACTTTACCAAACTCTTGGAATCTAGAATATAGTAGCTTCTCAGAAAAACATTTCTTAGGCCACATTCTTAGAGGACACCAAAAAAAGAGCAAGTATCTCTGGGCAATAAATATTTCAAATGGATGAGAAATCTTTGGGGTTGGGCATGTCTGTCACTGTCTCTCTGGTCTTCTTCATTTCCAGCCCAGACTCAAAGAGAAGAAGCCACGTCTGTGTGACTTTTTCTGATTTTATGGGCCATCTGTATTTCTCTTTATCCCTTTCACTGACTTTTAAGCAATTCCAATCAAGTGAATAACACAAGGAATTTAGAAAGCTCTCTCTTCCAACTCACTTCAGGAAGGGATGGCTATACACAGATCTCAAAAGAAGGAAAATCCACAATGTCTACCCAAGTGGCTACTGCTTCTATTTTACAACATGAGCAGTATGTGTAGGCAGGAATTCACCAAACAGATCTGTGAAACCTTAGGCTCCTTCTGAAGAGAGAAGGCAAGTAAGCCCTCAATAAATTACATTTTAAATTAGGCCTCTTTCAAAGACAAAGAATCCCCTGGTACTATAAGATTTGCACTTGAAAGAATTTATTCCAGAATCAAGAGTAATGGAAGCTTATAAATCTTAGGTGGAAAAAAGAGATCTTTTAGATGGGTTTCTGAAACCCTGAGGAAATTTCCTAAGAAAAAAGGACAGGATGTTAATGAATTTGAAAAGAATCTTAGGAGCACATGCTACTGTTAACATAATTTAAAAGACAAAAATATTCTACAAGAAGATCCAGAGGATGGATTTATTGTTCAAAGTATGGGAAGAAGATAAATGTTGGAATTATTTTGTATGCACCTATAGCCTCTAAATGACTGAAAATATCAAATACTAATTTAAACATTTCCAAAGAGTCAATATTCAAATACTGAGCCCCTCTGATTTTCTTTACCTGATTTGCTTATATCATAATCAAAAGGCAACAGAAACTCTGCTCTTGGGTCTTGTTTGGGAAATATAGATTCTAAAATAATATATGTTTTTAGAATATTGATTTATCAAATAAGAAAAATGAATAGACTTTATTTGCTCATTGATTCAGATTTTTTTAAAAAAATCATTTTTAAATTACTCATTTATTTCATTGGAAAGCTAGTGAGCCAGAGAAAGATAGATAGATAGATAGATAGATAGATAGATAGATTTATTTCTATTTCACTCCATAAATGTCCACGATAGGCACAGTTGGACCAGGCTGAAGCTAGTAGCCAGAAACTCCATTTGGATCTTCTGTATGAATGGCAGGGACTCGAGACATAAGCCATCACATGCTTCCTCCCAAGGTTTGCATTAGGAGGAAACTGGAATTGGTACTGAACTCAAACAATCCTCTATGGGATGTGGGCATCCCAAATGTTAGCTTAACTACTGAACCATACAACTACTCAAGATTTTCTAAAGTGCTAATTGTCCCACTTATCTTAACAAATTAAAGTTTAACACCAATAAGTTTTACATATGACATTGTTGTTAATTTTAAAAGTGAGTTTATGTTGATTAAAAGATTTCATTTCACATCTTTACTACATTTTCTAATTATTGGAATTATATATACATATATATGAAATACTTTTTTTCCAAAAATAAGTGTATGAAGTATAGAAATAAAAATATTGAAAGTTCAAAACTTATTAAAATAGAAAGCAGAAATATATATGTATGTGAAAAATAGCAGTATATAGCTCATGCACATAAATTGACATTTGTGCTAAATAGGAACCATACCTAATTATTTTTGACCTGTCTTTTTAAAATTTATTTAGCATTTTTATTTGAAAGGAAGACAGAGAGAGAGAGTGCGTGCTAGAGAGAGAGGGAAGGAAGGAAGGGAGGGGGGAGTAGAAAAGGGGGGGAGGAAGGATGGGTCTTCCATTGCTGGTTCATTCCGCAAATGGCCATAATGCCTGGAGTTGAGCTGATCAGAAGCCAGGAGCTGGAAGCTTCTTTCAGGTGCCCCATATGGGTGCAAGGGACCAAACACATGGGCTATCTTCTGCTGCTTTCCCAGCCATTAGCAGGGAGCTGGTTCAGAAGTGGAGCAACCAGGAATTGAACCTGTGCCCAAATGGGATGGGATGCCAGCATCGTAGGCAGTGGCTTAACCTACTACACCACACTGGCTCCTTGTGAAGGATGAAAACATGATCTAGAGACAGAAATGATAATAAATCCCTTTGAATAGCATTTTTTTCTATGATTTCTCAGCATTACAGTGTTAATCCTGCTCAAATGATACATTTAACATTCTAAATGTTCTCAAATTAATAAAATTCACATACCATAAAATTTGCCCTCTAAAAGTCTGAAATTTCATTACTTTTTACTAAATTTGGAATTATTTAAACATCATTACAATCAGATTACACTCCTAAAAGAAATCCAGGATCCAGTAGCAGTCATTTTTCATTCTTCCTTCTGCTAAGCCCTGGAAACACTCATCTACTTCTACCTCTGTGGGTTCTGCCTCTTCTGGAACTTCATATAAATGATCACATAATATGTGACCTTCTGTGCTTAGCTCATTTCTTTTGGTACACTATGTCAAAATTTATTTATATTAGAGCATGTGTCAGTATTTTTATAAACAAATAAATCTCTCTTGTATGGGCATACCACATTTTTCCCCAGAAACCTTTTATTTAAAGTATACAAACTTCATGAATTTCATAAATACAACTTTAAAAATATAGTGACAGTAACTCAACCTAAAATACCCACCCTTCCACCCCCACTGCCACCCTTACTCCTCTCTCTCTGAATCCCATTCTTATTTTTTACTAAGATATATTTTCAAGAAACTTTATACACAGCATATTAACTCCATACTTAAGTAAAGATTTCAAAAATAGCATAAAAAACTGTTATTCAATAGTTTTTTTATTTCCCTTTTTGATTCCTTCTATGACCCATTGTTCATTCAGGAGCATGCTGCTCAGTATTCATGTTTGCATATGTTTTAGAGACTCAATTTTTGATCTCCAGCTTCATTCCATTGTAGTCAGAGAAGATACGTGATATGGTTTCAATTCCTTTGACTTTGCTAAGACTTGCTTTATGGCCTAGCCGATGGTCTATCCTAGAAAAAGTTCCATGCATTGGTGACAACATTGTATATTCTGCAACTGTAGGATGAAAAGTTCTGTAGATATCCATTAGGAATATTTGATCTATAGTGTTGAGTAACTGTCATTTCTCACTGATTTTCTGTCTGGTTGATCTGTCTGTTGCTGAAAGTGGGGTATTGAAGTCCCCTATTCTATTGTGTTTGAGTCTATGTCTCCCTTTAGACCCATTCACATTTATTTTAAATAGCCAAGTGACCTGTAATTGGGTGCGTATACATTTTTTAAAATTTATTTATTTTTTGACAGGCAGAGTTAGACACAGAGAGAGAGACAGAGAGAAAGGTCTTCCTTTTCCATTGCTTCACCTCCCATATGGCCACTATGGCCAATGTTCTGCAGCCGGCGTGCTGCACCGATCCGAAGCCAGGAGCCAGGTGCCTCCTCCTAGTATCCCATGCGAGTGCAGGGCCCAAGCACTTGGGCCATCTTCCACTGCCTTCTCTGGCCACAGCAGAGAGCTGGACTGGAAGAGGAGCAACTGGGACAGAATCCGGCACCCCAACCAGGACTAGAACCCGGGGTGCCAGTACTGCAGGCGAAGGATTAGCCAAGTGAGCCATGGTGCTGGCCCAGGCTGACCCTAACCCTAACCCTAACCCTAACATTTAGAATAGTCACATCTTCCTGTGGAATTGATCCCTTAATCATTACATAGTACCCTTCTCTGTCTCTTTTAACATTTTTGTGTTAAAATCTATTTTGTCAGATATTAGGATAGCTATACCAGCTGTTTTTGGTTTCTGTTAGCATGGAATATCTTTTTCCAATCTTTCACTTTCAGTCTGTATCTTTTTTGGTGAGATGTTTCTTGTAAGCAGGAAATAGATGGGCTTTGTTTTTTTAATTCATTCAGCCAGTCTGTGTCTTTTAACTAGAGAGTGGAGGCCATTTACATTCAAGATGACTATGGATAAGTAGCAACTTGGCTCTGCCATTTTTCCATAAATATTTCTATTGTTTACACTGGAAATCCTTTATATGTTTACTGGGAGATTTTCTGCCTTCACCTTCTTTCATAGTAATGACCATGTTTCTGTGTTTCTGTGTGGAGCACATCCTTAAGCATCTTTTGTGAGGATGCATGAGTGGTGACAAATTCTATCAATTTATGTTTGTTATTTATTTCACCTTCATTCATAAATGACAGACCTGCATGGCATAGCATTCTGGGTTGACAGTTTTTTTTTCTCTTACAACTTGCAATATATCTTGCCATTCTGATTTCTGAATGAGTCTAATTGGAGATCTTCTGAAAGTAATCTGGTGTTTCTCTCGTGCACATTTTAGAATCTTTATGTTTTATTGTAGAGTCTGACTACAATGTGTCACGGTGAAGATCTTTTCTGGTTATGTGTATTAAGAGTTCTATGTGCTTCCTGTACTTGGACATCCCTTTCTTTCTTCAAATTAGGGAAATTTTCTGTAATTATTTAACTAACAAGGCCTTATAATCCATTGTTTCTTTCTACGCATTCAGTAATTCCTAAGACCCATATATTGGGTCATTTGATAATATCCCATAGATCTTCAACACTGTTTTTTAGTTTTCTAATTGCTGCTTCTCTATTTGGGGGGGGGGTATGGCTATAAAATATCCAGATATCTGCCTTCTAACTTTGATATTCTTTCTTCTACATCACTGAATTTTTTGTTAAGGCTTTCCAACACGTTTTTATTTGTTCTATTGAACTCTCCATTTCCAATTTTTCATTTTGATTTCTCTTTAAAATCTCAATTTCATGAGAAAAAAATTTTTTTCATGTCATGTATAGATTTCTTTAGTTTATGAATTTGCTTCTAATTATGTCTAAGTAATCCTATGATCAATTTTTTGAAATGTATTTCTGGCATTTCTTCAATCTCTTCATCTTCACATTGTAGTATTGAAGTGTTTCTGAGTTCCTTTTTCTTCTTTCTTGAATTGTTGTGTTTACATTTGTTGTGTTTACATTTAGACATTTGTGGTGATATTAGTTCTTTTTTTTTTTTTTACTCTATGAGATGGCTTTTGCCTTTGGACTATGCCTCAGTGAGTTAGTGGAGTGTCTGCTCTTTCAGTGAATACCTTCCCACCTGTGCTGGGTGTGGCCAGCTCTGTTCAGTGCTCCAGGGTGAGGGGAGTGCCTAAGGTGACTACCAAATTGGGCATGAAAGTTTTCCTTTTTTTTTTAAATCAGAGGGAAGGATTGTTAAACTTTGTTGGCATATCTCATGCTCACCACCTATCCTCCAAGGAGACCAATGCCTAGGTGCTAACTTCAGGTCCTACAATATTCATTTGTGCTGCCACAAGAACCACACAAAGGATCCATACATTCCTTAGTGTGAGCACAGATCTCACAGCAATGACCCTCACCAGGGAATCAGAGAGCCCTAAGTGTATGGAGCCACCCACAGTGACTGTGCAAAGACCCAACCATAACATGTGTCCTCACATGCAGCCACAATGTTTTCACAGTCCCTGCAGAGAAGACTCCCACAGTCATGAGCACCCAGCCCCCTGTCATTTCCCCCAGACAGACTGAATTTTATGTTTCCACACACTCCATGTAGATCCACAGTCCCTCTAACTTGCATGGAGTTTTCTCTGCCATTTTTCTCCCTAACTCTTCCCTTAGACTGCACTCCCTCTACATTTTTTAAACTATCTTCCCCTAGACTAGAGCAGTAAGCTCCCTCCCTATTCCACCATCTTGGTGTCTCTCCCTAACAAGATTTAATATAGAAGCATCAAGGTATGTAACAGGTTTAACAATCCATTTATTAAATAATCATATTTATTAAATAATTACTCAGTGATTATATGACATGTGATTCTTTTGAAGGATAATGAGAAAGCAATACACAGATAAAGACAAAGCAATTTAAAAGCAGAGACAGATTCAATTTCTTCCTGTGGTATCAGAGAAAATTATCAAAATTGTGGTTATATACGATGGGATTCAAAAGAGAAATTGTTGCCAATATGTGATTTTACTATATAAAATTTTAATAAACATGTTCAATGATTGGAGGCAGCAAGTGTTGGGTAAAGAGTCTCTATACTTGAGTTTGCTGCTTGATTTAAATATGTCATTTAAACTGTGTGCCTCAGATTTCGTGACAGTAAAATAGCAGTCATATTATTGATGAAAAAATAAAACAAAACACTATATAAGGGACTCAGTAGCTATTATTTATCATCTTTGTGAACAATCTAGAATTTATTTTGTTTGCTTATGACTTGATTTGAGTTTTACTCATTGAGATCAAAGGGATACGAGTTAGAAAGGAGGAAGTCAAAATATCCCTGTTTGCACATGATATGATCCTATATACAGTGGGACCAAAAGACGACACACGAGAGTTCTTGAACTCATTAGAGAGTTTGGTGACATTGTAGGATATAAAATCCACACACAAAAATTAATAGGATTTGTATATATAGAGAATGCCATGGTTGAGAAGAATTTGTATAATCAATATAATTCACAAGAACTCCAAAAACTTATATACTTTGGTATAAATTTAACTAAGGTTGTGAAAGATCTTTACAATGAAAATTATAAAACATTAAGGAAATAAATAGAACAAGTCACTAATAATGGAAAAATCTTCCATACTTGTGGTGTGGAAGAATTTATATCATCAAAATATCCATATTACATAAAGCAATTTAGGAATTCAATGTTTTCCCAAACAAAATATCAAGGACATTCTTCTCAGATACAGCTTATCCTAAAATTCATATGGAAACAAAAGAGACTCAGAATAGCTAAAGCAATCTTATACAATATAGTTGGAGGCATCACCATACCAGATTTCAAGACATACTACAGGGCAGTTATAATCAAACCAGCCTGGTACTGACACAAAAATAGACATGTAGACCAATGGAACATTATAGAAACCCCAGAAATTAATCCACACACATACAACCAACTAATCTTTGACAAACAAGTTAAAATCAATCCCTGGAGAAATGACAGTCTCTTCAACAATTGGTGTTGGGATAATAGGATTTTGGCATTAAGAATTACGAAATAACCTTTTTCATGTGTCTGTTGGCCATCTGGACTTCCTCTTCTGAAAAATGTCTATTGAGGTCCTTGGCCCATCTCTTAAGTGGGTTGTTTGTTTTGATGTTGTGGAGTTTCTTGATTTCTTTGTAGATTCTGGTTATCAACCCTTTATCAGTTGCATAGTTTGCAAATATTTTTTCCCATTCTGTCAGTTGCCTCTTCACTTTCCTGACTGTTTCTTTTGAAGTACAGAAACTTCTCAATTTGATGCAATCCCAAATGTTAATTTTGGCTTTGACTGCCTGTGCTTCTGGGGTCTTTTCCATGAAGTCTTTGCTGGTACCTATATCTTGCAGGGTTTCTCCAATGCTCTCTAATAATTTGATGGTGTCAGGTCGTAGATTTAAGTCTTTAATCCATGATGAGTGAATTTTTGTGTAAGGTGAAAGGTAGGGGTCTTGCTTCATGCTTCTGCATGTGGAAATCCAATTTTCCCAGCACCATTTATTGAATAGGCTGTCCTTACTTTGGGGATTGGTTTTGGATCCTTGATCAAATATAGGTTGGCTGTAGATGTTTGGATTGATTTCTGGTGTTTCTATTCTGTTCCATTGGTCTATGCATCTGTTTCTGTACCAGTACCATGCTGTTTTGATAACAACTGCCCTGTAGTATGTCCTGAAATCTGGCGTTGTGATGCCTCCTGCTTTGTTTTTGTTGTACAAGATTGCTTTAGCTATTCCAGGTCTCCTGTGTCTTCATATGAATTTCAGCATCATTTTCTCCAGATCTGAGAAGAAGGTCTTCGGTATCTTGATTGGTATTGCATTGAATCTATAGATTGCTTTTGGGAGAACGGACATTTTGAAGATATTGATTCTTCCAATCCATGAGCATGGAAGTTTTTTCCAAGTTTTGGTATCCTCTTCTATTTCTTTCTTTAAGGTTTTGTAATTTTCATCATAGAGATCTTTAACATCCTTGGAAAAGTTTATTCCAAGGTATTTGATTGGTTTTGTAGCTATTGTGAATGGGATTGATCTTAGAAGTTCTTCCTCAGCCGTGGCATTGCCTGTGTATACAAAGGCTGTTGATTTTTGTGCATTGATTTTATATCCTGCTACTTCGCCGAACTCTTCTATGAGTTCCAATAGTCTCTTAGTAGAGTTCTTTGGATCCCCTAAATAAAGAATCATATCATCTGCAAAGAGGGATAGTTTGAGTTCTTCCTTCCCAATTTGTATCCCTTTAATTTTTTCTTCTTCTTGCCTAATAGCTCTGGCTAAAACTTCCAGAACTATATTGAATAGCAGTAGTGAGAGTGGGCATCCCTGTCTGGTACCAGATCTCAGTGGAAATGCTTCCGGCTTTTCCCCATTCAATAGGATGTTGGCCGTGGGTTTTTCATAAATTGCTTTGATTGTATTGAGGCGTGTTCCTTCCATACCCAGTTTGCTTAGAGTTTTCATCATGAAAGGGTGTTGTATTTTATCAAATGCTTTCTCTGCATCTATTGAGATAATCATATGAAGACCCATATCAGGACACCAATGTGGAAGGAGGTAGCATTAAAACCTCTTTCCCCCACTAAATATAACATCCTTGTCTAATTATGTATTGATTTCCTGATTTTCCCTTCATCTTTTGGTAAATCCTATTTCAGGATCTTTGGAATCCTTGCGTTTTGCACTGATGATCCTTGCTTAGTTCGTCAGCAGACTCTGCAGATGAACAGCAGAAACTCTGCCCCTCACAAGCCCAAGATAAGGGAAAGGCCTAGAGATTGCACAACCCATAGTCACAAGTCCCTAGATGGGGTTCCCATAAGCAGTTGTAAAACACAAACCACCTAGGAAACTTTTGAAAAATGCTAATTCTGTCTTCAACTCCAAAGTTGTTTCATTGAAAAGTTGGCATACAAAAGGTAATATTTGTATAGAGTTGACCACCTCTCCCTTAAATACAAAGGATGGTTGAGTGATGGATTTCATAACTCTTCAGGCTAGGGCAAATTCCAGTATATAGTGAATCAAAAGGGAATCCATCAAAATTAAGAGGCTAGGAAGTGATATCATTTTTCAATACCTCCAAAAGTGTTTTCAGTGTGATGCTAATTAAATAATCAAGTATTTAATATGCTGCTCTGTTCTTGCTTATATCACCAAACTCATCTTGTGGCAGTTCTGACTCATTTTTTAATGCCTTATCCTGTGGTTCCCTGAAATGGGATAAGAATAACATTATTCCCTGAATAACCTAAAAAGAAATCTCCTTACCTTAACTTGTTGTTTGAGGCCTAATTTTCTACCCTGTTACTCTTCTATAAACCCTGATTGTCCAAACTTCAAAGCAGTAGAAGCAGAATATTTGAAATTCAGATTAGCACATTATTGCTTTATTTCTTTGTAAAATGTCCTTCCATACCCACTAGCATCATGATTCAAATAAGCTTTGATAATATTTCAGCATTTTCTATGTCTCTTTGTCTATAAAATGTTTCAGCAATATTCTATGGTCTGTAGCTGTGGTCAAACATAGTCTGGCTTAATTATTAAAGAAAAAATAAACAAAGTACAGGGGACAAATTTCATTCTCACCTACCTGTATTGGAAGTTTTGTAAATTGTTAAGTGTCTTTCATTTTCATTTCTTGATGATAGTTAAATGTTTTGTATAATGTCATTTATATTATATAGGAAAATTATACAGGAAAAATAATGTTTTCAATCCTTTACTGCTCTGCACAGTTTAATTTTTTTTTAATTTTTTTTGACAGGCAGAGTGGACAGTGAGAGAGAGAGACAGAGAGAAAGGTCTTCCTTTGCCATTGGTTCACCCTCCAATGGCCGCCGTGGCCAGCGTGCTGCGGCCGGCACACCAGCTGATCCAATGGCAGGAGCCAGGTACGTCTCCTGGTCTCCCATGGGGTGCAGGGCCCAAGTACTTGGGCCATCCTCCGCTGCACTCCCTGGCCACAGCAGAGAGCTGGCCTGGAAGAGGGGCAACCGGGACAGAATCCGGCGCCCCGACCGGGACTAGAACCCGTTGTGCTGGCACCGCAAGGCGGAGGATTAGCCTAGTGAGCCATGGCGCCGGCCTCTGCACAGTTTAACATACATATGCATACAAATGTCTAAACCAGCATGTGGGAGCTCACTTTCTCTCTCTCTCTCTTTCCCTCCCTCTCACTCTCATGTAAACAAATAAGTAAATAATATTTAATATTTATTTATTAAAGAAATTTTAAAAGAAATATAACTTTCACCTGCATTCTCTGTCTCCATATCTGCTCTAAGATCTTTTTACCAGGGCCCTAAAATCTTCCTTAAACTACTGAAAGAGGCTCTTTCCTAATCTGTGTTCCTGCCTCATTTCCTTTTATAAATACACAAATGTGCACTACTCTCTCTTGCTGATATTTCTTCAGTAAATTCCATTGTTGGTTAAAGGATAAAATTAGCAATCTATATGATTTAATTGTATTTGCATGGCCTGTGAGATCCGCTAGACTTTTGCCTATGGTATGGTAGCGATATCTACCAAGTTCCACACATCAAACACTCCAGCAATGTTAATGTCCCTGGAGTTACGTCAATACTCCTGGCTCTCTCATGCCTCCAAGACTTGTATGTTTGTTATCTCCAATTTTTATGTCATTGAGCATTCAACATTGAAAACAGCACACAAATTGACCTGGGGTGATTTCAGCAGAAAGGGAATTTTTGACATCTTATCTAAATACTAGAGAGAACTCACGGAGAAGGACAGATTATCAAGGTTTTGTTTTTTGGGGGATTGGTTAGTTTTGTTTTGGTTTTTTAATGGTAGAGGCAAAAGAGATAAGGTCAGAGGTTGCAATTCAGCCACTGCCTTTGTTGGACCTTAGACGGCACAGCCAGCACTGCTCTTCCTGGCACTGCATGTTGTATGCATGCCGCTCCCATCTTCGGACCCACTGGCAGGGTCTGAATGCACAAATGTAGGAGTCTACTTCTTTGTTTCCAAGACAGACTGTGGAAGGGAGTCTCTCTGGGATTATTTGCTCCAATCTCAAACAGTAAAGAATTACAAAAGCATAGGAAAGTTTTTTGTTTTTTTTTTTTCAGGCTAAATACAAAGCAAGCAAACATTCTGCTAATTTCCTATTGCTTTTGTAAGTAACTGCTACAGACTCAGTGGTTTAAAATAACACAAATACACTCTCCTATTCCTGGCGGTCAGAAGTTCAAAATAAGGCTTACCGGGCAAAAATGAAGGTGTCAGCAGGACTATATTCCTGCTGGAAGCTATGGGGAACACACATTTCCCTTCTTCCTCTGACTTCTAGAAGTTTCCCACATTCCTGAGCTCAGAGGGACTCAGACTTCTGATTTGGTCATCACCTCTTCTCTATCTTGAACTCATTCTTCCAGTTGCAAGAATTGGATCACCCAGGGTGATCTTCCCATTTCAAGATCCCTCACACATCTGCAGTATTCTTTTCACTCTGTAGGAACAGATTCACAGGTGTCAGGGGTTAGGATGTGGACTATCTTGGTGGCCTGTTCATCTGCCCAGCACAAATAAAAACTAAAATAAACATGATTCCTCCTCCATGAAGCCTTTCTGGATTCCTTGAGACAAATTAAAGTATCTCCCTGGCAGGGTCATAGAGTGTATTTTGTGCATCTCTATCATTGTTGCTTGTATGGAGTGTACTAAATTGTATCACAAGGGCAGGGACCAAGGCAGCTTCTTCACCTCTCCAATTAGGATCACATTAAGTGACACTTAGTAGACATTAAGAAAAAAAATGGTGTACTGACAAAATACTAAATACAACATAGATTAAAATTACAGCATTTTGGGTCCATTGTTGTGGTGTATCAGATTAAGCTGCTGTTTGTGATGCCAGCATCCCATACCATCCCCAAGTCCTGGCTACTCTGCTTCCAATCCAGTTTCCTGCTAATGTGTCTGTGAAGACAGCAGTGGATGGCCCAAGTAATTGGGCACTTGCCACACATGTGGGAGATCCAGATGGAGTTCTGAGCTCCTGGAGGTTTAAGTTGGCCCCCAAGTCTGGCTATTCCAGGCATTTGGGGAGTAAATCAGCAGGAAAAAATCTCTCTCTCTCTCTCTCTCTCTCTCTGACACTCTGTCTCACAAATAAGTATCTTAAAAACACATAACATCACAGTATCCTTAAATTGAGATCTTTTCATTTTTTCTTAAATTGAAATGGGTTTGTCTATATTTGGCTTTCAGAGACTACAATATGAGAACCAAGAGAGATAAGTGAACGAGTCCACTTCAAAAGTTTGACAAGTATTCAGGTTAAGTCATTTATTCCCTCTCCTTGACTATTAGCTGAGGGTTTATGATCCTTTGCTTTTTCCCTATAGACACCACGAATTTCATTGCATCTACTGTAGTAAAGCACCATGTGAGTGGTGTGGATTTAGCACAGTGGTTAAGATGCACTTGGGATGTCTGCATCCCATACTGGTGTGCTTGGGTTTCAGTCCAGCTCCACTTCTTATTCCAGCTTCCTGCTAATACACACCCTGGGAGATACCATGTGATGGCTCAAGTACTTGGGGACTACAACCAACACTGGGAGAGATGGATGGAGTTCCAGGCTTCTGCCTGGCCCAGTTCTGGCTTATGCAGTATTTGGGGGAATGAACCATCCAATGAAATATCTCTGTCAGTTCCTCTCTCTCTATTTTTTAAAAGATTTATTTATTTATTTGAAAGAGTTACACAGAGAGAGAAGGAGAGGCAGAGAGAGAGAGTGAGAGAGAGAGAGAGAGAGAGAGGTCTTCCATCTGATGGTTCACTCCCCAGATGGCCACAATGGTTAGAGCTGCACCGATCTGAAGCCAGGAGCCAGGAGCTTCTTCCATGTCTCCCACGTGGGTGCAGGGGCCCAAGGCCTTGGGCCATCTTCTTCTGCTTTCTCAGGCCATAGCAGAGAGCTGGATCAGAAGTGGAGCGGCTAGGCACAAACTGGTGCCCATATGGGATGCCAGCGCTTCAGGCCAGGGATTTATCCCGCTGTGCCACAGCGCCAGCCCATCCCTCACTCTTTGACTCTGCCTTTCAATTAAATAAATAAACATTAAAAATTTTTATTCTGGGGCTGGTGCTGTGGTATAGTGGATAAAGCTGCTGCCTGCGTTACCGGCATCCCATATGGGCGCCCATATGAGTCTTGGCTGCTCCCTTCCAATCCAGGTCTCTGCTATGACCTGGGAGGGCAGTAGAGGATGGCCCAAGTCCTTGGGCCCTTGTATCCGCTTGGGAGACCTGGAAGAATCTCTTGGCTCCTGGTTTTGGATTGGCGCAGCTCCATCCATTGTGGCCAATTGGGGAGTGATCCAGCAGATGGAAGACCTCTCTCTTTCTTTGCCTCTCCTTCTCTCTGTATAACTCTGAATTTAAAATAAATAAATAAATCTTTAAAAAAATTTTAGTCAGGTAAAAACAATGCTTTGAAAATGAGGAATAATCTCAAAATTTTATTGCAAGGTTAGAAATCTGAAATCTGTCATCATGGAAAAGAATATGAGTTTTCTTATAACTATATTCATAAATACTGAATTTTTAAAAAGCCATGACTTTAAACTATAGTGTCAAGATATGACAAGACAAGTAGAATTCAAAATGTGCTTTTAGATCTTTGCCCCTAAACCAATTTCAGGAAAATTTCTCATTTGTGTGTTATTGAAAGCAAGTAAAAATAATGCAATATCCATTCAAGTTATTCTAAGTGAGGTTGGTTTTGTTCAGGTGAGTTAAAAATATAGATATTATAATATCAATATTTGTTAATGAATATGTGACATATAGTTTGTTGTGACAAAAGTGACAGATTTTCAGTAAAATATTTATTAGGTCTGCAGCATGTTGCACAGACCACAGAATAATTGAAGGGAACAGTGCACACTCGATCAATACTATAAAGAGCAGAGGGGCCTGGGTAATTTACTGCTGACCAAAAATGATTTTTTGTGCATGAAACTCATCAGCAACATCAGTGGGAAATAACAGGCATTAATGGCTACAGAGTTGGGTACCTGCTGTCATATTTCAGGAACAGGATTAGACTTTATGGTTTGATTTTGCTTCACCATTTCACTCCTTTGCCAGCCATAAAATGAAAGTAGCCTCATTCTTATTAGAAGTTTCTAGGAGCAAATGAGAATGAGTCACAATGTGAGACAAATGGAGACTTAAATTCAGCTCCTATTTGTTAGTTGACACAAGCAATCTATGGATTATGAATGCCTAGTGGGAGAGCAAACAAGCATTGTAACTTCTACAAATGCAAATTCATGACAAAGTCAATAGAGGTTAGTGATGGTGACTAAAAAAGAACTACAGTCTAATTACTTTGATTACAATGGACTAAGTTTAAGAATCAGCAATTTTTGAGAAAACATTTGCAAAATTATTTTTCTTTGTGTAACAAACATTTATTAACATTCAAAAAATTCAATGTGCTAATGAATCAAGAAGAAATTTAGGCTGCATGAATTAGAAATACAGTTCTTCTGTAAGCAGAATGATTTTTTTTTAAATTCTCGATTTGGAAGTTAAATTCTTTAGGAACTCTACTGATTGCTTGGATGGAGATTAAATTCTTTATGATCTTAATATCCTGCATAAATCTGAGATGCTTTCACCTTCTTTTATGTTTGTTCATGTTACACTAGATGAGTGCATTTTAATCTGAACATCCTTGCAATGATACTCATATGTTCTCCCAATAGAGGAATGAACGACAAGAGTGAAGACAAGTTTTGCAAACATTCGTTCTTATGTTCCAGGTTGTGCATCTCCAGTGATAAAACTCACCCTAGAGTTGCTTCTCTGTCGTTCTTCCTTTTCTAATTATAGTCCCATAAGTCACAAACAGTATATTACTATCATGTTTCCAAAAGGATACTTGACAGGAAGTGGCAACCTTCACATGGTGTCCCATTGTTTGCATGTTAAGTGAACTTGAACAGGGTCAAACCTTTTCAAATGGACTTTCTCCAGTTAATCATTCTCAGTGAGGAGAAAGTCATCATTTTAGAGAATTCCATCAAAGTAGGATTTCTTGTATCTTAAAGTAAGACTGGGAGGAGAGTTTTACGTGAACATGGATTCCCTAAAGATTTCAATGTTACACATACATAAAGTGTAAGCCCACTGTGTATACACTTCTTGGACAAAAACTTTCTGTTAGTTTGAGATGAATAGATAACTTGTATCTGTAACACAGATTTCACACATAGCTTTCAGAGATATTATTATTATTTTTAAAGATTTATTTATTTACTTGAAAGGATTTCAGAGAGAGAGAGGGAGAAAGGTCTTCCATTTGCTGGTTCACTTCCCAGATGGCCATAATGGCCAGAGCTGTGCCAATCCAAAGCTAGGAGCCAGGAGCTTCTTCTGGGTCTCCCATGTGGGTGCAGGGACCCAAGGACTTGGGCCATCTTCTACTACTTTCCCAGACCATAACAGAGAGCTGGATTGGAAGTGGAGCAGCGGGGACTCATATGGGCACCCATATGGGATGCCGGCACTGCAGGCAAAGGCTTTACCCACTACGCCACAGCGCTGGCCCAAGCAGATATTATTTTATTTAACTCATAAAGCCTTCCACTGAAACATATATTACAACTTGACTTTTTGGAATACACAGTCTTTTTTTTTGGCCGCGATGGCTGAAGCTACGCCGATCTGAAGCCAGAAGCCAGAAGCCAGGTGCCTCCTCCTGGTTTCCCATGAGGGTGCAAGGCCCAAGGACCTGGGCCATCCTCCACTGCCTTCCCGGGCCACAGCAGAGAGCTGGAGTGGAAGAGGAGCAACCGGGATGGAATCGGCACCCCAAGCAGGACTAGAACCCAGTGTGCCAGCGCCGCAGGTGAAGGATTAGCCTAGCGAGCCGCAGCGCTGGCCAGGAATACACAGTCTTGATGCTCAAAGGGCTTATCTTATTTGGCCAAAACATGAGTCTTCTAACTCCATTTCCATCATACTTTCTACTAAATTTCAGCAAGTCTTAACTTGTTTTAATCAAGCATGTGATATGGTGATATAAACATGTAAGCCTTGAGATTTCTAATAGGATGCTTATCACTTGTATTAATAAATCGATGTTGAGCAAAAGAACATTCCCTCATTTGAAATATTTACCAAAATATAGGGTTGAGGGAATTTAGAAGACCTGGGTTAAATATTTTAAGTGCAACAGAAACAAAGTGATCCCTGTTAAATATAAGAGTGGGAATAAGAGAGGGAACAGATGTGCAATTCGGGACATGCTCAAGCTGACTTGCCCCAAACAGTAGAGTTAGAAACATACCAGGGGATTCCAATTCAATCCCATCAAGGTGGCATGTACCAATGCCATCTCACTAGTCAAAGTGATCAGTTTCAGTTCACAATTGATCATAATGATAGGACTAAGAGCCAAAGGGATCACATAAGCAAGACTAGTGTCTGCAAATACTAACTGATAGAATCAAAAAGGGAGAGAACGATCCAACATGGGAAGTGAGATACACAGCAGACTCATAGAATGGCGGATGTCCTAAACAGCACTCTGGCCTCAGAATCAGCCCTTAAGGCATGCGGATCTGGGTGAAGAGCCCATGAGAGTATTTCAGGCGTGGAAAGCCAAGACACTCTGAAAAAAAAAATGACCTAAATGAAAGATCTCCGTGAGTGAGATCCCAGTGGAAAGAACAGGTCTTCAAAGAAGGAAGTACCTTTCTCTGAAGGGAGGAGAGAACTTCCACTTTGACTATGACCTTGTCTCAATAAGATAAGAGTCAGAGAACTCAAAAGGCTTCCATAGCCTTGGCAACTCATGACAAGAGCCTAGGGTGATTACTGATGCCATAAACAAGAGTGTCAATTTGTTAAGTCAACAACAGGAGTCACTGTGCACTTACTCCTCATGTAGGATCTCTGTGCTTAATGTGCTGTACATTGTGATTTAATGCTATAACTAGTACTCAAACAGTATTGTTCACTTTGTGTTTCTATGTGGGTGCAAACTGTTGAAATCTTTACTTAATATATACTAAACTTATCTTCTGTATAAAAAGAGAATTGAAAATGAATCTTGATGTGAATGGAGGGGAGAGGGAGCGGGAAAGGGGAGGGTTGCGGGTGGGAGGGAAGTTATAGGAAGGGAAGCCATTGTAATCCATAAACTGTACTTTGGAAATTTATATTCATTAAATAAAAGTTAAAAATAAATAAATAAATAAAATCAGGATGTTGGTCTATGCTGAGTTTGGCCAACTCCTACAACAAAGGATCAACTGTCCAGGTTGAGTTCACCAAATCTGGGAATAGCATTAGAGAAATGATACCCTTGTAGCTGCAGTACATTGTTGAATGTAATTTGGAGCCTCATAAATGTTAAAAAGGCAAACTTAAGTTCACAGCAAGAGAATCAGGAAAGCAAGACTCCGTGTATTTGAAAAGTTACAGGTAGTATCAACCTCCCAGGAAACAAGTTCAGGCTTCTGGCAAATGACTAGCTTGTTAAATATGTTCTGCCATTCAAAGGATTGCAAGTGAGAGGGAAAAGTGGAATTAACACTTTTATTTCACTGAAGTTCCCATTTAAAAAAACATATCAAAGAAAATGCATCAAACTGTGGACTAGGAGGATGGATAAAGTAGAAACACAAGCAGCTGAGAGTCAAAGCCAATGAGGGTTCAAGATTAACCACAGATTTTTACATCTGTGAATACTTTCTCACAGGTGTGACCAAAAGCATTTTGAGTGGTTATTAATGTAGGGAAAACTGAGCTGCAAAATAATATAGATCTAAAAAACCAGCAATTTTTCAAGACTAACCATAAGGGCCAGATTTGTGAGTAACAGGCTAGGTCTCTGCTTGCAGTGCTGGCATCCCCTTTGGACTCTGGTTCATGCCCCAACTGCCCCTCCTTTGATCCAGCTCTCTGTTTGTGGCCTGGGAAAGAAGTAGAAGATGGTCCAGGTTTGGTCCCTGCATCAGGTGGGAGATCAGGAGGAAGCTCCTGGCTCCTGGCTCTTGACTTCAGGTTACCTCAACTCTGACCACCATGGTCATTTGGGGAGTGAACCAACAGTTGGAATCTCTCTGTCTCTCCCTCTCTCTGTGACTCTGCCTCTTAAATAAATAAATAAAATCTTAAAAAAGATGATAATAGACATGGAACAAAATCAAAGATAACTCAGAAATTTTCTTTCACCTGAGCAAAATTCTCCCTGTTCCTAAAGAGTAAGATTAAATCCTAGTATGGTTGCAGTATTTTTTATATCCTCGTCTCTTCTTGTCCAAAAGAGATTTTTTTCATAGTACATATCTCATGGATTATTACCACTGTGTATCTCATGAATGAATGTGCATACTTGTCTCTCAGGCCATAATCCATAGCTAACAGAAAAACTGCACAGATCCAGACAGCCTAAACTCAAAGCTAGGTGTAGTAATGTATTGTGTTTTGGGGTTGTGTATATCATGAGGTGAAGGGATGGGGATAGATAACTGCATAAATTATTAGAGGCTAGCAGTGTGGCACAGCAGATAAAGCTGCCACCTGTAACACCAGCATCCATGGGTGTGGATTCTTGTTCAGCTGTTCCACTTCTGATCCAGCTTCCTGCTAATAGCCTGGGAAAAGTAGCAGAAAATGGACCAATATTTGGGCCCCTGCCATCCATGGGGGAGACCCAGATCAAGCTCCTGGCTCCTGGCTTCAGCCTGGCCTAGCCCTGGCAGTTGGAGCCATTTGTGGAGTGAACTGTATAGTGGGAGATCCTCTCTCTTCCTCTGCCTCTAACTCTTTGAAATAAATAAGTAAACAAATATTTCAAAAATATTAAATAACAAAACAGTATATACAAATATTGGGTGGCAAAAGTCCTATTGCGAATATAGCGGGTTTCTCTCCCAAAAGGTATTCATAATCCACTTTTGTTTTACCTTTCCATATTATAGCAGCTGTAAAGAAAAATATCCACTTTCCAGTCTTGAGGATTTGAATGGTCAGGAAATTCTGTCATAGACAATGAGATACTTATTGAAGCCATTTTTGGACCATAAGAATGAAAAGGCTGGGGCCGGCGCCGTGGTGCACTAGGTTAATCCTCCACCTGAGGCACGGGCATCCCATATGGGCGCTGGGTTCTAGTCCTGGTTGCTCCTCTTCCACTCCAGCTCTCTGCTGTGGCCTGGGAAGGCAGTGGAGGATGGCCCAAGTGCTTGGGCCCTGCACCCACATGGGAGACCAGGAAGAAGCACCTGGCTCCTGGCTTCAGATCAGCGTAGCTTCAGCCATTACAGCCACTTGGGGAGTGAACCAACAGGGTAAGACCTTTCTCTCTGTCTCTCTCTCTCTCACTGTCTGTCTGTAACTCTGCTTGTCAAATAAATAAATAAAAATCTTAAAAAAAGAATGTAAAGGCCATAACATAACTTTTTTTCATAATAAAATATTTACTTGAAAATATGTCCCCAGACAAATAAAAACATTTGTTATTAACACTTCCAGATGTAATGACATTGAACAGCCCTTGTCTCAACTGTTGAGGAACAGTTTTTTTTTTCCATACAATTTGTAGGACTTTTTACTTAGTATAGAGTTAATCCTATGTATAAAGTTAATTGAAAATAGATTTTAGTAAAAAATAAGACTGGGAATAAAAGAGGGAGGAGGAAGAAGAGTGGGAGTTCAGGTGGGAGGTTGTGTATGGTGGTAAGAATCACTATGTTCCTAAAGTTGTATTTAAGAAAAAAAATGACTAAGTTGTTATACATTAAAAAAAACCTTTCAGACCATTTACTAAAATGACATAACTTTTGAAGGAACAGGACTATTGAAGGATCTAGATCTATGAAAATATACTGGAAAGATTCCAGTGATTCAAGAATTCTATCCTCTAGAATTCCTGTGTGAGATAAGTAAATACCAGAAATATACCAGAAATATATTAGTTAAAACTGTTGCTCAATCGCATTGCTCCCCTAAATTCAGTGGTTTATCACTCCCATATGATGGGTCCATTAATAAAGCATATGGTCATGTTCAGTGGCTTGGCAGCAGCGGTGCTGTTTCCCATATCTTTTCTCCTTTTACCGATACCAGTGGACTAGTGCAAGTAAATACCTCTCATTCAGATTGTATCAGCCTATTTGCCCTGGCTATAGCAAAATATCCAATACTTTATAAAGTGTAGATATATAAGTATACTTATAAATATATTATTATGTACTTTATAAAATATAAAGTGTAATGGCAAGATACTTTAAAAGGAATGGTTTATTGGGTCTGGCGTAGTGCCACAGTGGGTCTAGCTGTTTGCTGCCTGTGATGCTGATATCCCATATGATTATTGGTTTGACTCCACTTCCAATCCTGCTTCCTGAAAATGTGCCTGGAAAAGGCAGCAAAAGATGGACTTAGTACCTGGGCCCTTGTCCTGCCTTGGAACTCTGGTGGAATTCCAATATCCTGGCTTTGGCCTGGCCCAGCCCCAGCTTATACAGCTATTTGGGGGAGTGAACCAGCGGATGGAAGATCTCTCTCTTTCTCTCTCTCTGTGTCTCTCTTTCTGTACCTTTGTATTTAAAATAAACAAGAGGGACAGCACTGCGGCTCACTAGGCTAATCCTCCGCCTGCGGCGCCAGCACCCCAGGTTCTAGTCCCAGTCAGGGTGCCGGATTCTGTCCCAGTTGCTCCTCTTCCATTCCAGCTCTCTGTTGTGGCCCAGGAAGGCAGCAGAGGATGGCCCAAGTCCTTGGGCCCTGACCCTGCATGGGAGACCAGAAGGAGGCACCTGGCTCCTGGCTTCGGATCTGCGCAGCGCACCAGCCGTAGCAGCCATTTGGGGGGTGAACCAATGGAAGGAAGACCTGTCTCTCTGTCTCTCTCACTGTCTAACTCTGCCTGTCAAAATAAATAAGTAAATTAATTAATAAAATAATAAAATAAACAAGATAAATCTTCAAACAAATGAAAGATCTTGGAGGCTAAAAGTTTAAGATATGACTATCTCATCAGTTCAGTCCCTGAATAAGGCTGAATGGTGGATCACCGTATCATGGGGGGAGTCTGTGCAAAAGGGAGAGATCCTACCATGAAGAATGAAGCCAGACAGCATGGAGAGACCAGCCTTACTATTTTGTAACATCTGTGTAGGGAGACCAACCAGGGTCCTGCAGAACTACCTCAATATTTCCTGAGGGTGATGCCCCCTTTAACCTAACCACCTCCCACTAGGCCCTGCTTCTTACAGGCTCCACTCTCTCCTAACACCCCAACACTGGGAATCATGCTTCCATGATGTAAACCTCTGAAAGACACACTTAATGCATATAAAAACCATATGAGTGATTACAAAATTACAAGAAAGCAAATGGAGACTCCAAAGGATATTTTCAGGCCTAGAATCGGCATACATTATTCTATTAACTATATCAAGTCACCTCAAGCCCTATCTGTGAATTGCGAAATAGGCTCCACCACATTTAGTGCAAAGAATTGCAATGTCATCTAACAAAAAGCAAATGAATCTAGAGAGTGGTGCATATTTGGAGCAAATAAGGTATCAGACCACAGCTGATGTTAATCAAATTTTCTTTTAGCTGCACATATATGCAAATCTGTTACCTAACTGAGTACTGGAAGGATTAAATTCTTTCCGTTTAAGTTAAATAAATATCATAAGTGTATTGGCTAACTGCTCTGTATAGCAATGTTCCCCTTACCACCCCTGTGTCCATGGAACGGTTAATAAAGGATGTGTTCATATGGGGTAGCTTGCCAGAGGTGGCTCTGCTCCATGTAGCTTTCCTCATTTTTCTGAAACCAGCAGGATGGCCCAAGCAAATTCTTCTCATGAAGATTGCGTGAGTCTAATACCTGAGGCTGGGTACTAGGCAAAGCAACTAGTGCAATGCCATGAAAAAAAAAGTCATAGATATTTATTATCATCATGCAATGTATCTCCAATACAATCTAAATTGCATTCCTGCTGGAAGTTGAATGTTTTATTGGCTACCTTTCAAGTCCTTATTAAAAACAAATTAATTTTTAAAATTGCAAGGCAATAAATAGCATGAGATATTAATATTTAAAACATCAAAAAATTGAAAATCTGAACTTAGTAATCATTTTTCAATATCTGTTATCTGAAATTTCTAAAATTGCAAGTAAATATTGTACACATGTCATACTAAACATATACTCATTGCATTAGGGAACAGATGATAAGAAGAGCAGCCATCCAGAAAATAGGATAGTTGCACATGAACTGTCTAACTCCCAGACACTCATTATCCTATTGAGTGAATCCAGACTTCCTGAAAACATAAGCATAGTTCACAGAGCAGAGTCAGCCAGGTCTTATCTCATCAGAGTAAATCTGGTTTGGTCACTATTTAACAGTCCAGCTACCCTTTTACTAAATTAAACCTAGTTGGATTAGTCCAAAGATGTAGGATGCATGTAGGCCAAGTCATTGACACAAAGGCCTCTGCATGTTCTCCGGTTTACTTAGACTGAACTCAGCATTGTTATTTTCATACATTTCCAAGATTGTAGGACAAAACTCCACCATTAGATCTGAGTCAGAGGGGCCATTAATGTGGTCCTATGTTGTAAATGGCCTTTGGCAGAGAGAGAGAGAGAGAGAGAGAGACATAGACAAAGAGATGGAGAGAAAGAGAGCGAGAGTGAGAGCGAGCGAGAGAGAGACCAGCATGTGTCACACACAGCCTGCAACCCCAGTATCCCTTATCAGAGCTGAAGTCCTGGCTTCTCGACTTCTAAGCTACCTCCGTGCTAATGTGCCTGGAAAAGCAACAGAATTTAGTTCAAGTACTTGGCCCCTGCCACCCATGCAGGAGACTAAGATGGAGTTCCTGGCTCCCAGCTTCAGCCTGGCCCAAGCCCTGGCTGTTGTGGCCATTTGGGGAGTGAACCAGCAGATGCAAGATCTCTCTCTCTATGTCACTGTGCCTTTCAAATAATCTTAAAAAAGAGACAGATACAGGGATTTATATGTGTGCGTATATATGCACATACAAACTAGAGGACAGAGTAACAAAAGAAGTCCTCTCATGGAACATTGAAACTCACATAAACTTAAAATTTATTAAAACACATGGACAGATCTATCCCTTGGGATGCATTGTGAACTAGCACACGATGACAGGACATAGCCAGCTCTCTAATCTGCTGAATATTAGTACCAAGGAAAAGGAAACACTACTCCACATCTCTGCACTGTCCTAAAAACAAAAGGGAATTGTGTCCAAATACCACGAAGGTTTGTGGTATGGGGTGTTGACACTGAAAAAGGACTGTTTCAGAGTTCCAGAAGGATTTAATTGGATGCTCAGTTAAGAAAAAAGGCAAATGAATTAACATTCACCCTTTCTTCTCAGCATGGATATAACAGATTTTTTTCAAAGTGGAATATCATTTCACAGGAGTGCCAAACACTGTTTTCTTTGTCTTTGTGTTTAAAGCTTGATTCTAGAAGTATTCAAGAAAGACCATGCCTCCAAAATTACAAATATTAAGAGCAGAAATATATTCTAAAAGTAATGGCCGGCGCCGCGGCTCACTAGGCTAATCCTCCACCTAGCGGCGCCAACACACCAGGTTCTAGTCCCGGTCCGGGCGCTGGATTCTTCCCCGGTTGCCCCTCTTCCAGGCCAGCTCTCTGCTGTGGCCCGGGAAGGCAGTGGAGGATGGCTCAAGTGCTTGGGCCCTGCACCCCATGGGAGACCAGGAGAAGTACCTGGCTCCTGCCTTCGGATCAGCGTGGTGCACCAGCCGCAGCGCACCAGCTGTGGCGGCCATTGGAGGGTGAACCAACGGCAAAAGGAAGGCCTTTCTCTCTGTCTCTCTCTCTCTCACTATCCACTCTGCCTGTTTAAAAAAAAAAAAAAAAAGTAAATAATTGAGGGGCCGGCACTGTGGCATAGTGGGTAGAGCTGCCACCCGCAGTTCTGGCATGCCATATGGGTGTTGGTTTGAGTCCCTGCTACTCCACTTCTGATCCAGCTCTCTGCTGTGGCCTGGGATAGCAGTAGATTTATTTATTTTATTTGAAAGGCGGAGTAAGAGAGAGAGAGAAGAGAGAGATTGATTTCATACCTGCTGATTCATTCCCCAAAAGGCTGTAATGGTCAGGGCTGCGCCAGGAGCCAGAAATTTCACCCATATTTCCCATGCATGTTGCAAGGACTCAAGCACTTGGGCCATCATCTTCTGCCTTCCCAGGAGCATTAGCAGGGAGCTGCATCAGAAGTGGAGCAGCTTGGATGCAAACTGATGTCCCTAAAGGATGCCTGTATCACAAGTGGTGGTTTAACCCACTATTGTGCAACACTGGCCCCAAGGATGAATTTTATAACAAAACTAACATTTCTATAGTAGTATAGTTACAATTTATCACATATGTGGTTCTTTTACAATGTTTGAGTATGATAGGTAAAATTCATGCTTAATTTATGAATCTAAGTATTTCTTAATAAATCGGTTGGTAATTCCAATATGGTGAGAACTTCAGCAAATAAACTGATTAGTCTCTAATTAGTAAGAACAAAACACTATGGAAGAACTACAATGACAAGAAAATTATTTTGTTTGGCATTACTATCACAAGAATACAATGTGTAAGAAGGTCACTATTTTAGCAATATAAGATTATTTCAAATAAAATATATATTCTGAAATAAATGCTAAATGATTTATAAATTACATGTGTCTACTCATCACTCAGTGGAAAATCATTAGTTGATGAATGGAATACTTAAATTCAATTGCTTTTGTGGCCGGCGCTGCAGCTCAATAGGCTAATCCTCTGCCTGCGGCACCAGCACACCAGATTCTGTCCCTGTTGCCCCTCTTCCAGGCCAGCTCTCTGCTGTGGTCCTGGAGTGCAGTGGAGGATGGCCCAAGTGCTTGGGCCCTGCACCCCATGGGAGACCAGGAGAAGCGCCTGGCTCCTGCCTTCAGATCAGTGCGGTGCGCCGCGGCGGCCACTGAAGGGTGAACCAATGGCAAAAGGAAGACCTTTCTCTCTGTCTCTCTCTCTCACTGTCCACTCTGCCTGTCAAAAAAAAAAAAATTAAAAAATAAATTCAATTGCTTTTGATCTTTTGCCAACTCCTAAGTGACTTTATATGTAAATATATAATTATGTATTTTCTTATTTAAAAAGTACATTTGTCAAGGTAGAAGATAGAACATATTTGAGCATTGTATCCTGCTTTATAGCTTTGAACTATGATTGTATTTCAAAAAAGTTGATGAAAAACAGAATTTAAAAATAAAGCATGCTTTCCATGAACTTCTTGAAGGACCTTTATACAATGTAAACATTTTGGTGTGTGGATCTCCTTTTGTATCCTTGCTTAGATCCCAATAGAATTTAGAAATATATCTGGCACATCTTTTTATTAAGATCAATTAGACTAACTCAGGTTGCATATTAACTATAAGTCTATAACAGCCATTAATAATTTTGATTGATAAAATAAATAGAAATGCAGAGTTGAGTGACTGAATTCCAAGAGGAGTAAGTAGGGACAGCCTCTGGCCTAGGTGACAGAAGTAGTGATAGAAGGCTTCTTATAGAACATTCAGTGTTGCACACACACACACATATGCGTGCACACATGCAAGCATGTACACTTGCACATGTATACACACCCATACAGAATTCAGAAAAGCTTGCACAGGGGAAAAATATAATCGCCCCAGTACTCAGAGCATGCTTCCAAAGAAGAACTAATGTTTTGAGATCAATGATATTTTATAAAGGCATAATGGTTGGAGGAGGAAACGGTGATCATTAAGGCCCTTGTAAGTATTTTTATTCTCGTCCCTAAGTTGGAGTTATTTCCCATGATGCATCTAAGGCATTTGTGCAAATATATTACAAGTACACTATCTTTTTTCTGTCTTAGATGTATCTGCAAATGTTAAATTTGGGGGGATTTTATGTGAGTTGTAGACTAACATGAATAAATATTTCAAGTGATATGGCATACAGATTTTAAAACCTTAGTAGGACTCAATATTTATGTTGTGTATTAGTTATCTGTTGTTGCATGACAAATCATTGTAAAACATATCAGTTTAAAGTAACAATAATCTTTTGCTATCTCTTCTGGTTTCTATAAGTCAGGAATTTGGGAAGAGCTCAAGTGGGATCTTGCTTTTGATTATAATCAGATGTTTTGCAGGGTTACAATCATCTGAAACCTTGATTGCAGTCTGCATTCACAAGGGATCTCACTCAAAAAGCTGGCAGTTTAATGTTTTTTTTGTTGGCCAGTCTCCACTCCTCACTCACTGGACTCTTCATGGGGCTGTTTGATTGTGCATAAGGCATCCTAGCAGGATTCCTCTGAAAAGCAGTGATCTCAGAAATCAGGATTTAACTGCAGTGCTTTATGACATACCTCATCACTTCTGCCACATTCAATTGGTCATAGAAGACCTGACTTGATTTGGTGTAGGGGGCACCACAAAGGGCATTGCACCAACAGGCAAAGATAAGAGGGGTCAAGTGGATCGTATCTACTACACACGGAAAAGATATCTTATATGCAGGATGCCTGCATAGCTGGTATCCAATATAGGCACCTGTTTGTGTCATGGCTGCTGCTCTTCTGATCCAGCTGTCTGCTTGTGGCCTGGGAAAATGGTGGAAGCTGGCTCAAGTGCTTGGGACCCTGCACCCATATGGGAGATCTGGAAGAAGCTCGTGGCTCCTGGCTTGCATTTCAGACGTTTGGGGAGTGAGCCAGTGGATGGAAGACCTTTCTTTCTGGCTCTTCCTTGCTCTATTTGTAGCTCTACCTCTCAAATTTTAAAAACAGAGATAATTATTTTTAAGCCTATAACATAACAATGACTATATATTTTAGTTCCTTCCCCTCTATTTTATTTTTTATACTGTATATATATCAGTAATCTTTATACTTATTTTACTTGCTTACATTAAAATTTATAGGACAAAGGTACATATTTATGCTGATAAGAGTTGAGATTCTAATTTCTTAGGCAAACAATCCAAGAAAGTCATATAAAATTTCAAAGCTGGGATATTTTCATCTTTTTAATAAGAAAAAATGAAATAATACATAAGTTTGCTTTCAAAGCTAAAAAGTGTGCATCAAATAATAAAAAATAAATTAATACACTCTTGGTGTCTTCTATTTTGCAAAGACTCTTCCCATTGTCTTCTTGGCTTGCACACTTCAATGAAGTAAGATTTCATCTGAGAGAGGCCTATGAAGCAAGAAACTGAGAGTGGCCTCCAGCCAGAAGCCAACAGGGAAGATAAATCTTCATTCTGGAAGTCTTTGTGAAGAACTCAATGCTACCAGCAAACACTGACTGAGTTCAAAGAGACAACAAAAGGAGGGAGCACTTCCCATTTAACCGTATGAAGCTAACAGTCATCTTGATACTAAAAGTAGACAAATACAACTACAAAATAGAAGAAAGCTACAGAACATTCTTTGTAAATAGATAAAAAAAATATTAGCATAATATTAAAAAAATTCAGCAGCATACTTAGAACAAGTTATAAGCCATGCTCAAGTGAGTTTTATTCCACAGATTCAAGTTGAAATTGGAAAAGACCCCCTAAAATTTACCCTGAAATGTGGCCCCTTAAAGTTTCCTAGAAATGCTATCCGGGGTGCCACATGTGCCACCGGAATTTGGGGTGCTTTATGATTTCACCACGGGCTTATTACCAAATCCCCGATATTAATAAGCCTGAGAGGGTTCTTGCCTCATATTTAGAGAAGAATTCTAAATACCAGCACAGATAAACGAGGCAGCATGGTACGTTTTAAACTATTATTTAGTGAGAAAGGTGCATAAGAGAGTGAGAGCTTTATTTAGGGGGAGAGGTGAATAGGGGTTCATACCAAGTACCAGGAACCAGCCAGGTGGATGAGCATCTAGGCCAGGAAGCCTAGAGCACATGGCCCCAAGGCCATGCACCCTGGAGGTGCAGGGCTATAGCAAGCCCTGTCCTGGCAAGAGGCCAGGGAAGAAGAGCAGGAGGGCCTCGAGCACACCGTGTCCTGGCTTTTAACCCACTCCAAAGGGGAGTCGTTAATTAACCTGATTGGCTGGTGGGTACCCCAGTGTGGCCAGGTAGGGGAATGAGGCCACACAGGGGCGTGGCAAAGGCATCAGGTAGGAGTATGAGGTCACACAGGGGCGTGGTCTTCCAGTTCACAAATCTGATCAATTTTACCCTGTATGCCTGCCTACTTCATTCCCCCCTCAGAGACTCCAGACCTTAATCTTAAGGGGATGTTGATGGGCATCGAGTCTCCATCTTCTGTAGCTACTTCCAGCTGATTAGGGGCGCAGACCCTGCCTGTTCTCGGTCTGGAAGTCTCTGCCTATTTCATCTAATGAGTTCACTTCATGAGCCAGAGCTCTTTCAGTCACCGGCCTTGTCAGTGTCTCCTGCATGGTCATTATTTTTCTTAGGAGCTGCTGGGTCCTACTGGGTTCTTTTAGATATAAATGAAGGTCCATTGTCACTCTGGAGTGACTGTGGGAGTCCAAAGTGTGGCACGATGTCTTTCAACAAGGATTTAAGCACCTCGTGTGCTTTCTCCGTTTGGGTTGAAAAGGCTTCATCCATCTTGTAAAAGTGTCAATAAAGTCTAGAAGGTACCTATAATTACTTGTAGGGAGCATATTGGTAAAATCAACCTGCCAATCTTCAGCTATTTATGTTCCCCTCCTTTGCACAGGAGTCAACAGGGGAGGTGGCCTTACGTGGTGAGGGTTCTTCTGTAAACATAGAGGCCAAGAGCAAGTCATTTCCTTTATGACCATATTTGGTCCCTTTCCTCCAAAAGCTCGGGAGACCAGTTGTGCTAAGGCATCTCTTCCCAAGTGGATAGAGCTGTGTAATTTTCCATTAAGTGGCCATTGGTAGCATAATTCTGTGATTTAGCATCTACTATCCATTTGCTTTTTAGTATAGCCTCGCTGTTGAGCCCATTAATTTTCAGGCTCTGTACAGTGAGATTCCTTAGCTACTTCCACAGATTGACGTATAAGGGCCATTTCCAAACTTTCCTGTGTAGCTGCTCTATCTGCTAACGCATTTCCCTGGTTAATATAATTATCTCCCTTCTGATATCCCTTGCAGTGGATGACGGCCACTTCTAAAGGCTCCAGTACTGCCTGAAGTAGAGCCAGTATCTCTTTTCCATATTTAACAGGGGGTCTCTTTGCAGTCACTAAGCCCCTCTCTTTCCAGATTGCTGCGTGTGCATGCAACACAAGGAAAGCATATCTGGAATCTATCTATCTATCTATCTGCATATATATATATATATACATATATATATATATATATATATATATATATATATATAAACTCGCTGGCCTTTTCCCAGTTGTAAAGCCCTAGTCAATGCAATAAGCTCTGTCTTTTGGGCTAAAGTATTGTGTGGTAATGCTTGGGCTTCTATCATCTGCCTTTCTAACTCCTTCCTTCAGATAGCTGCTGCCATCAGTAAACCATTCAGCATCTGGATTTTCCAGGGGCTCATCTCGAAGGTCTGGCCTACTAGGGTACATCTGCCCAATTTTAGGAGGTCTTTTCTGATTTCAAAGTCTATCTCAATATTTTAAGATCAATCAATCACGGATCTGTCTGGGCATTGCATACTCAGCGACTGATACCATGCAGTCAGATGTTATCTGGGATACATCAGGAAACAGGGAATATAGTTTCTTCAAAATAAGAACCAAGTCTCAGAGCTTTTACCAAAATGAATACAGTCTGACTGGGCTGTGCAACTGGTCATCCTGTTGCCTGGCAAACATCCAGTATGCCATTGTCAAAGAAGAGAAAGTGCTACTTGTATATGAAGGTGATAGAATGAGCAGCTTTTCCCAGGAGTATGTGGGAACTGGTTTGGCTCAGTAAGAACTAGGAGAAACCACTGGAGCAAACAGATGAAAATCTAATCTACTGGCCCCATTTCTTTTGAAACAAATGTAAGCAGAGATTCACCAAGACAACCCAGTACCTAATTTGAATTAGAAAACATACATTAAAATGACAGAGGAAACTTGCTCCTCTGAGTAACAAGGTTGATCATAGGAAGAAAAGAAGAGAGGAAAAGTCATTAATAGCTGCTCAGTTGGACAATGCCACTGAAAAGGAATTACTGGAAAGACTGAAACAAGATAGGTGTGGTGACATCCACAGCTTTCTCATTCATGACTTCAACAAGGCCCTGGAACAACAGGGGGCAGAGAGGGACTCTTCAGATGAGGAAAAAGATGATGAAGATGATGATGAAGGTGTGCAACAAAGAGAATCTGTGGAAGATGAGGAGTGAGATGAAAGTGATTTAAGTGATTTTGAGGATATGGATTAATTGGATGCCAGCAGTGATGGAGACCAGGATGGGAAATCCTCTGGAGAAGAGGAAGAAAAGTCCTTAATGCAAAACACAAAGACAAAGCACCCTGGAAAGGACTTTTTGGGAGAAAAGTAACCTATGTAGAGATAGAGTATGAGCAGGAAACAGAGCCTCTGGCCAAGGCCAAAACCACTGAAGTCCCCTAGGCAGTTACAAACAGGACTGAACATGTTGAGCTTTTATCTTAAACACATTCCAAACACATTTTGTATATTATACAATATTTGTGTTTTTAATGTTTATGCCACTTAAGACATCTGGAGTCACTGGAGAAATGACTTAATTTGGGAACAGACTATTTTATAGCATATCTATTGATATCACATAGGTTAAAAGGTCAATTCTGGGATGAGATTGTAGGTGTAAATAGTTCTAAATGTTGAATGTTAAATTCCTTAGTCATTTTTCCTGCCATGGAAGGACTTCCATTTTTCTCTTGTTTTCTTTTCCCTAGTCCTCTGGGGGTACAAGAAAAAGAGCCTCTGACTTATAATGTTTACTATAAAAGACTCCATTTGTACCATGTGAGACAGGAAGAAAATCCTTTCTGAAATCGGAGAAGACCCCCTAAAATTTACACTAAATTGTGGTCCCTTAAAGTTCCATAGAAATGCTATCCGGGGTGCCACATGTGCTACCGGAATTTGGGGCGCCTTACGATTTCACCACTGGCTTATTACTAAATCCCTGATATTAATAAGCCCAAGAGGGTTCTTGCCTCATATTTAGAGAAGAATTCTAAATACCGGCACAGATAAACGAGGCAGCATGGTACGTTTTAAACTGTTATTTAGTGAGAAAGATGCATAGGAGAGTGAGAACTTATTTAGGGGAGAGAGGTGAATAGGGGTTCATACCAAGCGCCAGGAACCAGCCACGTGGATGAGCATCTAGGCCAGGAAGCCTAGAGAACTTGGCCCCAAGGCCACGCACCCTGGAGGCGCAGGGCTACAGCAAGCTCAGTCCTGGCAAGAGGCCAGGGAAGAAGAGCAGGCCCTGGCACACTGTGCCCCAGGCTTTTAACCCACTCCAAAGGGGAGTGGCTAATTAACCTGATTTGGCTGGTGGGGGCCCAGGTGTGGCTAGGTAAGGGAATGAGGCCACACAGGGGCATAGCTAAGGCATCAGGTAGGGGCATGAGGTCACACAGGGGCGTGGTCTTCCAGTTCACAAATCTGGTCAATTTTAACCTGTATGCCTGCCTACTTCACTTTCCTCTTGAGAAATAGCTTAAGTTCCATGGTAGTGAGCACCTTTGGAAGCCTGCTGCACTTTTCTAAGGCAGTTACCACCCTGCTGTCACTTTGGATAATTTTGGCCAGGAGGCCCTGAAACATGAAACCATACAGGCTTTGACTTGTTCTCCCACTCCAATCTCCTTTTACCTTGAGTTCTTCGTTCTTGATAATACACTCAAGACGAAAGTGTAGATGACACCAGGTCAACAGGTGTTACTTTAAGAATTGTTAATGTGCTTGTAATGTCCTGCTTACTTATAAAGGAGCCGGCACCCTGGGGTTCCAGTCCCGGTCAGGGTGCCAGATTCTGTCCCGGTCACTCCTCTTCCTGTCCAGTTCTCTGCTGTGGCCCGGGAGTGCAGTGGAGGATGGCCCAGGTCCTTGGGCCCTACACCCGCATGGGAGACCAGGAGAAGCACCTGGCTCCTGGCTTCAGATAAGTGTGGTGCGCCAGCCACAGCGCTGGCCGCAGCAGCCACTGGGGGATGAACCAACGGACAAAAGGAAGACCTTTCTCTCTGTCTCTCTCTCTCACTGTCCACTCTGCCTGTCAAAAAAAAAAAAAAAAAAATTTAGCATCCATTCATAATCAAAATTCTCAGAAAAGAATAGGAGGGGAATGTCACTTCTTCAACTTGATAAATATCATCTAACAAACCCAATACAGCTAAGATCATATTTGATGAAAAACCAAATGCTTTCCTTCTAAGACTGAGAGCAAGGCAGCAATCTCCATCCTTATCACTCTTATTCAGCACAATACTAGAAACTCTTATAAGTGTGATGGGCCAAGAAAAGGAAGTAACAATCTTAAAGACTGGACAGAGAGAAATAAAATTGTCCCTATTTGCAGATGACAGAATTCCCTATAAATCTTATTTCTCTCTTGACTATAACAAGGCCAATATCCTGGGAGTGATATTTTACTACTTGCAAGATGTACTGCTTGGGAACCACATAAAAGGTATATGGAATCTCTTTGTTGTATGTCTTATGTCTGCATGTTATAATTTCAAAATTAGAAGTTAAATTTAAAAAAGACTATGTTCTACAAGTGTGACTTAAAATATTCTAATGTTCTTTTAGATTTATTTATTCATTTGTAAAGCTGAGTGACAGAGAAAGAGGAGAGAAGAGAGAGACACACAGTTAGATCTCCCATCCACTGGTTCACTCCTTAGTTGCCCACAGTAGCCACAGCTGGGTCATGCAGAAACCAGGAACCTGGAATTCCATCCAGGTCTCCCACATGGGTTGGCAGGAAAGCAGCTACTTGAGCCATCATCTGTTTCCTTTCAGAGGAACATTAGCAGGAAGCTGGATCAGGAGCAGAGTAGCTGGAACTCAAACCTCCACTCCAATATGGGATCTGGGCATCTCAGGAAGTGGCTTTTAGCAGCAGTGCCACCATGTCCACTTCATATTCTTGCATTGGTGTTTGAATATGTAAAAAAATTGACTAATCAAAAACTCTAAATGTCAATCAATATGAAGATAGCTAAATAAATCATTAGATATTCATATTTTAGAATGCTATGCAAATATGAACACAAATGAGGGATCTCTTTGTTAAGGAAAGCTTTCCAGCAGAGATCTATAATATTCTACTACTTGTGTATATGTATTTTTTTCCTTTTTTTCCACACAAGACCTATTGAAGAAAGTGTTTGGCCCAGCAGTTGAGTCACTGGTTAAAATGCCTGCATCCCACATCCAAGTACCTGAATTCAATCCCAGCTGTGTTCTTCATTACAGCTTCCTACTAAATGCAGACCCTGGGAAGTAAGAGTGATAGCTCAAGTAATTAGTTTCCTGCCACATATATTGGTGAACTGGATTGAGTTCCCAGCTTCTGGCCTGGGCCCTTGTCCAGCCATTGGTATTATGGGCATACAAACTAGAGGAAGAGGGCATTCTCTCTTTCTCTCTCTCTCAAATAAATATAATTTTCAAATTATAAGTATGCATACATTTTTGTTGAGTTGAATAAAATATATGGAAACAAATAATATCTAATAATAATGGTTGCTTATTAGAGTAGGTGGGAATTGGGCAGATGGGGAATAGAAAAAGGTTCTGCTACATATTTTTTCATATTTTTGACTTTTGACCTATACAATTGGATTGCCTAATCACCAAACAAGAGAAATTACTTAACATGTTTATCAACAGTAAAATTCTAAAGCTTAAAAATAATATGCCACTGGCACTAGCACTGTGGTGTACCAGGTTAATCCACCACTTGTGACACTGACATTCCATGTTGAA
The DNA here is from genome assembly GCF_051225735.1 of Oryctolagus cuniculus. Classification (NCBI taxonomy): domain Eukaryota; kingdom Metazoa; phylum Chordata; class Mammalia; order Lagomorpha; family Leporidae; genus Oryctolagus; species Oryctolagus cuniculus. The sequence continues at coordinate 143,986,386 of NC_142869.1, read as the reverse complement.
GTGCCTGGACTCTAGTTTCACCTATGCTTTCTATGCTTTCAATCCAGCTTCCTGCTAACACACTTGAGAGGCGGCAAATTATGATCCTGCCACCTAGACCAGGTGGAGTTCCTGGCTCCAGGGGGAAGCCTGGGCCAGCTCTGGCTGTTGTAGTCATTTTAAGAGTGAAATAGCAGATAGAATCAACCTCTCTCTCTCTCTCTCTCTCACACACACACACACACACACACACCTGTTAGTGTGCCTTTAAAATAAATAAATCAATGAATGTTTAAAAAGTGTGATATTAGCTTAGCACAAACAATATTCCATAGATCAATGTGACAAAATACTACTAATAATAGTGGCATTCTAAGCAGTGGCAAAAAAAGTTATTCATTGGTGGTGAGAAAAAAAATTGATACAATGATAGATGATGGAACTGATGACTTCATAAAGCCATGTGCAAACCTGAGCTCTGGGGGAAACAGTTGTAAGCAAAAACTCAAGTCACAGAAATTCTGAAGTATAATACAATGTTTCACTTATTACAAGAGAATCAGACTTCATAGTTTTTAGGGAAAAAGAAAGTCAAAGAAAAATAAAAAGATAGCTTACATTAAAAATTGATCACAGGAAAGACTTTATAGTTCAAACACCATTAAATTGAAAAATTTACTCAATCCAGGACAATATTTGATTTCACACATAAATGTTCATACCAATATTTATGTGGCTATATAAACAGTAAACAATAATTTCAGCCAAAATAATAATTGGATGAATTTAGTTATTTTTCCCCTATGATAAAATACAATTAAGTCATTACAAGTCAGTGAAAATTAGATTAATAAAATGTTTATGGATGTGAAAAAATGTGATATAATTTATATGGAAATAGGATGATAGAACAGCTTATGGAATGTATATAGCATTCATTTTTAAATTTTGTATCTATTCTATGTGCTTTTTGTTAACACATACTGTTTGCATAATTAGAAAATATAGCGTTTCCATGTATGTAGCTTTGACATTATAAACTCTTTAAGATTACCACAGTGGATGTCTGATTTCTCCACAATGTGTAAACGGCTTGGAAGTTGGCAGACTCAGTCTCACAACATGAAAAATATCTGAACAAACTGAAAATCAATGACTTTTGTTTGATCCCTCAGAGAATTGTGGTCATGAGATAAACCACTACCCTGAAATCTAAAAGCAGTAGACAAATGGAATCACAGGTGAGATCAACTCAATAGGGGTAAGCAGACAGAACTGATAACTGCTAGGAAAATCTAACCGGTAAATTTGAAAAATCTTTAGAGACCGAACTTGACAGTTAAAAGATCCTGAAAACCCAATTTTAGTTGACCACCAAACCCCTATCTTTGTGGTTGCACAATGAGGCAGAGGGGTGACCCTCCAAGATCTCCTCCAGGTTCTCACTCTAACCATCTGATAAAACTTCCCTCATGGTGTAGACAGGGTGGGGAGGAAATGAAACATTTTGAGATGCGCCCAGAGTACTGCCCACAACAAAGACCTATTCCCTAAGAGAAATCACTCAGAGCACTATCTGACTTGCAGAAAGTTGGGGGTGAGACAACTCCAGCCTCTTCCACGCTTCCTATTTCATTAAGGGAACACACACAAAAAGGGCTAAGCAATACTTCTGAAGCTCACAGCCTAGGGATTCAGGTCAAGTTAAAATGACAGTTTAATTATAACACTGTGTAATGTGTTCCTTCCCGCAAACTTTACCACCCTATCAACAGGGCTCCAGTATAATAACACTGGAGTACAACTGAGAGAACTTCAATACACAAATTAAAATTAAGAAGGAATTCTTAGGGAATCCAAATTGGGGTGGGGTGGTTTGCGGGTTGTCTGATACCGACAGCTGTAACATTCATGAAACACAACCTATTAAGACGCACATTCATCCTACTTCATTTTATTACCTGATTCATTGTGTCTGCTTTGAATGAAAAGATACAGGCAATGTTAATAGGCAAGGGGAAAAAAAAAAAAATCCAAGCAAGCACCAGAGTCACGTTTAGATTTGATGAAGATTTTGGAAGTATCATATGGGAATATTTATTTCTAAACAATTTATTTATTTGGAAGGCAAAGTGACAAAGAGAGGGAAAGACAAAGAGAGAAATTAAAGTAACACATTGACAGTAAGGACTCCATTTTAGAGCAATCGAGATTCTATCCTTTTTTTTTTTTTTTTTTTTTTTTTTACAGGCAGAGTGGACAGTGAGAGAGAGAGAGAGAGACAGAGAGAAAGGTCTTCCTTTGCCGTTGGTTCACCCTCCAATGGCTGCCGCGGCCTGTGCGCTGTGGCCGGCGCACCGTGCAGATCTGATGGCAGGAGCCAGGTACTTATCCTGGTCTCCCATGGGGTGCAGGGCCCAAGGACTTGGGCCATCCTCCACTGCACTCCCAGGCCACAGCAGAGAGCTGGCCTGGAAGAGGGGCAACCAGGACAGAATCCGGCACCCTGACTGGTACTAGAACCCGGTGTGCCGGCGCCGCAAGGCGGAGGATTAGCCTAATGAGCCGCGGCGCTGGCCGAGATTCTATCTTAAGAAAGCAATCCCCACTGTGAGACTCTGGTCTGAAATTATGATCTAAAAAACTCAGACAATAGCAGTCTAATATATCACAATTGACAATGCATAGAAAGCCCCTAGCAGGATCTCTCTTAAAAACAGATAAGCAGCACCTAGGTTAATGATAAGATTGTGATTTGTCTATGTCCCACTTATGATGTAGGCCAATACCTGGAATAATGTCAAGATTATAATTGGAACTGTTAAGATTTTAATTGGCATTGTTGAGATTATAATTGGTATTAGTTTCACATAAGCCTTAGGTTACCTTGACTCCAGTAACCATGTATCCTCCCTGATCCTAGCAACCATGTACTCCCTCTCCCATTTTTGGGGTTTTGTTTTATAAACCCTGTTGCTTTGAGTTCGGGGTCAAGAGTTCTATGGGGTATAAGCCCGCTCTCAGCTGCCAGCAATAAAGGTCTCCAAAGTGTATCAGTGTGTGGCACTCCTGTATTAGCACTTGCTCAGGCACAATAAGATCTTTCACTATCTGGTTCACTCCCCAAATGACTACAAGGGCTGAGGGTGGGCCAGGCGAAATATAGGAGCTGGGAACTCAAATCAGGGCTCCCTGTGGGTGGCAGGAGCCCAAGCACTTGAGCCAACTTCAGCTGCTTTCCCAGACGTCTTCCCAGCAGGGAGGTGGATTAGAAGTAGAGCAGCAGGGACTTGAACTGGAGCTCTGATATGAGATGTAGGTGTTCTAGGTAGCTCAACCTGATGCACAAAAATGTTGCCCCCCACTTGAAGATTCTTAATGTAACTGTTTTTAACATATTAAGGAATGTAATGAAAAATGCAGACTATATACAAGGACAGATGAGAAAATGAAAACTAAGAGATAATGAGGAAATGCTGGAAAGAAAAAAATAATTGTAAGATAAATGAAAATGTATTTGATGGACTCAGCAGTAGATTGGATGTAGTCAAAAACAAAGGAAACAAACTTGTCTTTTTTTAATATTTATTTATTTATTTGAAATTCAGAGTTACACAGAGAGAGGAGAGGCAGAGAGGGAGTTCTTCCATCTGATGGTTCACTCCCCAATTGGCCACAATGGCCAACGCTTCCTTCTTACTTCAGTACCTTATAAACTCAAGTTTATCTTTTTTCTTCATATCTAAAATTCATGGAGTCCATATATATCTCTGAAAGCCTCACAAGCAATGCTCCTTTTTTAAAATTTTTTTTTAATTTATTTATTTATTTGAAAGTCAGAGTTACACACAGAGAGAAGGAGAGTGAAAGAGAGAGAGAGAGAGAGAGAGAGAGAGAAGAGAGGTCCTCCATCCGCTGGTTCACTCCCCAATTGGCAGCAACTACTGGAGCTGTGCCGATCCCAAGCCAGGAGCCAGGAGCTTCTTCCGGGTCTCCCATGTGGGTGCAGGGGACCAAGGACTTGGGCCATCTTCTACTGCTTTCCCAGGCCATAGCAAAGAGCTGGATTGCAAGTGGAGCAGCTGAGTCTCGAACTGGCACCGATATGGGATGCTGGTGCTTCAGGCCAGGGTGTTAACCCGCTGGACCACAGTACTGGCCCCAAGTAAGCAAACTTGTATACAGGTCCTTAGAAGCTACCCAAACTGAACTACAAAGAGAAAAAATGAAAGATAAATGAATGCAATAGAAAAGGTAATTATAAAACTCTGGCACTTATTCTTGCTCGAAACTCTCAGCAAATTTGGAATGGAGGGAACTTCCTCAATTCGATCAAGAATGTCTCCCAAATGCATGCAGCTAACATCACATTTAGTGCTGAGAAACTGGAAGGTTTCATGCTATGATCAGCAACATGGTAAATATGTTCCCATTTAACACTCATTTTCAACTTTATACTGGACATCCAGGTTCATACAATTAGATCTATTGGGAGGGGGATAAAAGGGACATAGATTGGGAAGGAAGAAATAAAATAGTCTTTGTTCACAGCTGACATGATTATCTTGGTGAAAAATTCTAAAGAATAATAGTAAAAAAAAAAAAAAACCTTCTAAAATTACCAGGAGACTATAGCAAGTTTGCAGAAATAAATTTGATACACAAAAGTTAATTGCTTTTCTATATGTCAACAGTGGACTCTAAAAGTTTGAAATTAGTTGCGGGCATTGTGGCATAACGGTTATATTGCCACTTAGGACCCCTGCATCCCATTTTGGAATGCCAGGTTGTGTCCTGACTCCTCTGCTTCTGATCCAGCTTCCTATATGTGCCTGGGAAAACAGAAGATGATGTCCCAAGTACTTGAGATTTCCTACTTCCTGACTTTGGCCTGATCCAGGACTGACTGTTGCCAGTATTTGGGAAGTGAACCAGTGGATGCAAGATCTCTCTCTTTCTCTGTCTGTCACTGTCTGTCTCTGTCTATCTGTCTCTCTCCATTTCAAATAAAAATAATCTTCAAAAAGTTTGAAATGAAAATGTTATTTATATTAATAACAAAAAAGAAATACTAGGCATTTATAAACTGTGCATCTCTAAGAACAAAATGCTGATGAAAGAAAACAAAGAAGATCTAAGCAGTGGAGAGAGATTCCATATTCAGGGATAGGAAGACTCAATGTTGTCAAGATATTAATTGCTCCAAAACTTATCTATAGATTCAAACAATCACAATAAAATGTCAGCAATTTATTTTGTGAATATGGGAAAACTGATTCTCAAGTTTCTATGGCAGGGCAAGAAAGTGGCAAAACTTACTAAAAATAGTTAACACAGTAAACTGATAACAATACTGGCTTGCAATTATTGAGAGGACTGGTTGCCTGACTGTCAGACTTCCTATAAACCTACAGTAGTCAAGACATTGATATTCATAACAGAACAGACAAGTAATCAAGAGAACAGAATAGAAGCCAGAAAATAAGCCCACACAAATTTATCAGCTGACCTTTGACAAAGGAACAATGGCAATTCAATGGAGAAAGGGTAAGTCTTTTCAGCCAACGGAGCTGGAACATTGGGAACACTGGACATTGGGAAAATGAAACCAACAATGGATCTATGCCCACATTTAAACCTGTGCATTTAGTTAAATAAAATGAATCATAGGCATAAGTATAAAATAAAAAAGTATAAAATTTCCACCAGGTAATACTGGAGAAAGTCTGTGTCATCATAGGTTTGTCTATATGTACATAAATGGAAAAGCAAATGCATGATCTATGAAAGAATTAAAAACTAAGTCAGATTATTAAAATCAAAATTTTGTTTTCTACTCAGAGCACTACAAAGTTAACTGAAATATAAGCTGCAGACTAGGAGAAAATACTTTAAAAACACATTACTGATGAAAGAACTGTATCAAAAATACACAAAGAACTCTTAAAACTCAAGTAAACCAACACCATTTAAAAAGGACAAGGACCTAAGCCAGACATTTCACCAAAGATGAGAAATGATGCCAAGAAAGCAAATGAAAAGCAGCATCTATCATTAGGGAAATTCAAGTTCAAAGGACAATCAGTCATTATTTCGCACTTACTAGAATGCATAAATTCCAAAATACCAAAGGTGGCAATGAGGCATGGCAACTCTCATTTTTTGCTGATGGGAATGCAATAGTACAGTCCTATTGAAGGACATTTTGGTGGTTTCTTAACTAAACATCATCTTACTGAACAATCTTGTAATAACCCCCTTAGGTATTTACCAGATGTGCTTGAAAACATGTCTATACAAGTACCTGCACAGGAATGTTTGGAGTAGATTTATTCATAATCCTGAAGCCTAGAAATAATTCAGGTTACCTTCAGCAGGTCAAAAGATAAATTGTGTCACATCTATACAATGGAATATTCTTTAGCTATAAAAAGAAGTAAACTCTCAAGTCATAAAAAGGCATAAAAGAAACATGCATACATATTGTCAATTGCAAGAAATAGTAATATTCCAGATATACAGTTTTCTGGAAAAGACAAAACTATAGAAATGGAGAAAGATCAGTGGTATTTCAAAGAGGTGGGATGGAGGAAGGAAAGAGTGGAGAGCTGAAACTTAGAATATTCTATAACTATTATTTTTCTTTTTAAGGTTAATTAAGTAAATTTGAAACTAAGAACCTGGAACTCCATCTGGGTCCCAAGTATTCTGGCCAACTTCTGCTTCTTTCCCAGGCACATTAGCAGGGAGCTAGATGGGAAGCAGAATGACCAGGACATGAACCCACTCTCTGAAATGGGATGCTGGTGTTGCAAGTGGCAGCCTAACCCACTGAATCGGGCCCCTGTGGTAATACATGAGATGTAGTTGTTACAACACACTGAGCTAAACAACACAAAGCTTGAACCTGTCGCTCCCCCTCTTCGTGGAGGAACGACACAGGACCCTGCGCTGTTCTTTCGTCTGCTCGGCCCTCCCCGGCTTTGCTGCTGGTTCTTCCCGGGTTGGCTACCATCCCTTCCACCTCCGTGGAAGGCGGTTCCCCCTAGCCACTTTCCCCACTTCCGCGGGGGAGCGGCACACCGCCGGCCGGCTCTCTCGGGGGCTGCACAGGTGTTCCTTCAGATAGATGTTCCCCTTAGATGTTCCTGGTGCATGTTGTCTCTCTCCTCCTTTATAGTCCTCTTCCACCAATCCCAACTCTGCTACCCACACACCGAGTACGCTGCTCTCCTCCAATCAGGAGCAGGTCCTACAGTTTATTGGTTGAACTGGAGGCAGCTGTGTAGAAGCTGTTTCTCCCTTCTCAGCGCCATATTGTGGGAGAGCAGATGCACAGAATAAGTCTTAATTCCAGTAACTTAGTCTAGTCCGGGTTGCTCCCCACAGAACCTTAATTCAAACTATGGACTATGGTTAACAACAGTGTATAGATTATAATAAAGGTACCATAATAATGCTTGCTGCTAAAAATAGGAACACAGTCTATTAATTTTGTTTGAAAATTGCTGTAGGGGAAGTTCAATTCCTTTGGGACAAATTTTACTTGTTAGAATGAAGCACAATGCAAGGATCACTCCTTTCTATTTTGAGAACATGGCTGTCTTTAGTCATTGTTCATCAATTCACAAGAGTATCAAAATTAATTTTGTATTAGCTTATGCTTCATTTTCCATTCATTTGATTCTGACTTCTTGCATGCCGTTTCACTTTTGTCACTTCAACAACTCTAATATTGTGTAACCTTTCAAAATATAACATAGAATGTAGCTTTCTGATGTGTTGTCATAAATGATATGGAAGATGGCCAACAATATATTCTTCTAGGTTCTAATTTTGTAATTTTATAATAAATTTTGTTATTTTGTAAAGCCAGAAATGTTAATAAATTAGATTACTTAGCAAAATGTAATGAACACATTGCATTTTAAAAAAAGAAACCCAGTATACAATTATTATGGATAATTCTAAAATAATCTCAAAGGTTTATATTATGTTTCTTTTTGTGGTCTAAGAAGTCTATGGCGGCCAGTGCTGTGGCATGGTAGGTTAAGCTTTGGAGTTGGGTGCCAGCATCTCATATAGGTGCTTGTTGCAGTCCCTACTGCTCCGTGCTAACAGCCTTCAAAGCAGTGAAAGATGGCCCAAGTGCTTGGGCCCCTGTACTCACTTGGGAGACCCTGAAAAAGCTCCTGGCTTCTGGCTTCAAACTGGCCCAGCTCAGGCTAATGTGGCCATTTTGGGGAGTGAACCTATAGATGGAAACCTCTCTCCCTGTCTCTTCTCTCTGTCTGTAATTCTGTAGCTCAAATAAATAAATATTAAAAAAAAGAAAAGAAGCTTTGTAGGTAGGATGCAATGTTTAAAAAATAAAATTATAAAAGATGTCTAGGGTTGATTCAATACCAAGTAAGGTGTTTCTTACTTCTTCCTTGATGCAACGCTTCCTTCTTACTTCAGTACCTTATAAGCTCAAGTTTATCTTTTTTCTTCATATCTAAAATTCATGGAGTCCATATATCTCTGAAAGCCTCACAAGCAATGCTCCTTTTTTAAAAATTTTTTAAAAGATTTATTTATTTAATTGAAAGTCAGAGTTACACACAGAGAGAAGGAGTGTGAGTGAGAGCGAGAGAGAGAGAGAGAGAGGTCCTCCATCTGCTGGTTCACTCCCCAATTGGCAGCAACTCCTGGAGCTGCGCCGATCCCAAGCCAGGAGCCAGGAGCTTCTTCCAGGTCTCCCACGTGGGTGCAGGGGCCCAAGCACTTGGGCCATCTTCTACTGCTTTGCCAGACCATAGCAGAGCGCTGGATGGGAAGTGGAGAAGCCAGAACTCGAACTGGTGCCCATATGGGATGCTGGCACTGCAGGCGGCGGCTTTACCCTCTACACGGCAGCACTGGCCCCACAAATAATGTTCTTTATGTTTTTTAAAAGATTTATTTATTTACTTGAAAGAATTATAGGGGGAGAGAAAGAGAGAGAGAGAGACAGAGAGAGAGACTCTTCCATCTGCTGATTCACTCCCCAAATGGACACAACACAACTACACATCCAGATCCATGTCTCAAGAAACTTCAAATAAAACAACATATGTTAACATAGTGAACATGGAAGTATATAGGAAATATCAGCTATCTCAGTAGGTAGAGAAATCTAACTTTCCAAAGAGATATTAAATATATTTTTAAAATGTAAACACTGCATTATTAGTTCCAATTATTTTCATTTTAGAAAATACTTTTCTCAAAGTACATCATTATGTTAAAAATATAAAAGGCTTGCTGGTGCTGTGGTGCAGCGGGTTAAAGCCCCGGCTTAAGTGCCAGCATCCTAGATGGGTGCCGGTTCTAGTCCTGGCTGCTCCACTTCTCATCCAGCTCTCTGCTATGGTCTGGCAAAGCAGTAGAAGATGGCCCAAGTGCTTGGGCCCCTGCACCCACATGGGAGACCTGGAAGAATCTCCTGGCTCCTTGTTTGGGATCGGAGCAGCTCCGGTCGTTGCAGCCATCTGGGGGGTGAACCAGCAGATGCAAGACCTCTCTCTCTGTCTCTACCTCACTCTGTAACCCCATCTTTCAAATAAACAAAATAAATCTTAAAAAAATATATAAAAGGCTTATTGTTATTTTTAAGTGAATCAAAAATATTTGTCATTAAAAATTCTAATATAATATACTTTAATATATATAACTATTTGGAGCACTCAGTAATTTTTAAGACAGTGAATAGGTCTTGGGATCTCTGTCAAGGAGCTTGAAAAGCACTGGTTTATGCCAAGCTTCCCAGATTTTAGGGTAGTCATGAGGCCTTTCAGTAAAAGCCAATTCTCCATCAATTTACATTAAGCAAAATTTGCCAGTAGATATGTCAACATGCAGAAGCCAACATTCTACTTCCTACTTGGTGAGAGGGAAATCATTAAAAACATTACTTATAAACAGCAAAAGAAAATCATGCTAGGTATATGAAATATTTTAATTAATTGTTAGGGAAAGTATTTGGCCTTAGTATTTAAAAAGAGGGTTAGGATGCTTGCATCCTGTATTGGAGTGCCTGGGTTGAGGTCCCTGCTCCATTTCAGATTCCATATCCCTGGTACTGTGCACCCTGGGAGGCAGCAGTGATGGTTCAAGAGGTTGGGTTTCTACCTCTCATGTGGGAGACCTGGACTGAGTTTTCAGTTCCAGGCTTCAGCTCCAACTAACTTGGTCTCAGCCATTGTGCCATTTGAGGAGGGAACCAGTGTATGGCAGTTGTCTGTCTATCTTTGTCTTTCTGCCTCTCAAATAGTTCAGCAAAAACAAATTTAAATACTATTACTCATTATAAAATATAGAAAGATTACCAAATGTCACCAAATACTTGAGGAAAACGAGCATTGTGAAAAAAGTGACAACTGAATTTGACATCAGAGGAAACAAAATATAATGATCTAAGAAACAGAAAAAATATATACACATACACATTTATCCACATATATATAGAGAGAGAGAGAAAGAGAGAGAGACAGGCAGAGTGGACAGTGAGAGAGAGAGAGAGAGAGAAAGGTCTTCCTTTCGCCGTTGGTTCACCTTCCAATGGCCGCCGTGGCCGGCGCGCTGCGGTCGGTGCATCACACTGATCCGAAGCCAGGAGCCAGGTCCTTCTCCTGGTCTCCCATGCGGGTGCAGGGCCCACGGACTTGGGCCATCCTCCACTGCACTCCCGGGCCATAACAGAGAGCTGGCCTGGAAGAGCACATATATATTTAAAGTATGTAAATATATGTCTATAATAAAAGCATATATACACATACATTTTAAAACTACTTTAGAAAGATTCAATAAGGTTTGATATACAAAAACCAATAAGAATGTAAATGAAATTAAAATAAGAGAACAGAAAGAATTTTTAAAAATATATACTTGGATACTGTATATGTATCATATATAATTATTATGCATAATCACAACCTTTTAAAAAGTCAGATGCAAAAATTCTCATGGAGTATGACAAAAAAAAAAGTGGAAAGCATTGTTAAAACTATGTCTCAGAGGATAAAATGGTGAAATTTCAAGAGTTTTGAATAAGAAAACAGAAAAATGGGAAAGAAGAAAATTTCAAAGAAATAATCAGATTTCCCAAGAGAGAACAGAAACATAAGAATTCTACGCAAGATAATCTTGAGTTTACACTTTTAAATGTATCTGTTCATGCCAAGTGACAGAATAGTAAATTGTTGGAAAATTAAATTACAGCCATGCTTAAAAACAAGAAGGAAAATAAGTCTCTGTAGGTCAGAAATGATACAACAAGCACAAAGCTTCAGCTGTTTGGCATCTCATTCAGAAACTAGCAGAACCTACCAGGTGTTTGGTCTTTAAGGAGAAACTAGAACCCAAAAGCCCCCAACAGATACTTATTTAGAGAGGAAAGAGCCAGGCTTACAACATGAAATCAGTAACTGGAATGGGCTTTCTCCATCCATGGAAAAGCACAGAGCATAGCTGTAACTGTGGCCTTAATGTGGCCTTTGAACTTAGTTTGGCAGGAAGCATGGGGATAACCAGCCTCTCTGGGAGAGTGCCAATTCAACTGCTTGCTCCATGAATGCATCAGAGATATCCCCAGTGTCACCATGGGAGAGGTGCCAAGAATCATATGCATTTTTGATTGAGCTGGTTATTGGACAGGTAGAGAAAATACAATGAAAGGACAAGAGGGAGAAAAATAGCACAATAAACAAAAATTAAGCCTCAAGATGAGCCAACAAGCAAACACTATAAAATACATGCAACACAAAGTAAAACAACATGAACAAGTAGAAACAACAAAATTAATAATAGTCACAGCATGTGAAGATAATAACTTTAAATATTTTAAAGTTACTAGATAATAGAAAAAATGACATCTATAAAATCAAATGAGTAGTTATAAGAACACTGTGTAAGAAATTAGTCAGCACTGTATGTATACAGAAAAGAACCAATTAGATGTACAGTATGTAAAACTTTTTTGCAATAAAATTATTTTTTATTGTTTTTATTTATTTGAAAGGCAGGATAACAGGGAGAGAGAGAGGGAGAGAAAGACAGACTGGTTCGCTCCCCAAACTGTCCCAATGGCCAGGGCTGTGTCAGGCCAAAGCCAAGAAGTGGGTGGCAGGAGCTAAGGGACTTGGGCCATCTTACATTGCTTTCCTAGGCACTTTAGCAAGGAACTGGACCATAAGTGGGCCAATCAGGACTTGAATTGGCGCCCATATGGGATGCTGGCATGGCAGACAAAGGTTTAACTTGCTGTGGCCTAAAATTGGCCCCTTGTGATCAAATTTTACAAATCAAATGGTAAGTACCCTCTAGCCTTCCTCAACAGCACTTTCTGCAATGACAGAAACTTTCCATATCTGTACTGTCCAACACAGCAGTTATCAGCAACTGCTTGCTTGTAAGCACTTGAAAGGAGTTTTATAAGATGGAGGACAAGGGAGGGTACTTAACTGCTCTAGTCTAGGGGAAGATAGCTTTAAAAAAGTGAAGAGAGTGATCTTAGGGAGGAGTTAAGGAGAAAATGGCAGAGGAAACTCTACACAAATTAGAGGGACACTGTGGACCTATGTAGTGGGTGTGGATGCACACAACTTAGAACCCCAGCAACTGAGAGCTTCAGCACAGGCCTTGGAGGTGAGACCAGACTGCAGCAGCCCAAGCCACTCGTGAGAAAAGCTACAAGAAGAGTGAGTCTGGTTTTGGAACCCTATGGGAGACAGTGTACTTGCCAACCTAGAGGGAAAAAGAGGGCACTTAACTCTCTGCCTGACCACCTGGCTCCAGCATTCTGTAACTAGTTGAGAGAGGGTGGGGGCCATTTTGGACATAAAAACAGCTGCACCAGCTCATGTCTGCATGTCCAGCAACCATCTGAGAGGAGACCCCTGAGTCTGGCTGCAAGAACTGACAGGGTGCTAGGAGCTTATGACTGTGGGAGCCTTGTGCTCTGGGACTGTGAAAACACTGTGGTTTTGTGGGAGGGAGCAGGATGTGGCTGGGATTAGGGGCAGTTACTGTGGTGGCTCCACATGCACTGAGCAACCTATTCCTGGTGAGGGCCATTGCTGCAGGATCCATGTTCACACAGAGGATTGCATGAATCCTTTATGTGGTTCTTGTGGCAGCATGGATGAAAACTGTACCCACTGGGGCTAGCATCCAGGCATTAGTCTCTTTGTGGAGATGCGGTGAGCATGAGAATATGCCAATAGAGCAGAGTACCCCTCCCCTCTAATTTAAAAAAAAGGGAGATTTACCATATCCAACTTGGGTGATACCTTGGACACTCCCCTTACTCTGGAGCACTGAACAGAGCTCCCTAACCACACTCAGTACACACCTCTGGGTATTCACTGAAAGAGCAGACACTCCATTAACCCACAGAGGCATAGTTCGAAGATAAAAGCCATCACAGGGGAAAAATAACAAGTATCAACACAAATGTCTAATAATAACTGCAGAAATTCAGGAAACAAGAATAAGGAACACAACATGGCACCCCCAAAAGAACACAACATTTCAATATGTGAAGATGAAGAGACTGATGAAATGCCAGAAACCAAATTCAAAAAAACTGATTGTAGGATTACTTAGAAATAATAAGAAGCAAATTCAAGAACTAAAGAAATCTATACATAACATGAATGAAAAATTTTCCCAAAAAATGAGATTTTAAAGAGAAATCAAAATAAAATATTGGAAATTAAGAATTTAGTAGAACAAGTCAAAAACACAGTGGAAAGCCTTAACAGACTCAATGATGCAGAAGAAAGAATATCCAATTAAGAAGACAAATTTCTGGAAATTTTAGAGTCAGACCAAAAGAAATAGAATAAATTAGAAAACTAAAAAACAATGTTGGAGATTTTAGGGATGTCTTTTGGTCATGTTTATTAGGGGTTCTGTGAGTTTCCTGTACTTGGATGTCTCTGTCCTTCTCCAAACCCGGGAAGTTTTCTGCTAGTATCTCACTAAAAAGGTCTTCTAATCCTTTCTCTCTCTCCATGCCTTCAGGAACCCCTAGAACCCAAATGTTGGTTTTTTTTTAATAGTATCCTGTAGATTCCCAACAATATTTTTTAGATTTCTAATTTCCTCTTCTTTTCTTTGGTTTGACTGTATACTTTCCTGTGCTCTGTCTTCTAAGTCCGATATTCTCTCTTCTATCTCATTGATTCTGTTTTTAAGGCTCTCAAATGCGTTTGTCATTTGATCTATTGAATTCTTCTTTTCATTTTGATTTCTCTTCTATATCACAATTTCATGTTCTACTAGATTCCTCATTTCATTTTGATTCCTCCTTAAGATTTCATTTTCACAAGAGAGATTTTCTATCCTGTCCATTAAGGATTTCTGTAGTTCGTGAATTTCTTTCTGAGAATTTCTAAATGTTCTTATCATAAATTTTTTGAAATCCGTATCTTGCATTTCTTCTATCTCATCATCTTCATAATCTTGTATTGGAGTGTCATGTTCATTTGAGGGCGTCATAATGTCTTCCTTGTTCTTGTTTCCTCAGTTTCTGCATTTGTTGCTTGGCATTGTGGAGATATTCTTTGGTTTCTTCTTCTTTTCTTTTTCCTCACTGTGGTGGCTTTTCTCATTATACTATGACTCTAGATTAACTAGACTGTCTGCTTTTGGTGAATCATTAGAGGCTTGTGGTGGGTGTGATCCGAGAGCTCTGTGCAGTTCTTCAGGGTCAAGGGTGTGCCAAAGTTGACACACCCAGGTTTGGCATGATAAATCTCTCTCCCTGTGTCCCAAGGGCCATACAAAGGATCTGTTCAGTCCTCAGTGTAAGCTCAGATTCCCCTGCAATCTCGCACCGGGTTGCCAAGGTTACCAAGTTTGTGGTGTCTCCCACCGAGGGTATGTCTCAGGTACTCCGTGAGTTCTCCCACACATCCTCCGTTTTTTTTTTTTGTTTGTTTGTTTTTTTTTTTGTTTTTTTTTTCATAGTCCCAGTTCATATGCTCCACACATTCACTAGGTCTTAACCTCCTTTTATTTCTTCCCACCAGACTCAGGTTTTTCTACTTGGCTGAGGGCAGGCTCAGCCCTGAGCTGGCACAGCTGTTATGTATGTCCAAAATGGTGTCTGCTCTTTGTCTTGCTCGCCTTTGTAAGGTGAGTGGAGAGAGAGAATCATGTCCATACCGGTCCCTTTTATTTATTTTTTTCTCTACTCTAGTTGGCCTGGTGAACTTTCCCCCATGGGGCTTCAAGCCTCATTCCCTCTAGGCTCTTCCTGCTGCTTTTCCGCCAGTGTCTCAGGCTACTGAGGTTTCACCTCACCTCCCTTTCCAGCACAGGTGTGTAGACACGGTGACTGGGGTCCCAAGCCATGGGCGCATGTGCCCTCCACGTAGGTCCACCATGTCCCACTAGTTCCAGAAGAATTTCCTCCGCAGTTTTTTGCCTAACCCTTCCCTGAAGCTACAGTATGTCCACTTTTATTAGACTAAATTTTCCTGGACTATCAGTGCGCTCCCTCCCTATTTCGCCATCTTGGAGCCGTCCGCAAAAATAAATATTTTTGAAAAATAAAAACAATGAAATGGTTACCCAAAAGTTGAAAAATCATCTGAGAAATTTTCAAGAAACATTGGTAAATTTAATGATTGCATCTTTTAAATTACAAGTAATTTAGTTGCCTCTCAAACTATTTGATAAATAATAACATAACTGGAAATTTCTGAGAAAAACAATCTTTTGAGCAGTTTATCCAGTAGTTGTCCAGTTAAAGACCAAATTTCCCTCCATTTCTCATTTTTGCTATCTACCATAGATATTATTCTAAAGTCAGGCCCCTGGTATGGTTATCATCCTTTGTAGTCATAAGAAGGATGACAGAAACGAGCTATGCTACCTAGATTCACATTCGCATCCAGCAGGAAAGTGATATATTTCAGCCTTACTAGTGGATTAGTCTAGTAACAGTGGTGGTAAGCAGTGTCATAAGCTGTGTTGTGGTGTATTTGGGTTGCCTGGATATCTAACAGTGCATCAAAAGGCTGAACTACCTCTTTAAAATGGAGTCCCACATTCCAACCCCTAAGGCTTTCAAATGGTGACTTGATGTGACTATTAGAGAAAATGAACATTTTCATTAAATTATTGACTGTGATATATGCATCATTTGATTCCTATGCTTGATGACAGTATCATTAAAATTGCAGTAATAAAAAGTAAGACAAGTGTGGCAGATATTTTAAAAAGACAGTTTCTTTTTTGTGTGCAAGTGTGAAACTAAAAATTATAGTTTGCAGTTAAGGAATAAATAGGAAAGGAAGGAAATGTTTTAAAATTGCCAAAATGTAGTAAAACAACACATGACTTGAAAATTCAATAATACAATCAAATACATCCATAACCAAAAAACTATAAACATTTAATTCACCTATTAAAGACAAAGAACGAATCATTTTTTAAATTACTTTATTTATTTGTTTGAGAGGTAGAGTTACAGATGGAGAGAGGGAGAGACAAAGAGAAAGGTCTTCCATCTGCTGGTTCACTCTCCAAATGGCTGCAACAGCCGGAGATGGGTCTATGCGAAGCCAGGAGCCAGAAGCTTTTTCCAATTCTCCCACACAGATGCAGGGGTCCAAGCACTTGGGCCATCTACTACTGCTTTCTCAGGCCATAGCACAGAATGGGATTGGAAGAGGAGCAGTTGGAACACAAACCAGTGCCTGTATGGGATTGCTGGTGCTGCAGGCAGAGGCTTAACCTACTATGCCATAGCACTGGCCCTGAAATAGTTTTTTTCTAAAGATTTATTTTATTGATTTGAAAGTCAGAGTGATGGAGGTAAGGGGGCTGAGAGAGAGAGAGAGAGAGAGAGAGATTGTCTATCTGCTGGTTCATTTCCTTAATGCCTGCAACAGTCAAGACTGGGCCAGGCCAAAGCCTAGAGCCTAGAACTCTATCTGGATGTCACACAAAGGTGGCAGGGGCCCAAGTACTTAGGCTATTTTTTTATGTTTACCTAGGCATGTTAGCAGGAAACTGGATCTGAGGTAGAGCAGCTAGAACTTGAACCAGCACTCATATGGGATGCAAACATTACAGGTAGTGGCTTAACCTGCTGTGCCATGATACCAGCTGAATAAATGATATTTTACATTCTAGTTTTATAATCTATATAAAAAGCACATTGGAAAAAAATTACTACACAGAATGGTTATAAAAGCCATAGTTCACAAGTAATACCCAAAAGGAAATTATGTCAGAATAGTAATATCGGAAAAAAAATAAAACTTATAGTAAAATATCAATAAACAGACAGACACAATGTTAGATAGTGAAAAAAAACAACTATTAGAGGATATCTAAACCACAAATACTTAAGACCTCTATAACATTGCTTAAAATTTCTGTAAGGAAAAAGTGCTAGAAGGAGAAATTTAGAAATCCTCAATCATGCTACGGAATTTTTAACTCAGCTATCTCAGAAAATCATAGATCAGAAAAATCATAAAATTTAATAAAATCACAGCAGATTTAAATCACAAGGTTAATAAACTTGATTAAATATCATTTTATATGCCTTATACTACATAAAACATACTGTTTCCTAGTACATCTGCCCGTTGTGGAAGAATTACACACATGAAAATTATAAATATAAATATGACAGGATGTATATAATATGTCAAATTCTTTAAGTAAAATATGGTTTACCTAAGATAACCATAGGCATCAATTTTTAATAAGCAAGAGCTCATGAGAAGAAATGAGCTAACAATCTGTGAAGAGAACCTAGATTCCAGTTCTGGGTGAAGAACTGCACTGTGAGCAAATGATAAGAAATGGACTCTCCATGGGTAGATGGTTGAATAAGAATAGAAGATTTGATCATCAATTTAAATTATTTCAGGGGTAGCTGTTTGGCTCAGTAGTTAAGTGGCAACTTGAGATGCTTGCATTCCATATCCCAAATTCAGAGTCCTCGGGTTTGAGTCTAAGCTTGCTTCCTATCCAGGTTCCTGCTATTATGCATCTTGGGGATAGCAGGTGATGGACCATTGTGGAAGAGAAGGGATTTAGATTCCTATTCAAGGTTGTTGCCTTCTACACAGAAAAGCATTTTAAGTATAGGCACAGATACAGTGCACAAAGTGATAGTTTATTTAAAAAGTGAGAAAGAGAACACACATACACATACACACACACACGCGCGCACACTATGTGTGGACATAGCTGAAGAGTGGACTGGGACAGAAAGCGAAAAAGGTCAGGAACGGAAGTGGAGAGACAGTGCCTTAGCACCCTGTCTCATCTTTGTCTGCAAAAAGAGGACAGAGATAGAAATAGAGATATAGAGATAGAGGTAGAGATGACAGAGATAGAGTTAGAGCACCCCTCCCAGTTGCTGGCCTCTTTTTCTGAGGTTGAAAAGGTGAAATGGCACCCTCCAAGTTAAGGGGCATACAACTGGTAAGGGAGTTATTTGACTGACATATAGACAGATAGGATTACATAGGGTGGGGGAGATGTGGCTTCCAGTTCATGGTTCTGATCTATCTACCTGCCTTATCCCATATCACAATACAAATGATATATTTAGAATAATAAAGGAGGGATAATCCCACCCATGTGGAAGACATGGATGGTGTTCTGGGCTCCTGCCTTCTGTCTGGCCCAGCTGTGGCTGTTGCAGGAATTTAGGGAGTGAACCAGTAGATGGAAGAACTCTCTTTCCTTTTCAAGTAAAATGAAACAAATAAAAATTTAAATTTCTTACTTTATTCTATAACTCTGTTATCCTTAAGCTTCAGTAAAATTCCATTAAACGTAACAAGCATAGTATAGTGACGATATGGAAAATAAAGTGGGGATGAGTATATTCACCTTTAGCGTTAATAAAGATGAAACCAAGCAGAGTCTAGTAGTAGGCAGAAGGAAAGAAAGATGAATCTATATGGAGCAATCTTGATAGACTACTTTGACCCCATGTTCTCAGGAATATGTAGGAGGGAAACATAGATTTCCAACAGCTTTGTGGATGAGTGCACAGATTGTTTCCTTAGAATAGTAAATGAGGGAGTAACCCCTTGATGGGGACATTCAGGTTATACTTCCATAAAATAGCTTATTGACTTGAATATGGCATAGGAAACTCAAGGGAAGATTATTTTGCTATGGAAACAGATTTTCAGTCTGACATGACTGAAATAAATTTGCCACAAGCTGTGTCTTCACTATACTTAAAAGTCTTCTATGTCTTTGGAGAACTAAGCCAAGGACAATGCCTTTCCTATTTAAGAAATAAATGTAGATTTCTCATTAAAAGTCAAAGCCATCATTCCAAAAGGATGAACTGGAAAGTACTTTACAAAGAATTCCAGGTAGTTAAGCAACTTAAAATAAATCTAAGAAAATTTCTTAGCTCTAGGCCCATGGAATTTTAATTTGATTGTGAACGGCATACAGTTTTGCTCCTCAACTTTTCTTAAGATTTTATTCTTGAAGGTATGTAAGAGTTAAAAACAGTGGCTGTTTAATTTAAATCTGTTTAAATTTTTTTAAAAAAATTCTTAATTCTTAATTTTCAGCAATATAAGGTAATCTTGAAATGCTAATATGTTGAATATTCAAGAAGAACTAGGATTTTGATATATTCGTCTATTAATTTAGATTTCATACTTCTAGTCTCTGAAGTTTATTGGCAAAAAAAACTATCAACACTAATTCACTTTTGCATTATAACTTGATTTGTGTACATTTAGCAATGAACTTCATCTACACATTGTCCTGCAGTTGTAGAATTGACAGAAAGTGGATCTACTACACTGATCATAGTAATAGGCTTATTGCTGCCTACCTACTCCATCTGAAAACATTAAGTAAGCACCTAAGCTTTCTAAATTTTCACTGGAAGAGTTTATAATACCTGAGAAATACCTACTCAATCCTTTTATCCAAGATGATAGTGTTTAGGATCTTATGATAATTGAACAATGTTCAGACACTTTAAGACAATGTGTTTCAATTATTTACACATCTTTGAATGTGCTAGCTGACAAGTCATTAGTGAGACAACATTCTCAGAAGATATTGGTGAAAGAATGTAGAAAAAAATAGTGTTTGTAATCATGATAACAGAAAAGGCAATTTAGAGAACATTTTCTAAGTGCATTATCATTGGTCTATATTCAAATTACCATCACATTGGAAATGGCTATACATATTAAATGTGATTTAAATAAGATGGAAGTTTGCATATCAAAATAATGAATTTTCTGAGTCACAGCAAATTTTAATGAGTCACAGCAAATAATAGGATTCTATAACTCACTGGCAATCATAAGCTTCAAACAGAAACTGACTTTTTCACTGTAAACAGAGCATCTAAAGCAAGTCTCACTGACCAGATAGCAGATAATCAATATCTACAAGTGAATCAAGGAATTAATTATTCTAAAAGAACCTTTAATGAAATAGGACAACATGTGCAGTAAGTTTATTATTCATTCATTTTTTTTTCCTATTGTGCTGTAAGAGGGCAGAATCTGAGTCTGTGCTATAAAGATTATTATTGAAACTTCCTTAGACAAGTTATTTAATTTGTAGACTCATACCTTCCTTATCTATAATATGGGTTGTTGATAATGTACTTATTTACTTAATAATTTTATTATAAGGATCAAAGAAAGAAAGACTATAAAGTCTTTGTAGATCTTTTAGTATTCTGACGATCTTATTTAAAGGTCATTTCCCACCATAATTTAAAGGTTATTTTTATTAACAGAGTAAGAGTCTTAAATATTTGTCATAACCCTTTCAATAGCTATTTGTAACTCTCTAATCTACTAAGTTGTTACTTTATAGAAAATACCTTCTATTGATTTTCTTCCTCAATAGCTAATATTTTCTGATTAAGATTATATACCCAAGAACTGAGACGACAAACAAGCAAATGTATCTGATATATTAATGTATTCAGAAATACTCATTTTTAATTTTAATTGCAAAAAAGTGTTTGAGGTAGTTAGCTTCAGGGTTCAGATGCCAGTGAAGATGCCTGGGTCTCACATCAAAGTACCTGGGTTTGTTTCCTGGATCCGGCTCTTGACTCCAGTTTCCTGCTAATGCAGACTCTGGAAGGTCACAGTTGATGGCTCAACTACTTTTGTAGCTACCACCCAGATGGGAGATAACAGCTCGAATTCCTTGCTCCTGGCTCTGGTCTTGCCCAGTCCCAGCTGTTATAGGCATTTGGAAAGTGAACCCTATCCCAACAGATGAGAGCTCTCTCTCTCTCTCTGTCTCTCAAATTAATAAATAAATACTATTTTATGAAAGGAGTGTGAAAATAAAACAAAAATTGCAGGAGTCTAAATTTATCAAAGTACTAAACACAGCTGAAAAACCTGAAGGGTATAAGATCAAGTCAGAGTTTCTTTATTCCCCTAAACTGAATAGAGTAGGCTCTATTTAAGCATGTAAGTTTGCTTTTTTTTTTTTTTTTTTTTTTTTTTTTGACAGGCAGAGTGGACAGTGAGAGAGAGAGACAGAGAGAAAGGTCTTCCTTTGCCGTTGGTTCACCCTCCAATGGCCGCCGCGGCCGGCGCGCTGCGGCCGGCGCACCGCGCTGATCCGATGGCAGGAGCCAGGAGCCAGGTGCTTTTCCTGGTCTCCCATGCGGGTGCAGGGCCCAAGCACCTGGGCCATCCTCCACTGCACTCCCTGGCCACAGCAGAGGGCTGGCCTGGAAGAGGGGCAACCGGGACAGAATCCGGCGCCCCGACCGGGACTAGAACCTGGTGTGCCGGCGCCGCTAGGCGGAGGATTAGCCTAGTGAGCTGCGGCGCCGGCCGTAAGTTTGCTTTTCATCAGAAGTCCCTTTATCTTTTGTAAAATACTCAAAGAATTCTGTAATCTTTGAAAGATTAAGAACCACTTGCTTATGGGCAGGCGTTTGGCTTGGTGGTTAAGATGCCTGCATCCCACATCAGAGTATCTTCATTTCCAACTTGTTTCCACTCCTGATTCCAGCTTACTGCTGATGCACACTCTGGGAAGCAATGATGATGGCTCAAGTTGTTGGGTCCCTGTCATCCATGAGAGACTTAGATTGAGTTCTCAGCTCCCAGCTTCAACCTGGTCCAGCCCCCATTGTGGACTTCTGGGAGTGAACGGGAAGTGATGGAAAGATGTCCCTCTCCCTCTCTTTTGGCTTTTCAAGTAAAGAAATAACAAACAAAATTTTAAAAAGCATCACTCACTCAAAAATAATCTGACAGTAGGTATACAAAGTAAATCAAAAAAAGTTTGTCATTGACGTTACCTAATTGTTAATTATGCTCACTGCCATCAGACTTTAGGGATGATCTTTGTGTGAAACATAGCTATAATCTATTACTAATTTATTTACTTACACTTTTTCTCATTTCCTAGTTGAAAATATTTAGGCATATATGCCATCACAATACATAGTGTTCAATGGAATTAGTTTTATAAATCTATAAATTTTAAAGAATTTTAGCCAAGATTTCTTACAGTATCCATAATTAAAAAATAGATTTTAATGGCTAGATCAATAGCACTGTTCAAGCTAATATAAAGTTTAAATATTGCCTAAAGTGCTTGAAGTACTGAGGGCTAATTAAAACAACAACAACAACAACAACAACAAAAACAAAATAAGAAACTACCATTTTAATATTTTGTGCTGTAAATCTTTTTGTTTCTTATATTCTCCTTTATAACTTTTGCTTTGGAAGTTTAGAAGAGCCAATAAAAACTGAACAATAAGAACATTAAGATTTTTCATTTTAGAAATTGCCACATTTTGGAATTCAGAGAAGTTACCTCATAAAGCAGATTGATTTCTATGTTTTCTCTCTTAAGTCATTGTATTCTCGGGTCTTGTCTACATAATTTTGTCTTTATAGTTTCACAGAAAGTCATAATAAATTGTGCAATTTCTTTCCCACTGGTTTCTGGATTAGGTCTTCACTTTTATCGGAAAAGTACCCAATAAAAACCTCAACTTTTCTTGGTAAGGCAGATAAATATATGGAATGAAGACAATTTTGATGATTTTTCTTTATCACTTACTTCCTAAATATAATAAATATTGATAAATATATCCTGTAATTTCAATTAAAAAGATTATAGATGTAGAGATCTGATTCCCCATAAATGACAAAGAATATTTATCAGAGAAGCTGGCAGTAGAGACATCTTCTTTCATGAGATTTTATTAAGCAAAATATCCTATAAGTGAAAAATACATAACAATCATCATACAAATATATCAAAAATAAAATTTAAGACAATGTAGAAGACTATATGATCAATATATGCTATGGCTTATACTTTCTTATACTTAATTTATAAAAGATTTGTTAATCTATATTTAAAATATATTCCATTCAAAATTAGTTAAGATTAAATATTTTCCTTGTTGATAAATTTTTGGTCTCAAAGAATGGAAATATACTTACATTCATATAAATTAATGCAGGATTCCAGGGGAATCTGGAGAGCTCTTGTAAGGCGTGTTATATGAACTGGGAATTCCGCAGATGCATTTTTTCCTCTTATTTCAAGAAAGTATTTATTTATTTATTTTTCATTTTATTTGAAATTCAAATAGACGGGAAGAGAGATACAGGGACAGAGAGGAGGGATCTTCTGTCCTCTGGTTCACACTCCAAATTCCTACAACAGACAGGGTTGGCTTAGGAGAAAGCCTAGAACTCACTGGTCTCCCACGTGGGTGGCAGAGACACTTTGAGCTATCACTTGCTGCCTCCCAGCTTATGCAATAGCAGAGAGCAGGAACTGGGTGTGCACTCAGAACACAAACCGGGCACTAATATATGGAATATGTGTATCTTAATCACTGCACCAAATGCTTACCTGCTTCTTTCTCTTTCTCTTTCCATAGCCCTCTTTCTTTTAATAGTACAATGAATTTTATTCCCACTGCTTAACTCTTTCTGTACTACAGCAAGAATTTTTGTCACATGCCTTGTAGCATTTTCTATTGGTGTGGACTAAGATTTGTTTCAATCAAATAATATTGAAGTTGGCCATATGTCTTGGTTTAATCAATTAATTCTAGCAAACAGGCATAATTTTGAGTTTGGATAACTTACATTTTAGTTTGACTTCTTGTGCTGCTTTAACTTGTCATGAGACAAACACATCTCAACCACCGTTCCATTTATGAGAGCTCCAGAGTAAACCACGTGGGAATATGTGAATGAACCATGCTAGAAACCTAGAATGCAACTTAACCTACTCCACCTAGCCTGCATCAGCTAAACCCCTGGATACACTGAAATCTACATGCAAGAACATAATAGATTTTGAGGTTATTTGTATACAATAAAAATAGACAAATGAGTTATCTTTTCTTGTACTATTCTGTCATTCATTGAAGAATTGATGTCTCTGTTTACATTGCATGCATATAAATTATCAAATGGTTAAAAATATTTTCAATTCCAAGCTTGATATGACCTTACTACTGTACTGTGTGTCCAGTACTATCTGACTTTTGAAAGAGAATCTGATTGTTAGCTGAAAATAGATTAACTAGTAATAAATCACTTGTCAACTGGACTAATGGTTTAATCTTGACTTCCTATTCTGGACGGTGAGCAGAACAAGTTTTCAGGAAATTCTGATTAAAATAGGTGTGAACAGGAGATATATAAAGGATTCTTCCTATTATAGTATATAAAGTAAGAATGTATATTTTTAAATATTGATGTGTAGGTTATTTGCGTAGCACTATATGTTCTTCAATCTATCCATATGCCTATTCCCATAACATAAAAATATATTTATAACATATGGAAATACATATACAGAATATTAGATCTCATAGTACGGTGGTCAAACTCTAGGAAACTTTTCTAATAATTAAACACCACTACTAAGTTGAATTAAAAATAAAAAAAATAGAATTATATTGGTAGGATGGCAGAATTATAAGCCCCAGATCTTATTCCCAAGAGAGAAATGTCAAAAACAGATTTATTGAAATGGGTAAGAAAAGGCATTTCATTTCATTTCAATTGTTTCAGTTCTTCTAAATTATCAAAGCTTACAAATGGAAGGATAACCAAATCTCAGCTTCTCCCTTGTTAGGGGAAGAGAAAAAAAAAATATGTTTGCTATTTCAGTTTTTGAAGGATTTACCAATGGATTGGTTTCTGCCTCACATGACCAAAAGCATTGATTGAACTGGCATTTTTGTAAGCCCATGGGATGCAGGGACAAAAGCCATGCAGTGGCTTGTCGTCATGAAGGAGAATCTGGAATATTACAGAGGGAACAGAGATTGCAACTAAATACAGATGAGAAAAATGATGTAATAGCAAAATAATAATGTTGATAACATGATGAACACTCTGGCAAAGTTGGTAAAGCCTCTGCCTGCAGTGCCAGCATCCCATATGGGCGCCAATTAGAGTCCCGGCTGCTCCCCTTCTGATCCAGCTCTCTGCTATGGCCTGGGAAAGCAACAGAAGATGGTCAAAGTCTTTGGGCCCCTGCATCCACAAGGGAGACCTGGAAGAAGCTCCTGGTTCCTGGCTTGGGATCAGAGCAGCTCTGGCTATTGTGGCCCATTGGGAGTGGGATGCAGCAGATGGAAGACCTCTTTCTCTCTCTCTCTCTCTCTCTGCCTCTTCTTCTCTCTCTGTGTAATTCTAACTTTCAAATAAATAAATAAATCTTTAAAGAAGAATCAAATTGGCTGGCGCCGTGGCTCAATAGGCTAATCCTTGACCTAGCGGCGCCGGCACACCAGGTTCTAGTCCCAGTCAGGGCGCCGGATTCTGTCCCGGTTGCCCCTCTTCCAGGCCAGCTCTCTGCTGTGGCCAGGGAGTGCAGTGGAGGATGGCCCAGGTGCTTGGGCCCTGCACCCCATGGGAGACCAGGAGAAGCACCTGGCTCCTGCCTTCGGATCAGTGCGGTGTTCAGGCCGCAGCGCGCCAGCCATGGTGGCCATTGGAGGGTGAACCATCGGCAAAGGGAAGACCTTTCTCTCTGTCTCTCTCTCTCACTATCCACTCTGCCTGTCAAAAAGAAAAAAAAAGCATCAAATGGATGTGATAAATTCAGAATATTTCATCACACAGTTGAAGAATAGATTCTTTTCATCATTGCATGCAACTGTCTCTAAGATTAACTATATGCTAGGCCATAAAGGAAGTCTCAGCAAATTTTAAAAAAATTGAAATCATACCATGTTTCTTATCTGAACACAATGGGATGAATATTGAAAATTAACAACTTTGGCTGGCGCTGTGGCTCACTTGTCTAATCCTCTGCCTGTGGTGCTGGCACCCTGGATTCTGTCCCAGTTGCTCCTTTTCTAGTCCAGCTCTCTGCTGTGGCCTGAGAAGGCAGTGGAGGATGGCCCAAGTCCTTGGGCCCTGTATACACATGGGAGACCGGGAGGAAGCACCTTGTGGGGAGCAACTCGGACTAGACTAAGTTACTGGAATTAAGACTTATTCTATGCATCTGCTCTCCCACAATATGGCGCTGAGAAGGGAGAAACAGCTTCTACACAGCTGCCTCCAGTTCAACCAATAAACTGTAGGACCTGCTCCTGATTGGAGGAGAGCAGCATACTCGGCGTGTGGGTAGCAGAGTTGGGATTGGTGGAAGAGGACTATAAAGGAGGAGAGAGACAACATGCACCAGGAACATCTAAGGGGAACATCTATCTGAAGGAACACCTGTGCAGCCCCCGAGAGGGCCAGCCGGCCGGCGGTGTGCCGCTCCCCTGTGGAAGTGGGGAAAGTGGCAGGGGGAACCGCCCTTCCACGGAGGTGGAAGGGTCGGTAGCCAACCCGGGAAGAACCAGCAGCAAACCCGGGGAGGGCCGAGCAGGCAAAAGAACAGCGCAGGGTCCTGTGTCGTTCCTCCACAAAGAGGGGGAGCGACAGCACCTGGCTCTTGGCTTTGGATTGGTGCAGCGTGCTGGCCGTAGCAGTCATTTGGGGGGTGAACCAACGGAAAGGAAGACCTTTCTCTCTGTCTCTCTCTCTCACTGTCTAACTCTGCCTGTCAAAAAAAAATTAACAACTTAAGAATCGCTAGAAAATATGCAAACATATGGTGACTGAACAACACTCTCTTGAATTAACAGTGGGTCATAGAATAAATAAAAAGGGAAATCAAAAAATTTCTGGAAATTAAGATGACAAAACAATATATCAAACCTTATGGGATACAGCAAAAGCAGTATTAAGAGGGAAGTTTATACCAGTTAGTGCCTACATTGAGAACTTGGAAAGGCATCCAGTTAATGAACTACAAATACATCTCAGAGACCTAGACAACAATACTAAACCAAACCAAAGATTAGGAGGAGGAAAGAAATAATTAAAATTTGAGAATAAACAAAATTGAAACCTAAAACACAAACAAAAGATCAGTGAAATAAAAAGCTATTTTTTAAAAAATATAAGCAAAATTGATAAAGCATTGGCCCAAGTAACAAAAAATATGGAGGGGAGGGAGAACACTCATAAAAATAAAATCAGAGATGAAAAAAGAAATGTGACAATGGATATCACAGAAATAAAAAGAATCATCAGGTATTACTATGCCCTAAAACTGGAAAATCCAGAAGAAATGGATAGATCCCTGGACATATATAATCCACCAAAATTAGTCATGAGGACATAGAAAATCTAAACAGACCAAAACCAAGGCAAAAATTGAAATAGTAATAAAGACCCCCCCACCCCGCCGCGCCGCCGACAAAGAAAACCCAGGACTAGATGGCTTCACTGCTAAATTCTACCAAACTTTTTAAAGAATTAATTTCAATTCTCAAACTATTCAAAACAATTGTAATGAGGGAATCTTCCCAAACTCCTTCTATGAGATTAGCATAACCTTAATTCCAAAATCAGAAAAAGATACAACAAAGAAAGAGGAAGAATTTTACTGATGAACATAGGTGCAAAAGTACTCAACAAAATATTAGCTATTTGAATCCAACAACACCTCTGAAAGATCATTCACCTGGACCAAGTGAGATTTATCCCTGGTATGCAAGGCTGGCTTAACATACGCAAATCAATAAATGTGATTTATTTAGATCAATAACTGTAATGGCAATAGCAAACTGAAGAATAAAAACCATATGATTGGGACCAGCAATGAGGCGTAATAGGCATCCCATATGGTTGCCAGTTCCTTTACCAGCTGTTCTTCTAATCCAGCTCTCTGCTAATGGCCTGGGAAAGCAGTGGAAAATGTACCAAATATTTGGGCCCACACCCACATGGGAGATTGGGAAGAAGCTCCTGGCCCCAGGCTTCAGAACAGCCTAGCTCCAGCTGTTAAAGACATTTGGGGAGTGAATCAGCAGATGGAAAACCTTTCTCTGTTTCTCCCTTTCTCTGTCTGTAAGTCTGCCACTCAAATAAATAAACTGAATCTTCAAAAAAACCAATATATGATTATCTGAATAGATACAGAGAAAGTATTTGACAAAATACAACATCCTTTTATGAAGAGGACCTCAAACAAATTGGGTATAGAAGCAACATTCCTCAACACAATCAAGGCAATATATGACAAACCCACAACCAGCATCATATTGAGTAGGAGAAAAATTGGAAGCATTTCCAGTAAGATGTGGAACCTGACAAGGATGCCCACTTTCAATACAGTCCTGGAAGTTTTAGCAAGAGCCATTACACAAGAAAAGGAAATAAAAGGGATATAAATTGGAAAGGAAGAAGTCAAGTTACCCCAGTTAGCAGATGACATGATTACACATATAGGTAAACCAAAAGACTGCACTAAGAGACTATTGGACTTAGAAGTTTGGTGAAGTTGCAAGATATAAAATCAACACACAAAAATCAATAGCCTTTGTATACACAGATACAATGCCATGGCTGAGAAAAAAGTTGTAAGATCAGTCCAATCTGGGGTGGCGCTGTGGCGTTAATGGGTAAAACTGGCGTCTTCCCATCTGGGTGCTGTTTCAAGTCCTGATTGCTCCACTTCTGATACAGCTCTCCATTAATGGCCTGCAAAAGCAGATTTTCAAATAAAATAAATAAATATTTTTTTAAATATTAATACCATTCATAATAGCTATTAAAGTATTTAAATACCTTGGAATAAATTTAACCAAGAAGGTAAAAATTATGGAACATTAAAGAAAGATATAGAATAAGACACACACAAAAAGGAAAAAAATCTTCTGTGTTCGTGAGTTGGAAGAATTAATTCCATCAAAATGGAATTAATTAATTAATTTCCATCAAAATTTTTAGATTTGATATGATCCCAATCAAAATATCAACCAGGCCTGGCACTGTGGCTTAGCTGGTAAAGCTACTGCCTGCAGTGCTAGCATCCCATATGGGTGCTGGTTCAAATTTTGGCTGTTCTAGCTCCCTTCAAATGGCCTGTGAAAGCAGCATAGAATGGCCCAAGTACTTGGCCACTACACACATGTGGGAGACTCAGAAGCTCCTGACTCCAGGCTTAGGAATGATCCAGATCCAGCCATTGCAGCCATTTGGGGAGTGAACCAGTGGATGGAAGATCTCTTTCTCTCTCGGCTTCTCTCCCTCTCCCTGTAACTCTGCCTTTCAAATAAATAACTAAATCCTTAAAAAAAATAAAAAATGAAATTCAGCCACAACAAAACAAACAATCCAGTTAAAAAATAAGCAAAGGACTTGAAAAGGCATTTTTCAAAAGAGGAAATTCAAATGACTTGCAGATACATTAAAAAAAATGCTAAGGATCATTAGCCATTAGAGAAATGCAAATAAAAACTGCAATAGGATTTCATCTCATCCCAGTTAGAATGGCTCTCATACAGAGATCAAAAACCAATAAATGCTGGGAAGAATTTGGAGGAAAAGTACCTTAATCCACAGTTGGTGGGAATGCAAACTAGTACAGTCACTGTGGAAGACAGTATAGAGATTCCTCAGAAATCTGAAAATAGATCTATATTATGATGTAATCATCTGACTTCTGGGAATTTACTCAAATGAAATGAAATCAGCATATTAAAGAGTTATCTGTACCCCCATGTTTATTGCTGCTAAATTCACAATAGCTAAGATGTATAATCAGCTCAGATTTCCATCAACTTATGCCCAGATAAAGAAAATGTGGTATATATACTATGGAGTACTATTCAGCCATAAAAAAGAAATCCTTTCTCTTGTAATAAACTGGTTGCAACTGGAAACCATTATATTTAGTGAAATAAACCACTCCCCAAAAGACAAATACTATATGTTTTCCATGATCTGTGGCAACTACTAGAATACAAAAAAGTAATGTATAAAAGCAAAATCAACATTTTAAGAATTGATGATTGTTTATAGCCCCTGTCTCTACTGTTTATTTATTTACTTTTTTTTCTTTTTACTATTTGTTGAATTCTTTACTTAGTGGAGGGTTAAGCTTATGGTTATAAAATAAACTGAAAATAGGGGGCTGGCAATGTGGCATAGCAGGTAAAGCCACAGCCTGCAGTGCCAGCATCCCATATGGGCACTGGTTCAAGTCTTGGCTGCTCCACTTTTGATCCAGCTCTCTGCTATGGGCTGGGAAAGCAGTAGAAGATGGCCCAAGTCCTTAGGCCCCTACATAGGCGTGGGAGACCCAGAGAGGTCTCCTGGCTCCTGGTTTCAGATTGGCACAGCTCCAGCCGTTGCAGGATCTGGGGAGTGAATCAGCAGATGGAGGAGCTCTCTCTCTCTCTCTCTCTTTCTCTCTCTGCTTCTGCTCTCTGTATCTCTGCATTTCAAATAAATAAATAAATCTTTAAAAAATATACTGAAAATGTGTCTTTGTAAAAATTAAAAGAAAGGATAATAAAGGAAGGAGGAGGGAGTGTGAGAATGAGGGTGGGAGGGAGGTTGGAGTGGGAAGTATCACTATGCTCATAATCTGTATTTATGAAATATATGAAATTTGTTCAACTTATATTAATTTTGAAAGTTGAAGAAAAATAAATAATACAAAAAAGACAAAACATATAAAAGAGAAACAAAGAGAAGTTCAGCACCTGCAAAATACAACTGGAAAAAAGAATCAATTAAACAAATTTTGAACTGTTACAAAAGTTGAACTAGAAAAATCACTGGAGAGGAATCAACAACAGATTTGATTTGGTAGAAGAAATAACCTATGAACTTGAAAACAGAGCATTTGAAATTACTCAAGTCAGAGAGAAAGAGAAAGAGAAAAAAAAAAAAAACAGAGGAAAGAAACCTTAAGGGACTTAAGAGCTTAAGAGAGCAATACGTGCATTATGAGAATCCTGGAGGGAGATGGAGAATGAAACTGAGAATGTATGTGAAGAAATAATGGCCCAGAGCTTTCCAAATCTGAACAAGGAAATCAGCATCCAAATTCAGGAAACTCAAAGGACTCAACTATAAAACACAAACACTTACCAAGACACATTATAACTAAACTGCCAAAAGTGAGAATCTTGAAAAGGGCAAGAGAAAAGCTATTCATCATGTGTGAAGTGAATTCTCATGAGTATAAATGGATTTCCAAGAAGAAACATATGCAAGGTGCTGAAATAAATGCAAACCAAAAATAGCATACCCAGCAAAACTATCATTGAAAAAAGGAAATTGCTTCTTGGCCTTTTGTTTAATTGCAAATGAAAACAAAAGGTGAAAGAATAACTTTCTAGATAAATGAAATCCAAGGGAATTCATCACAACTAGATCTATCTTATAAAGAGATTCATCAAGTTGAAATGAAAATACACTTGAATAGCAACATGAAAGCATATAAAAATAGAATTCTGATAGAAGAAATATACGGATAATCCTGAATCCTATAGTTGGATAAATTGATTTTAAATTAGGGTTAAGGCCGGCGCCGCGGCTCACTAGGCTAATCCTCCGCCTAGCGGCGCCGGCACACCGGGTTCTAGTCCCGGTCGGGGCGCCGGATTCTGTCCCGGTTGCCCCTCTTCCAGGCCAGCCCTCTGCTGTGGCCAGGGAGTGCAGTGGAGGATGGCCCAGGTGCTTGGGCCCTGCACCCCATGGGAGACCAGGAAAAGCACCTGGCTCCTGGCTCCTGCCATTGGATCAGCGCGGTGCGCCGGCCGCAGCGCGCCGGCCGTGGCGGCCATTGGAGGGTGAACCAACGGCAAAGGAAGACCTTTCTCTCTGTCTCTTTCTCTCACTATCCACTCTGCCTGTCAAAAAAAAAAAAAAAAAAAAAAAAAAGAAAAAAAAAATTAGGGTTAGAATGTAAAAAATAAAAACATTAAAAATATAGTTTTAAAATTATGTTAATGGCCGGCGCCGTGGCTCAATAGGCTAATCCTCCGCCTAGCGGTGCCAGCACACCGGGTTCTAGTCCTGGTTGGGGCGCCGGATTCTGTCCCGGTTGCCCCTCTTCCAGGCCAGCTCTCTGCTATGGCCAGGGAGTGCAGTGGAGGATGGCCCAGGTGCTTGGGCCCTGCACCCCATGGGAGACCAGGAAAAGCACCTGGATCCTGGCTCCTGCCATCAGATCAGCGCGGTGCGCCGGCTGCAGTGGCGGCCATTGGAGGGTGAACCAACGGCAAAAGGAAGACCTTTCTCTCTCTGTCTCTCTCTCACTGTCCACTCTGCCTGTCAAAAAAAAAAAAATTATGTTAATGGATACAAAATATAGAAAGATATCATTTATAGGGGCGAGATAAAGAAATAGAGTTTTAGTATATATTAGAAGTTAAATTTTTATCAGTTTAAAGCAGATTGTTATAACATGGTTTAAGTAATACTTATGATACCACAAAGAAAATACCTAGGAAAGATGTACCCAAAACAATCATAGAGCATGCCATAATAAAAAAAAAATCAAAAGATGAAGGAAAACATTAATAAATAATAAAAATGATAATAATAAAAGGGACAAAATTATTCTGAGACAGCAGAAAACGTTCTGAAAGAACAGTAAATCTATCCCTGTAAGTAGTTACTTTAAATATAAACATATTAAAATCCTCACTCCCTTATGGGTGAGAGTTCATGTCCTGGATGCTCTACTTCCAATCCAGCTTCTTGCTAATGTGCATGGGAAAGGAGTAGAAGGTGACTCAAGTACTTGGGATCCTGCTGCCCATACTGGAGTACCAGATGAAGCTCCTAGTTTCGGCCGGGCTTACCCCTTAGTCTTTGCAGTCATTTGGGGAGTGAACCAGCAGATTTAAGATTTCTCTCTCGCTCTCTCTCTCTCTCTTACTCTCTCTCTATTTGGGTAACTCTGTCTTTTTAAATAAATAAATACCTATTTTTTGTTTTTAAGGAATAAAGCAAGGATGCCCACTCTCATCACTTCTATGCAGCAAAGAACTGGAAGTCCTAGACTGGGCAGTTGGCCAGGAGAAAGGAATAAAAAGTATCCAAATGGAAAAGGACTTTGCTATCTCTGTTTACCTGGCATCTTCTTGTATGTAGAGAACTCAAAAATTCAGGACAAAAATATCAACATCCAAAAATCAGTTACATTTCTATACTTTAACAATGAACAATCTGAAAAACAGATAAAAAAGAACACAATCCCACTTAGAGTACTATCAAAGAGAACAAAATTCTTAGGAATAAACCTGACCAAGAAGACAAAACTCTGTGCACTGAAAACTACAAAACATAGTTGAAAGAAATTATAAAGGACATTTACAAATAGAAAAGCATCCCGTTTAGTGTATTGGAAGATGTAACACTGTTAAAATGTCCACACCACACAAAGGAACCTATAAATTCGATGCAATCCTATCAAAATGATAATGACTTTTTGTAGAAATTGAAAAAAAAAATCACATACTACCATAATCAAAGCACTTTGAATCTGGGAAAATGTTGGTGAAATCAATTAATAAAATAAAGCTCAGAAAAAAATTCTTATCTGCTCAAATAATCTTTGAGAAAGTTGTCAATGGTACAAAATTGGGAAAGGACAGCCTATTCAATAATTGTTATTGAATATTGTTAAAAATAATTAAGTCATTAATAACTCCATACATAAAAAAGAACTCAAAATATATTAAAATCCTAAATGTGAGACCTGAAAGTGTAAAACTTCGATGATAACACAGGAGAGACACTTCACAGCACTGAATTTGACAATGATATCTTGGATGTGACACCAAAACCAGAGGCAACAAATGCATATATAAACAAATTTGATTACATGAGATATAAAACTATCTGCTTGTTGAAGGATACAATCAACAGAATTTAAAGGCAACTTACAGAATGAGAGAAAATAGTTTCAGACATGTTATTGATGCTAATTTTAAAAGGTTAATAGCCATATAAATAACTCCTATAATTCACTAACAAAATCAGCTAGTATGGTTAAAAATAGGTAAAGCATTTGAAAAGCTTTATCTCCAGAAGAGATATACAAATGTCCAACAAGCATCTGAAAAGATGCCTAACACCATTAACCTTTAAGAAAATGTAAATTGAAAGTACAATAAGATATTATCTTAAGCTCCTTAGGATGTCAAAAAGAAAAACTATTTTTTGGCAAGGTTGTGGTGAAATTAGAACCCTTGTGCACTGTTGGTGAGAATGTAAACTTGTGTAGCGATTATGGAAAGCAGTACAGAAATTCCTCAGAGAATTAAAAATAAAACTATGATCTAACTATCCAACTTCCAGGGACATATCTAGAAGAACTGCAAATGAGATTCTGGGGAGCCAGAACACCCATGTTCAGTGTAGCATTCTGAACAACAGTTAAGATGTGGAAACAAAATAAATATTTATCAGTAGACAAACGGGTAAATAAAATGTTGCATATCCTCATACCTATAACAGAGTATTATTCAGTCTTCAAAAAGCATGGAACTCCATCATATGCTATGACATGTGTGAAACCGGAGAACCTTTTGCTAGGTGAAATAAACCAGTCATAAAAGACAAACACTGCATGACTCTACTTACATTAGGTAGCCAAGATTCAGATTGGATACAAATCTGTTAATAGTTTAATACAAGATTAAAAAAAAATGCTAGTCTCTCCTTCTGGACCCAGAGTAGGCTTCCAATTAAACAAGAATTTGTTCCTAGTGCCATTCTCAGACCCAGAAAAGAAAAGGCAAGAACTTAGACAGAGGAGGACATCATTTGCTGAATTGGTTGTTCCTATAAATTTTATTAAGATGCTTTAACTTCTTTATGAAAATAAGATATCCCCAAAACATTGTTATTTAACCTCCCTCTGAAAGTTTTGAACAATGCAATCATTTATAAAATAGAAATAATGGGAAAAATAGCATCACTGCTTATATATTACAAATTTATACATTCTGAAGTCGTGGGAATTTCAGATTTATTAAAAGATTTAAGCAAAATAATTGAGCTTCAAAACTCAAAAATAAAATGTTTCCTTATGCCACTTATTAATTTAAAAATCATTTAAAAAAGGAATGAGTCAAAATAATGAACAATATGTTATAAACAATCTGAATATGAAATGACTGCATCTAAAGAGATATGCTCTCAGATTTTACTATATAATACTTAAAATTCTTGCCATGAAAATACCAAAACACAGTTGAATTTTAAAAAGAAAGGAAAAATATTATTTTTCTTGTTACATAAAATATTTTTCTAAATTATGACAAAATAAAGTATTCCACAAATGAGGAGCCGGGCAAAGTCATTTTAAAAAGAAACATGCAGAGTAGATGTTTGGCCTATAAGTTAAGATGTCTGCATCCCATATTGAAACATTAGTTCTGCTTCCAATTCCAGCCTCCTGGCAATACAAACCCTGGGAGACAGTAGGTGATTGCTCAAGTTTTTGGGTTCCTGCCACCTAAGTGGGAGACCTGGATAAAGTTCCAAGCTGCCAGTTTGGTCTGGTCAGTCCTGGCCATTTTGGTTATTTGGGAAAAGAACCAAGAAAATGAGTGCTCACTAGCTTGCTCTCTCCCAGTTTCTCTACCTCTCAATTTAAAAAGAAGGAAGAGGAAGAGGAGGAAGAACAAGAAGAAGAAGAGGAAGAAGGAGGAAGAGGAAGTAGAAGGAAGAAGAAGAAGGGGAAGAAGAGGAAGAAGAAGCAGGAGGAGGAGGAGAAAGAAGAAAAGAAGAAGAAAAAAGAAAGAAAAAGGGGAAAAGGGAAGGGGGAGAGGGGAAGAAGAGGAGAAGGAGAAGGAGGAGGAGAAGGAGAAGAAAACAAAAACCATGCAAATAGCTACTGTACAACTGGTAAAACAAAAACAACACAAACTTCACAACTACAAACATGATTGCAAATTAAATGCAATGACAACTTTTGTTCCTTCAGAAAATCTTTAAATAATATTAGAACTATCAGTGCTGTTAAAGATGTAATTAAATAAACTGAGGAAACAAGCCCAACCTTCCTTAAAGCAATTTGTCAACATACATTGTGATGGAAAGTGTTTATACATTTTATTTAGAAATTCCCTTTGAAGAAGTCTGTCTTCAGTGTAGAATCAATGTTGTTTGATTACAAAATTTATTGGCCAAACACTTGGAAACAACCTCAGTGAAATTTTCTTACTATTTTTGAATTGCATGAATCCCACATGAATAGTGGGATATTATACAATATTTAATGCCATGTTCAATGAATGTTTCTTGTGGTTTTGGAGTCAGATGGGTAAAATCAAGGAGTCAGCAGATGTTTCTTCAGGAGGCTAGGGGAGGATGGGCAGGGGCAGGGTTTGTTTTCTTTTTTCTGAAGTCTGCCTGAATTTCTGGGCTCACATTTCATCCTTGAATTCTTTCCACCTCTGCTTACATTGTCAAGATTCCTTCTCCACACTCTCATCCCCTCGCCTCCCTCTACTAAGGCTCCTGTGAGCTCTTGTACATTGGGTCCACCTGGATAGTCAGGATTATAGGAAGTATCACAAGATCCTTCACTTAATCCCATCTGTAGAGTTCCTTTTACCATATTCACAGATTTGAGGATCAGGATGTGGACATCTTTAGGGAGCCACTGTTCAGATTACCATTATAAAGCAAAGAATAAAAAGAAGATGACATATGCTATGGTCTGAATGTGTGTGTCCCCTTAAATTCATCTGTGCAAACCTAACCACCAGGATGATAGTATCT
This sequence comes from Oryctolagus cuniculus, assembly GCF_051225735.1. Lineage (NCBI taxonomy): Eukaryota > Metazoa > Chordata > Mammalia > Lagomorpha > Leporidae > Oryctolagus > Oryctolagus cuniculus. Next base: position 143,949,286 of record NC_142869.1, on the reverse strand, counting down.
GGAGGTGGGGCTGGTGGGAGATAAGGTCAGGGAGCTCAGCCCCCATGAATGAGATTGCTGTCCATATTGAAAAGGACCCATAGAGATGGAATTTCCCTCCAGCCATGCGAGGTTTCAGTAAGAAGTCTATGAGAAGGCAAGCCCTCACCAGACCCAGATCTGCTGGGGACTTGACCTTGGACTTTCAGCCTCCAGAAATATGAGGAATAAATTTCTGTTGTTTAGAAGCCGCCTGGTTTATGGTATTTTGTTAGAGTAGATCTAATGGACTGAGGTAACCCATAATCCTCATTTTCTGATAGCAAAATTGCATGTATGATATTTATCCATTTCCAATTCTTTTCAAAATGAGAATGTAAAATTATTACAGTCAATGTGATTCAAAATCAGTGCAAAAATCTTTCCTAATTCCGATCTGCATGTACAGGGGGTACAAGTTAATGAAAAGAGATACTAAAAGATAAGTCTTTTTGTATGCAAAACATTTTTTTCAATATTTGGATACTTTTTTCATAACTCACATTTTCCTTGAACTCTTTGAAGATTCCTTATATCATCTTAACAGTTATAAAGGCAAAATTTTCAAAATGATGTTTTTCAATATTGTTGAATACTGACTCTAAAAATTCACTTGATATTATGCACATGACTAGGTAACTGTTTAAATATCCAAAAAGAAAATAATAAGGACATACATGCTATCATGCAGACTCCCCCACACACTTCCTGAGATATAATAGCTTGTCCTTACTCCAAGTAATGTCTGTTCCTTATACATTATACATTATCTTCTTTTTCTAATGAATATATTTAATCTTTGTATGAAAATCAAACATTTCTTTTTCCTAACCCTTCAAATGTCAGCTTTTAAAAATTGTTTATCTTTTATAAATATAAATTTATAGTCACAGGAAATTTAGGATTCTACTCACCATCTAGCCATAGTAACTTAATATGAGCATTAATTTAACAGTGGGTATTAGATAGTTTTTAACCACTTTTTTTCACCAAAAATTATAGATAAGCATAATAAATTAGTTTTCAAAATAAATCTTTCTGGGGGCCAGCACCGTGTCTCACTTGGTTAATCCTCCGCCTGTGGTGCCGGCATCCCATATGGGCACCGGGTTCTAGTCCCGGTTGCTCCTCTTCCAGTCCAGCTCTCTGCTGTGGCCTGGGAAGGTGCTTGGGCGCCTGCACCCTCATGGGAGACCAGGAGGAAGCACCTGGTTCCTGGCTTCCGATCGGTGTAGCTCCAGCCATGGCGGACATAATGGGGGGGGGGGGTGAACCAACGGAAGGAAGACCTTTCTCTCTGTCTCTCTCCCTCACTATCTAACTCTTATCTGTCAAATAAAAAAATGAGAGATTCACTTATAAAAATAAATAAATAAATCTTGGTAAATTTTATTCTTTTAGCAGGTATCTTGAAATGATTGTAGCTAACTTGTTTCCCCCCTTTATTGAGTTTGCAGTATTTAATCAGTTTTCTACAGATTTTAATTTTAATGTTAACCTCAAATATTTATGTTCTTTCCTTTGATTTGCCAATTGAATGTCATTACTCTGAATCCTGTTAGAAATTTCATTAAAATAGTTTTCATCTGAAAGTAGTATTCAATAGCAATGTTACCAATTAAAAATATTTATTCAACAGAAAGATAAAAATTCAGTAATATTTTGCTGTTTTACATAATGTCTTATGGTACCCTACCTAAATTTGCTTATATCAATTATAATAATCTCTGCATTGTGGGTTGAAGCAGTGGTGTGCCCATTGCTCTCTGCCTCTGGGTGTTTGATAACTGTGCCAAGCCAGCCTGCTCTGAGATTTCTGTATCTCTTGGGTGAAAGTAATAGAAAAAGCAGTGGTACTCACTTGAGTATCACCAGAATTATGCAACTCATGGAGTAGATCTTGTTCACAGTTAAACCTTTTCTTTCATTTCTCTTCTATTGTTCTTGAGCCCTGATAACAAAGTAGTCAAAAGGTTATGTATTGATTTTCACTCTAATCTCAGTGAAGCTGATTATGCTACTTCAGTGCCTGTGTGGTTTGGCCTTGCATTGGCAGCATTTAAATGGCACTCCCCAAGTTTCATTTGCAATTTCTACCTGAGAGCTTGTTGCTTTGACAGACAGGGGTCCCCATCAAGTCCCAATCAAAAATATAAATAATTAACCCCTGGCTATTCACAGTGAGAATTTACAGTGAATTCCGTTTACCTAATAACACTATGGAAAGTATACTTTATTTCGTATGTACTATTTCTATGTTATTGGTCTTGGGAATTTTCATCCTTTACCATCTTTGACTTGGAAAAAATATTTTAAAAACTTTTGACTGATGAAACACTGAATTAACTTCATTTTATGTGCCAAGTAAATCCTTTCTTCTAATTTGAAGTACTTACTTTGATGTGAAAATTTGAAATCATGGTGAGGACTTGCTATTATGTTGGTTTTCCTACACTTGATTTTCTTATAAAAATTTAACCAGCATATGGTACTTTGTTCCTAAGATTTCATATGTATGTATCACCATCTCTGGTCTTTCCACTCATCTTTTTGTGAACTCTACTAGCCTTCACTACTCCTTCTGCCGTGCACTTAAGGCCCTTGGAATTGCTTCTAATCCTCAGTATAGGACTCAAGCTTCTAGAACAAAATTTGATGTGGGTGCTTCATCAATCAATACTCAATCACTATCAAACCCTTCACCCAATCCCTCATTTGGCAAAATTTCCCATAGCATTGAAAGTATATTGAGATCCATAACATATTTGTAAATTATAAGTAATCTCAAATGTATAAGCAAATTTTAATATTTTTGAAAACAACATAACCAAGTTTAATTCTTCTGGGTATTGCATAACATTTCTATTTACTACTAAAAATAAATTTCTACTGTCAAACTTTTAAACGTTAGATTTTTACAGTACTAACTGGAGAATAGAAACAGAACCCAGTTGTATTTACTTTTTACATTTAATGACCAAGAATGAGATGCAATGCTGTATAACCATTTATTATGAACATGGACACATAGATTTACTTTTGTAATTGTTTCCTGTGAAAAAGTTGTTGGCTTTTTTCAGCCTACGGCAATTGTCTCTGATCTTTTCTGAATACTTCAATACATTTATAAATAGACTAAATTATGAGGCAGATGTTTGTTTATTTATTCAAAAGATACATGGATAAGTGGCTAGATATTTCAAGGTGAAAGACTCCGTTGTTTGATGTGTGTTCTCTGCAGTAGTATAGATAGCTACTTAAAAACTGTGTTATTGGCTTTTAATTGTAAAAAAAATTATTTTAAAATTTTAATTGTAAACATATTACATCTAAAAATTCTAGGGAGAAAAATGTTTCCATCACCTCAAATATTATTTTTATAATGTAGATAATAAGAAAATAATTTAGCTTGAAACAAAATGCCTGAAACTACTTTGCTTTTCCTAAATTTAATTAAATGATAGTGATTCTTTTAAATGATAAACAATAGTGGACAGCAGTTTTATTGTATTGTACTGTTTTATTGTATTGTACTGTTCACTTTTATTAATCCATAATTCCACATTAAAATTCACACTAAAAATGTGATTTATTGGGGCTGTGCTGTGGTGCAGGAGTTTAAGCTGCCACTTGGGATACCTTCATCCTCTATTGGAATACTGGATGTCCCAAATACTCCACTTCTCATTCAGCTTCCTGCTAACACACCTGCAAAGGCAGCAGATAATGGTCCAAGTACTTGGGCACCTGCCACCCACGTGGGAGACCTGGATGGCGTTCTGGGCTACAGCCTGGCCCAGTCCTGGCTGTTGTGGCCACTTGGGGAGTGAATTAGAATGTGGAAGATCTCTTTCTCTGTGTCTCTCCTTCTCTCATTGTCACTCTTTCCTTGACACATAAATAAATAAATATTTTTAAAACGTGATTCATTTCAATAGTATATTTTTAATTGGCTAATGCTAAAAACTTGAAAATATTTCAAATCATTACTTAACAGATTCAGCCTTAATTTTATAGTAATTGATTCAAATCAGTTCTGGAGTCAAGAAAGGAGTATTTTCAAATTGAAAATATCTAATATCTCGGTATTAGATCAACTTACATAATTATGTTTACATCATTCAAATTAATCACTAGGTTTTTAATACCTGCATTTCCATTTTAATAGCTATATTTTAAATACAAAAGAGGTTCTTTTAAGTATATTAAATTAGATTCTAATAATCACAACTATTCTTTTTTATAAAATCTGATCATGCACAAAGGAAGAAGAAATGTAAGGCAGACTACCAGATAAGATGGCATGATGAAGGCATGAGACAGGTCATAGCCTCTAGTAGAGCTCTCTTATCAAAGAATAGATGCACATAAGTGAGAAAATGAAGAGGTTCAGTGATATCCAAAGTATCCCATACCATATAAGTACAAGGATATTTACAGTTAGTGTAGGACTCTGTAGGGTTCTTTATATGATCCTAATGTAAAAACAAAAATGTTTTGAGAGAAAAAGAGAAACTATTCCAAAGGACATAGAAAACAAAGCATGCTAGGATGAAATTCTGAGAAGAGTACTGATAATTTACAATGATAGTTTTAAAGTATATCAACAGCTACAATAAATATTTCCTCCTGCATACATTTTATCAGATCAACAGAACAGACTCTGGTTAGTAATGGCTGTGGCATTTAGATTTTGATGTAAAATGTTTATTCAATAAACAATAATGACATGATTATCTAGTCATCTGAAAATAATACAACTAAACCTATATTTGTGAGTACCAATCTAATCACCTATACACACTAAAGAAGTCTCAACGGATCAAACATTTTTTGAAACTGTAAAAATAGTAGAACAAAATACTTAAAAGTAAAAAATAAAAGTGGGAAAGAGGCAGATCACAAAACTCATAGATGACAAATTTAAAGATATTATTTTAAAAATTTATTTGCGGGGCCGGCGCTATGGCTCACTTGGCTAATCCTCTGCCTGTGGCGCCGACATCCCGTATGGGCACCGGTTCTAGTCCTGGTTGCTCCTCTTCCAGTCCAACTCTCTGCTGTGGCCCAGGAAGGCAGTGGAGGATGGTCCAAATGCTTGGGCCCCTGCACTGCATGGGAAACCAGGAAGAAGCACCTGTCTCCTGGCTTCAGACTGGCACAGCACCGGCCGTGGCAGCCATTTAGGGAGTGAACCAACGGAAGAAGGACCTTTCTCTCTGTCTCTCTCTCTCACTGTCTATAATTCTGCCTGTCAAATTAAAAAAAAGAATTATTTGCTGGGTAGGCATTTAGTGTATTGATTAAGATGTCTGTTAAGATGCCCACATCCTACACTGAAGCACCTGGGTCGATACCTGGACCTGATTCCTGACTCTAGATTACTGCCAATACAGATCCTGGGAGGCAGCAGTGACAGTTCAAATAATTGAGTCCTCCTTCTTACCTGGGAATACTAGATTAAGCTTCTGGCTCCCAAGTTTGGCCTGGTCCATCCAGTCCTGGCAATTGAAGGCATTTGGTGAATGAATTAGCAGATAGTAACTCTCCCCCAAGCCCTGCCACTTTTTCTTTATTTTCTCTCAAACAAAATAGTTACAAATAATTTATTAATTAGAAGATTTAAAGGGTTAAAAATCAAACAGCAATCTTGGAAAATGCATTATATATGATAAAAAATGGGTTAAAATTTTCAAGAGTCCTTATGAAAAGACCAATTTCTCTATGGAAGAGCAGAAGAAAAGACTGATAGATCTGACATGATAGAGAAAACCAGACCCAACTGTCTTATAACTAGGCAGTTGAAATGTGAATTCTGGAGAAATATTATATATACATGTTCAGCCATAAAATTCCACAGGACTCAAGTGTGCAAAGATTCAGATTTTCTTTCATTGTCTACTGAATTAATCCAGTCTTGATCCATGAAAACTAACAAAAGTTGACTTGCAAATTCAACACTATTTCTAGTGTGAAAGTCAATTCTATTGAGTAAATTTCTCAGCCCAGACAACTAATTTAACAATGCATTCTGATTTTAAATGATCTCAATTCAATATTAAGTCATTTCCTTTATCTATTTGCATCCCACATTGGCCTCTTAATACCAGGGGAGAGATAGGTGTGTTTAGGCATGGGATTTGAAGAGCATCAGATCTTGCCCTTTCTCCTTGCTGATCCCCAAAGATTTTTTCATTTATATTCAAGTTACCCCCTTCTTTCCTAAAAGTGGTGCCTGCCAGGACTGCCACCTCTAATACCACAAGTATTCAAACACTTCCCTTCAGATTTCCCAGGAGTCAGTAGGCTGATTTGCCTGAGTGCAGATCTGTTGCCAGTCCTTATCTGTGTAGGGAGGGATTTTCTATTTAGTGAGGGGGTTGATGTTTTCTATATTCTGTACCAGATCAAGTCTAGGTGTTCTATTCTACTTTCACACAGTTCCTGTCAGACCACTCTCTATAATGTCTATTTTTTTTTCTGGGTACATGTACAAAGAAGTTTATCATATTCTGTCTCCTAATTGTATTATTATATTGTAGCCATTGATTGTGGAAATTTGGCTTGTTGTCCTTATAGATCTGAATGGTTTTTGAAAGCTCTCTAGAGAAACTTGGATTCCAGCAGCCATTGCTATGCAATAGAAAACCACAAGTTTGAACCACTGGATTTTGAGCTTACCACTGACAGTTAAGCCTACTTGCATTTACCTCTATGGTGTTGAAGATGCAAGGAAAAGTTCATCATTAGGCTGCTATGATTCTTTCTTGGAGAAGATTGATCTGGAACTCTTCAAGTAATCGATTATCTACAGTCTAGCAATAAAGGAATTTCAGCACTCAATGACTAGGTGTTAGATTTTGATACCCATCCACCCATCTGTGTCAATTTTCATTCTTGGTTATCCAGTCAAACCGTATATGTGTCTAAGCCTGTTGAGAAGCCATTCTGCTGTGAAATTCTTGGCCATAAATTATCACTTCCTTCTCTTTATATCATGCCAGTAGAGCTATCAATCTGCCAACTGATTTGAAGGCTAACAGATAAGAGTTGAAGAGAAGTTCAACAGAAACTAATGATGCCAAGGAATCAAGGAACTTCTAAGATGATCTCTATAATTTCTGAAGATTAAGTACAAAATATAAGAATGAAGAGTCTTGGGTACAATATGAGCTATAGTTAAGAAAGAGCAACTCTTTAGAGAAAATTCTACCTAAGTCAATGAATTACAGGAATTGGTCAATTGAGAGCTTTTTACACTTGTCTGTAAAAGTAGGAAAGAAATATTGAAAACTTTAACTACATAGCATCAAGGCAGGGCAAAATTATTCTCAATGTCTGATTACCAAAACAGGCCTCTGTATGTATTGGTTCTGACTGGCAACGAATAGGAGATGGGTGCTGAGAGCATTTATCAGTACAGTAAAGCTTGCCTTTCATAACACACAGTCCAAACTCTCTGGACTTCTTCTAGGAGTGCAGTATCTGACCCATGCTAAGGTGCTCTGCATGAGGAAGGTCTTCTCAGATATGAGACTGGAAGATGGTCATTCATTACAGTGTGGGTTTCTTAGCTAGAGCTCTGGGCGCTGCAAGAACGGTTTGGATTAAAGTGTGGAACAGGGCAGTGCAGGAGGATTCACTCAGCAGAGAAGTCTAAGTCACAGAATGACTCTTGGTGGGCTATTAATCTGCCTCTGAATCAGGACTGAATTTAGAACTGAAATTCTTAACCTCAGCAAATACTTCTTACACTTAGGGTCTATACTACCATATTTGGTGTAAAATGTTGTCTTATATTCTTACTTCATTTTCTGTGGATATGGTTCTTAGCATATCATAGAGTCGCCAAGTATTTGGTGGAATTCGTAGATGTTCATGAATGTATCATGTACTCTCTTCTCTCTGAATACAAGCGATTACTCTTAAGTACCTCATTGTTATGCTTGAATATGTCATCCAATAACACAGTTGCAGCAGCACAGTAAGGACTGACTGATAGTTTTGATCTTTAATTCACAACAGAATAACTTTTACTTAATAAACCATGTCAATGATGTTGAATTTTTTTAACCACTCAAGCATTAAACTTTACACAAATCACATATCAAAATGGAAAATTAAGCAAGTTAAGAATATGCTTCAGGCCTGGCACTGTGGCACAGGGGGCAAAGCTGTTGCCTGAAGTGCCAGCATCCCATATGGGTCCCAGCTGCTGCAATTCCAATCCAGCTCCCTGAGGTCTGGAAAAGCAGTGGAAGATGGTCCAAGTGCTTGAGCCCCTGAACCCATGTGGGAGACCAGAAGAAGCTCCAGGCTCCTGGCTTTGGATTGGCCTAGCTCTAGCCATTATGGCCATTTGGGGAGTGAACCAGTGGATTGAAGATCTCTCTCTCTCTGCCACTCTGTAACTCTGCCTTTCAAAAAAAATATGCTTCATGGGGCCAGTGGTGTGGTGAAACAGGTTCGAGTCCTGGCTGCTTTGCTTCTAATCCAGCTCCCTGCCAATGCATCCAGCAAAGCAGTGGAAGATGACCCAAAGTACTTGGGTCACTGCCACACATATAGTAGACCTGAAAAGAGTTCCTGGTGTCGGGTCTTGACCTGGCTGTTGTGGGCATTTGGAAAGTAAACCAGCCAACTGAAGACTCTCTCTCTCTCTTTCTCTATGTGTGTGTGTGTATCTTTATCTCTATCTCTATCTCTATCTCTATCTCCGCCTTATTCTGTCACTCTGCCTTTCTAATAAATACATAATTTTTTAAAGAGAATATACTTCATAACCATTCACTTTTAAATAGTCGTTTACATAGACCTGCAACACATTTTAAAAAGTAACTGAAATATATTTAGTAATAATAGAGCAAAGTGTTTCTATATTTAAAATTACATGTTTACTTGATGTACATTAGAAGACATTTAGGAAAATATGGAAAAGTTATATTATTATGAATATAATCTAGAAAGTATATAATACTATGTTTGGATATTTACAGTTTCAGACTCTGGTATGTTTCAGTTTACCTAATGTCAGTGTAAAGAGAGAACTGAGTGAGAAATGTATTATCTTCATTTTGATTCAAAATGTGTCTGAAATTTAACATCTAAATAATGCTCCAGCTAACCATGACCTCAATTTCAATAGCCAGTATGCAGAGGGAGAATTCAGTTGAACCATGCAGATCTCACTCAATCAAGGAACAATGGGAAAAAAATAACTCTTTAGAAAACCCCAAACTACTTCTTCACCAGCAGGATAGAAAATACTTTAACAAATAGAATCTTAGACCTGTGCAATCTCTTCAAACAAGACTACAGTGCAGGATTTTAAGAGAATGCAATTATATCATGCAGTTAGTTCATTAAAAAGAAAAATGTGTTGAGCAAAAAAACATAAATATTCTAAGTGAAATATGATATGGCAAATTTCCAGTTCCACTAATTTTGCATTAAAACAAGTACCATTATTATCAAAATTCAGAATTTTTGTTGTTGGTATCCTGGCACAGCAGATTAGCAGGTTAAGCCACCACCTGCAATGCTGGCATTACAGAAGGAAGGGCCCCAGCTCCATTACTGGCTGTTCTACTACCAATCCAGCTCACTGCTGCTGTGCCTGGGAAAGCAGCAGAAAATGGTCCAAGCCACTGCACCCACATGGGAGATCTGAATGAAGTTCTTGGCTCCTGGTTTCAGGTTGGAACAGCTCTAGCTGTTGAGTCATTTGGGGAGTGAGCCAGTGGATAGAAAATCAATCTCAGGGCCAGCGCTGTGGCGCAGAGGGTTAATGCCCTGGCCTGAAGCACCAGCATCCCATATGGACACCGGTTGAAGACCTAGCAGCTCCACTTCCAATCCAGCTCTCTGCTATGGCCTGGGAAAGCAATGGAGGATGGCCCAAGTCCTTGGGACCCTGCACCCATGTGGGAGACCTGGAAGAAGCTCCTGGCTCCTGGCTTGGGATTGGCGCAGCTCCGGCCGTTGCAACCAACTGGGGGGTGAACCATCAGATGGAAGACCGCTCTCTCTCTCTTCTCTCTCTCTGCATCTCCTCTCTCTGCATAACTCTGACTTTCAAATAAATAAATAAGGCTTTAAAAATAAAAAAGAAAATCAATCTCTTTCTCACCATAACTCTTTCTTATAAATAAATACATAAATCTTTAAAAAATTAGAATCTTCAGGGCTGGCACTATGGCACAGTGAGTTAAAGCCCTGGCCTGCAGTGCTGGCATTCCATATGGGTGCCAGTTCAATACCTGGTTGCTCTACTTCCAATCCAGCTCTCTGCTATTGCCTGGGAAAGCAGTAAAAGATGGCCCAAGTGCTTGGACCCCTGCATCCATGTGGTAATCTTGGAAGAAGCTCCTGGCTCCTGCCTTCAGATAGGCACAGCTCTGGCCATTGCAGCCAACTGGGGAGTGAATCAGCGGAAGGAAGACCTTTCTCTCTGTCTCTCCCTCTCACTGTCTGTAACTCTAACTCTCAAATAAATAAATCAAATCTTAAAAAAAATTAGAATTCTCACATGTATAGGTCAATGTATTAGATTTTCCAAAATTAGTGCAGTATTTATAATAGCTCTGAGCAAATCAATTTTTTTAAGTGTTATGTATTTCATTCCCTTTTTACAGATGATGAAATAAAGTTAGAGAAATAAAATAAGCTGCCTAAAGTGACTTAGTAATTAAATTGATAAGCCAAGATTCCAATCCAGAGCTGTATATACAAATTATTTCTTTAACTCTTTTAGAAGATTATTAAAATTTTCTTATTAAAAATTAAGACATTAAAACTGTACATAATTATGAGGTACACATTGTGTAATGTGTTTATTCATTTCAGTGTCTGGAAACAAAACAGAGCAAAAATGCAGCACAGTTCATTGTTAGTGAAGAGTCATTTCCTCAGGCTAACTGAAAATTTCAAATGGCAACTCATAAGCAAAGAGTAGGGGCTGAAATTATGCAGCACATTGCATGATATTATGTGGAACCAGGATAATCTCTTTCTCCTTCATTTCCTAATCCAGTTAATGGCAATGCCTTTTCTCCTTTGGTTCTGTAAAAAGTCTTGCTCCTCATTCTCCTCACTTGTTCTCTTTTCTTATCTTCTGTCCTCACCCTTCTCTCCTACCTTCCCTTCTCCTCCCCTCCTCCACACTACTATCCTCTGCCCTCCTCTACTTTACTTCCGTCTTCACCCTGTCCCTCTGCCCATAACTCTGTCAACATTCTCCCAAAGATTTCTACCCAAGGGTCTTTCTTCATGCAGACCCACACTCTTAAAAGGATTATCTGCTCAACAGCAGTTTTGAAAATGTCATTTACATTTTTTCCCCACTAGAAATTACCATTAAAATATAAAACTCAAAGCAACTCAAGTTCACAGTTCTGCAAGTCCTTAACCTATCTTTGAATTCTGGCTTCCAGCCAGAGGCCTCTTACTCTCCAGCCTGCCTGGACTGCCTACTGTGTACACAATCCCTTGGTCCTGTGTCTGCCCCTATGGGTTGCTCTGCTTGCACCAAGCCATTCAAGCAGAACCAATGATGTAAATTCAGTTACATTCATGGCCACTGTCAGGAAATAAGTTCAGCAGTCAGATATAGAATAACTTACCTTTGTTCAATTATCACAGCAATTGAAATGAGAAACTAACCCCACCTGCAAAAAAAAAAGGGGGGGAGTGGAAGAACTACATAAATTTTTCAATGTGTGTACTACGTGCCAGTCATTGTCCACTAGGAATGTAAGTATGATGGAGTTTAGTAGAGAAAAGAAAGATTTAAACTTTTTTTTTTTTTCGTAGACATTCTTAGTAGAAGTAACCAATGTCTGTTTATCAGTCAGGAAATAAACTCTTTGGAAGAAATGGCACAGTGTTGTTCATACATATGTGGGAGCCTGTAAGCAAGAGAAAGAAGGATCTAGTCACAGAGCTGAGAGTTCAACACACTGGGGCCTATTCAACAGGGCAATCAGACCTGAGAAATGAGTCAGGACTGCAGATAGCTCCAGGGCTTCGGATTTTAGAACCAGTGAGAAGGCAATGAAGGACTTAAGCGTGTAAGGTGACCATTTCTATGTGTGAGGAATTTCTGACTGCCTTGAGGAAAGCTACCTATTTACCAAATATCTACAGAAGTTTAGATGATAAATAACAATGATATATTGTTTAAGCTTCACACTTACACATACATTACTTGAAACGTGCCTGAAGCCTGAAGGACATATTTAGCATAATTTCAAGATTTTTTATATATATTTTTCCAAATGCATAATTTAGAGGCAACAGGATTTATCTAGAATTAACACAGATAGGAAATAAAATTAATCTGTTTTGTTTTACTAATAATCAATGCATTTTATTAAATTGCATAATGATAATAGATAGTTAAAGATATCTTAAGAGTGATAATTACAAACAATTTAGAAGTCTTCCCAAAATTGAACAGAAGCAATGAATATGCTTCTGAGTTGGAAATGATTTGTTAAATAAAATGTTTTCTGCAAATGTCACCTTTGGTGTATGTTTATATGTAGTGTATTTAATCAAAGAGAAGATTAGAATAAATTGTTATCTAATTTACTTCCATGATATCATTGAGCTCTGTTTTCAAGACAGTCATTAGAAGTGATCTGTTCTCTCTCACACATAGGCTTCTCATTTCCTGAGAATTAATGAGTCTAATTGATCATGGCAGACTGTTGGCATTTTCTAATAATAAAGTTAGCTGTCTCTTCCCAGAAGCGGTTGCAGTCATGCTACCAGTTTGTGAAGCACAAATGAGATAACTCACTGGAAGCCTGTTATGCATTCTTCATATCCAACTTCATTGCAGAAGCTAAGTTCAAAGGTAGATCCAGGTTTGTAAAAAATCTCTAAGAAAAAGAACACAAAATAATGGACTCAACATTTGACGCAAAAAGTAAAATTCTATACCAGGTAGGAAATGTACAAACAAAAGAATTAACTGAAATGTGACCAACAGCATGAACATTACAGAGTCTAAGAGAAAAAATATATTAATTAACCCCCTGACATATCTCTAGTGTATTGTGTGTGGCTGCATACTCTGATCAGCTCTTCATGAGACAATGATTTCATGCTACCCTATTTTTTTAAGAGAAGATAAAGATCATTTCTTCTGTCTTTGTTGCTAAAAAATTATTGATAGTTGGAATTCGTAAAATACTTGCAATTTACATAGATATACTTGTTTAATTTCTGAAAGTTTGGTGCTCTGCAAACATACCAACAGTGGTAAATTATATTTTGTGAAATTTCCAAAATAAAAGAAAACTGGTGTGATTTTTTAAAACTTTACCTTCTACATTTTTAAATATTTCTTGAAGGAATTTTCATTTTGAGAAGGTGTCAAAGATACTTATTTTTCTGCTTCAAATTTTGACAAGTCTGAATTTTGAAATCTTTTTCCACAGATCGGCATCTGGTTTTGTACATTTTAAACCCTGTTACTTCCTTTTCCATTACTCCCATACTTCCACAATAGGATATAACTATATAATATTCAGACCTCCAGACTTCAATCTGTGTTGCTAAGCCAGAGCGAGGCAGCAAGTAGGCAGTAGAATTTCTCCTGATTATCAAAACACATGAATGAGTAAAAATATGAGCATAAACTTGATAGCCCAATAAGCCCAAATATTTCAAATCTCATTCAATATGATTGGGTCTGTAAAATGCCAACTGTTATCTGACATAAAATACATGTAATAAGAAAATCAGAGTGAGAAATGATTGCATTGAAAACATTTTAGTTTTTCAAGTTTATAAAACTATATGATCACATGAACACATTGTACAGCAATATTCCCAAGACTTAGTTGCCATCTACAAAATATAAAAACGTTTTAAGGAGGTCCCTCTCAATCCTGATTCCAGGATTTTCTTTGACCCTTCAAGAGATAGAAAGCCATCCCTCCACCAACAAACAAATGCAAAAAAAAGCACTCTAGCTGTATAGTGTTTCACTATCCCTCTATTGGTTTTTTTTTTTTTTTTTTCAGTCCTAATAGTGAGATCCTTTTACTGAGCCAGTTGTAGAGTTTTAGGTTCCTACATTAGCACACTAGAGCTAATGAATAGTACAAAGAAAGTTGAGCCTTCACCAATCAAAGCCCACCCACCTCTATCCAGGATCATTCCAGTAAAAGCAAATGAGACACTGTTTCTCTGTCTACCTTCCAAGAGAAGTCTCACCGAGTTTGCTTCACCTGAGCTCCTGAACTTCTTATTCTGAGTGCTGCCAGTTCCCTCAGTCATTCATTGAGACAATAAACTCCTGGATTTGCTTTGTCTAAAGTTTTTCTTTACACATGGTTTTCCCACTCTTCTTAAATTGTGTCTTCACCCACAAGCTTTTAGCATTCAACTTCTTTAATTGTGGCATGTTTGCTTCAAGGAGTCTGATGTATCATCTCATGGTTCCTTATCTTCAATGTCACTTCCTCACTGAGTCCTGTTCCAATCACCTGCCGGCATTATTTTTTTTTCTTTTGTGAGCTTCTTTATCATGACATTTACCCAAATGAGTAATCATATCTATTTACCAACAGTGTCTATTTTTTTTTTTTTTTGACAGGCAGATGGACAGTGAGAGAGAGAGAGACAGAGAGAAAGGTCTTCCTTTTGCCATTGGTTCACCCTTTAATGGCTGCTGCGGCCGGCGTGCTGGGGCCGGCGCACCGCGCTGATCCGATGGCAGGAGCCAGGTGCTTCTCCTGGTCTCCCATGGGGTGCAGGGCTCAAGTACTTGGGCCATCCTCCACTGCCTTCCCGGGCCACAGCAGAGAGCTGGCCTGGAAGAGGGGTAACCGGGACAGAATCCGGCACCCCGACCGGGACTAGAACCCGGTGTGCCGGCGCTGCAAGGTGGAGGATTAGCCTAGTGAGCTGCGGTACCGGCCCAACCAACAGTGTCTAGTTCCAAACAGTGTCTGCCATGTAAACTGGCACTAAATAATAATTTATGGTAAAACCCTTTGTAAGTAAACTTACCTATCCCTTGTTTCCCGACAAGGTGAAGTTCTTCCTAAAAGGGATTTTTAACATTAACCAAGTGCATATTTATGAGCATTATGTGATGTTTTGTTACATTTACATACTGTGTAATGTCCAATCTGTCTCCTTGTACACTTAACATTTCTTTTGGTGAAAGCATCTAAAATCCTATATTCTAGCTTTCTTTTTTAATAGAGAAAAAATATAGTAGATTAACATTATCTATAGTCACCTGTAGTGCAATAGAACTCCAGAATTTCTTAATCCTATCTATCACTAAGTACCCATTCACTAAATTTTCTCCATCATTACCCCTCCCTTCCCACCTCAGCTTCTGATGACCACAACTACACTTTTTACTTTTATGAGAAAATACAGTTTTGAGACTCCACCTATGAGTGAAATCAAGTGATATTTGCTTTTCTATACTATGAAGAGAGGGATGGAAATGGAAGCAAGTATGTTGAGTAAGACTACCCCCAGAGAATCAACAGGCAATGTTATGCCATCACAAAACACACCAAACACCGGAGTAAGGGAGAGGTTTTATTGGGGAAAACCCAACAGATCGGAGGGGTGGGGCGATGCAGGGAAAAAGGGAGAGAACGAGAGTATAAGAGAGAGAGACAGAGAGGAGAGGAGCTAGCGAGGAGAGAAGAGAGAGCGAGCAGGAGAGAGCAGAGAGCAGGAGAGAAGAGCCAAGAGTGTTCAGGAACAGGTCCTTTTAAAACTTTGCCAGGGGGTGGGCAGGGAAGTAGGAGCAGCAAATCCCATTAGGATGGGGGTGGAGCTTGATAACAAAGGTTGGGCCTTGTGGCCACCTGGCTTCCAGCAATGGCGGCAGGCGCTAGGGCCTAGGATGTAAATCAGGGTGTAGATCGTGCCATGGATAAAACTATGCCATTTTCTTAACAGGCAAGCCTATTTCATGAACGATGCCTCTTCGCTATCCCACTTCCTCCCAATCTGCTCTCCCTGGACAAGTCAAAATGAGGGGTACTCAATCACCACAAAATAACAAATCACTCTATGAACTGGAATTCCACAGTTACTTGAACCAGGGTATACTCGTATGCCAAATTATCATTAGGATAAATATCTTGGTAGATTTGATTGACAGTGATCACTCCTGATCATTTTATTAAATTTGCAATAATACTACTCGGCATTTATGAAACTGAATTTTCTGGAACACATTTATTGTATTAAAACAGGGTTTCACTGTATTGTATGAAGGAAGGAATGAGCTTGTCTATTATTGTTTTTCTATTATTTCAAAATGCATATTTATGGAGAAAATAATCAATGGGACTATGAAAGAATTTAGCTTTTCAAAAAAATGAATTTAAACTATTACTATGTTCTGATGAAAATAAAATTATTTAACTTTGTAAATAAAAATCAACTATCAAATGTTTTGAATCATCTCTTTTCTTTTAAGGATAAGATGTATAGTGTTCTGGGAATTAGGTATTTTGGGAAAAACAATGACTATTTCCATTTCTGTACACTTCCTTTCATAAAATAAAAGATGAAATTTGCATCCATTAACTCCATTGAGAGAAAAGTCTTTCTGAGACTTATCTACTTATCTGATAAGTAGACACAATCAACATTCATTCTAGCCTTACTTCTCCTTATTTACTCCCTTTTAAAGCTAAAGTCTAATCTTTCTGCACTGCCTTGCATCAAAGCAAAGCCCATCTGACACAAAATTGTACAAAAATCTCTAGAATTTCAATAAAGGGTTTGTTTCTTGATTCAGTCTTCCTCTTTTACTCATCTATTACTTTTTCTTCCATGCAAGAATGTAGTCGCAGAGACTGGAGATGCCGAAGCATTGACATTGCAACCATGAGGAAAAGACTCAGAACATCACAAGATCCGAAAATCCTTTGGATGGTAAGTCAAGGCCAATAGCTGCCCACTCCTTGGCATCTTCTTGCACAGAAATAAAATACATCCTAAATTTACTTAAGCTTCTCTTTAGTTTTATGGCACTTATAAAGTCCAACACAATCAACAAATGATACAGTGACACAAGAATATTAGATTTCAAGTATTTTTGCATTAAAAGAAACTTTTTGGTGCTGGGGCTGTGGGTAAAGCCACTGCCTGCAGTGCTGGCATCCCATATGGGTGCTGGTTTGAGTCCCGGCTGCTCCACCTCTAATCCAGCTCTCTGCTATGGCCTGGGAAAGAATATGGCCCAAGTCCTTGGGCCCCTGTACCTGCCTGGGAAACCTGGAAGAAGCTCCTGGCTCCCGGCTTCCCATCGGCTCAGCTCCGACCGTTGTGGCCATTTGGAGAGTGAACCAGTGGATGAAAGACCTCTCTCTCTCTCTCTCATTCTCTCTCTCTAACTCTGCCTCTAATTTTGCCTTTCAAATAAATAATACTTTTTAAAAAAGAAACTTTTCATTTTACTTTTTTTGAAGTACCCTCTTACTAAAAATGTGGTGATGTATTTGACTGGCTGACTTAATAGTAAAAAATAGCAAAGATTTTCTGAGTACTTATTTTGCACCGGTCACCTTCCTAGCCACTTTACACATATTAATTAACTCTCTTTTTTCTCTGTATAACTCTATTTCATGGGTGCTATACACAATTCAAAGGGCAAGAAAACTGAGGTAAAGAGAGATTCAGGTTTTTTTTAATTTATTTACAGATTTACTTATTTGAAAAGCAGAATTTAAGAGAATGGGGGGAGAAGGAGAGATTCTCCATCTACTGGTGATTATTCCACTTGGGTCACAGGGATACAAGCGCTTGGGCCTTCATCTCCTGCCTTCTCAAGCACATTAAGCAGGAAACCAGATAGAAGTAGATTAACAGAGACTCACACTGGCACCTAGACTTGGGGTAAAGGCAAAGCAAGTGGCAGGTTGATCTATCATGCCACAATGACAGCCCCCAGAGAGGTTTAGTGTTTTTAAGTAGTTTTCCCATAGTGACACAGCTTAGAAGTAACAGATGTCATTTGGACCTGTGCAGTCTGGCTCTGGCCTTTGTGACTACACCATTTTTCACTACTCTGGTTATTATGACTTAGAATCAAGAATGAAGATGGCTTTGTCACCCACACTTTAAGATAAGGTAAATAGTTAAAAAAGATCTAAGAGTTTTGAAATGTAATAAGTAGTGAAAACATATGAGCCATTTTTTTGGCATTTGATTTATTTATTTTTTTTAACTTTTATTTAATGAGTGTAAATTTCCAAGGTACAGCTTATGGATTACAATGGCTTCCCCCCCATAACGTCCCTCCCACCCGCTACCCTCCCCTTTCCCACTCCCTCTCCCCTTCCATTCACATCAAGATTCATTTTCAATTCTCTTTATATACATAAGATCAGTTTAGCATACATTAAGTAAAGATTTCACCAGTTTGCTCCCATACAGAAACATAAAGTGAAAAATACTGTTTGAGTACTAGTTAGAGCATTAAATCTCAATGTACAGCACACTAAGGACAAAGATCCTACATGAGGAGTAAGTGCACAGTGACTCCTGTTGTTGACTTAACAAATTGACACTCTTGTTTATGGCATCAGTAATCACCCTAGGCTCTTGACATGAGCTGCCAAGGCTATGGAAGCCCCCTGAGTTCACTGACTCTGATAATTTTTAGACAAGGCCATGGTCAAAGTGGAAGTTCTTTCCTCCCTTCAGAGAAAGGTACCTCCTTTGATGACCCGTTCTCACTCACGGAACTCTTTCATTTAGGCTTTTTTTTTTTTTTTTTTTTTTTTTTTTTTTCCCCAGAGTGTCTTGGCTTTCCATGCCTGAAATTTTTAACACTAACATTAGCACACAGCACTTAGTATGTGTCAGGAACTAAAATAAATCATTGACAACAAAGATTTCCCATCCCCCCTGATTAACAGCAAGCTTCCCTTTGCTGCCTAACATGCTAACAGTCCACAATGGTGATTTAACAGCTTGTTGCATGGTAACTTGTTATTGCTAAAAATCTGCTGAGCTGTCTTGTTAGGGTGCCTGATAAGCATGGAAAGAATGGGCTGCAGTCAATCTTTTAAGTGGCGCCTGAGATCAAGTCAATCTGATCGGAGAGTTCCCCTATGGTTCATTATAATGTTAAAAGATTAACAAACCTCTGATGATGTTTCAGCCACCACCTGTGATATATACAAAGAAATGAATTGTTTGTATTTACTCAAAGGACTCTCCTTTCCTCCCTCTTCTGCACCTATCCTTTAGTTTTGCCTAGTTAAGCTCCACTGATCATAACTCCATAAATTCCCAAAATGATTTCTGAACAGGGAGATTGATTCTGGTTTTGATGCTATTTGTCCCATCTCCTTGCAGGCCTGCAATAATAAATATCTTTTCAGAAGTTGAAGTTACTGTTTTATAATAATAGTAGCATGACTGTAAATGGATGGGCCTGTTTTGCTACCACAGCACTGTCCCAAGTAATTTACATATATTAACCGATTTATTTCTCATAACAAAATAACAGTGAATGAGGCTAGAACTGTTATCATCATTTTATAGAACAGAAAACTGAATTACAGAAAAGGCAAGGAACTTGACCAAAGTGACAGAGCTGGTAAGTGATGGAGTTGGGATTCTAACCAGAAAATGTGGCTCTTAAGTGCTTTAATAACAAATACCACTGTGCAAATTGTAAAGGCTAGCAAAATTTATAGAAGAGAAAGAGAAGCTTCATTGAAACAGAATTTTCTGAGCAAGACTTTAATAGAGAAGAAAGTAAGTAGCAATAAGAAATGAAACTGAGACTGAGAAATTACATAAAGGTAAAAAAAATCTGGAAATATCAAGGCCAAATAGAAGAGAGATGATATTCAATGAAATAAACAGATTGGGGCAGGTGGTGTGGTGTAGCAGGTTAAGCCAGTGCTTAGAATGCCCACATCCCATATCAGAGTCCCTAGATCGAGTCCTGCTTTTGTATTTTTTTAATTAAATTTACTTTTTTATTTGAAAGTCAGAATTATGGCAGTGGCGGGGGGAGATGAGAGAGAGAGAGAGAGAGAGAGAGAGAGGGATTTTTCATTCATTGGTTCACCCTTCAAATGGCTGCAATAGTTAGGGCTGGACCAGGCCAAAGCCAGAATTCCATCTGGGTCTCACATGTGAGTGGCAGGGGTCCAAACACTTGGATCATCTTCCACTGTTTTCCCAAGCACATAAGCAGGGAGCTGGAGAAAAAGCAGAGCAGCCAGAAACTAAACCAACACTCCAATATGGGGATGCCTGAGTTGCAAGTGGCTTGTGCACTACAATGCCAGCTCCACTCTGTGTTCTCCTATCTAGCTTCCTGCTAATGTGCCTGAAAGGCAGCATATAATGGGCCAAGTACTTGAGTTATTGCCACAGTGGGAGTCTTGGATAGATTTCGCGGCTCTTAGCTTCAGTGTGGCCCAAGACTAGCTATTGTGGGCAATAAGGGAGTGAATCAGTGAATGGAAGGTCTCTCTCCCTCTCTCTTTCTCTCTCTCTCTTTCTTTTTCTCTCTCCTCCTCTCTCTATCACGTTGTCATAAAAATAAATGAATAAATAAATCTTTAAAAAATAATAACTAATAGATTTACTCCAATTGAGATTTGAAAATAAAAAAATAAAAAATTGAAAACTAACTTGTTCTATCTTCACTCATATTATATCAATCCTTTACTATTACCAATTTGTTGAACTTAATTCCATGACAACTTTTGTTCTAACTAGCACCTCTCAGATATCATGAAAATAATTTTGAAAGCTATGGTTATTGCGTTCAAAGAAATTTTAATCTTCTGAACGTTTATAGCATAACATTGTCACCGGCTGTCATGTTCATAATCTCACATTCAATTTTTGAATCTGATTGACTTCAAAACATGCATAAGTAATTCAAAAGATCAGTTTAATTTTATTTGCTGAGCAGCTACTATCTGCAAGCTTCTGTACCAGAAGCTGGGCTCCCAGAAGCTTGATAGGGGAAAAAACAAATAAGTAAACAATTATGCTAAGTATGATCAGCATGAGGAAGCAATGGATCCACAGCTCTAACCTCAGGAAACAAGGACTTGGAAGGGATACATGTGAACTGGCCATTTAGAAAATAATTTCAAAAGTTAATATTTAAGAAATATTAGTGGGGGCAAGCATTGTGGCATAGTGGGTAAAGCTGCCCCATGCAAGAATGGCATCCCACATGGGTGCCAATTAGTGTCCTGGCTGCTCCACTTCTGATCCAACTCCCTGTTAATAACAGGAGAAAAGCAGTGAAAGGTAGCCCAAGTATTCGGGTCCTTGCCACTCTCCTGCTATCTCTGTAACTCTGACTTTCAAATAAATAAATAAATAAATAAAAGTTTTTTTGGACTGTTAGTGGGAGCTTACCATCTACCAGGTACTGTGCTAAGTGGTAATGATCAGCACTAAAAATTCAGCCCTGTGTTATCCTATTCAATGTGTTGAAGACAACAGAATGAATGTCATCCTTTTACCACATTGCTAGAAGATGAAGAATCAGAGAACTAAGGGAAAAACAGGAATGAAAGGAGAGAGGTCTTGGCAAGGGATTCCATAACCTGCAGAATTTGTTCAACCTAGAATGCACAATGTTCAAAACAGGAGAGGAGATACAGGGAGAAAGAGCAAAAGGGGAAAAAAGAGAATCAGTTACAATGCCTGAATCGAGTAAGTTTTATTATGTGAGAAAGGTCAGACATCCAGATGAAACAGCGGATTTCAGAGATGATTAAAGACATGCTAGATTGATGATTCACAGGTATTAATTTCCTTTGGGGATAACAGATTAGGTCTTCTGGCTATGCCCTAACTGTTTAAAATAAAGTATTGTTGTTTTTTGGGTTTTTTGTTTGTTTGGTGTCCCATGGACTAAAATCTCAAAATGCATAGGAATAATGGTATATTTCACATCTGGGAAGAGAGGCCGGCGCTGTGGGCTCACTAGGTTGATCCTCCACCCGCGGTGCCGGCATCAGGTTCTAGTCCCGGTTGCTCCTCTTCCACTCCAGCTCTCTGCTGTGGCCCGGGAGGGCAGTGGAGGATGGCCCCTGCACCCGCATGGGAGACCAGGAGGAGGCACCTGGCTCCTGGCTTCGGATCTGCGCAGCGCCGGCTGTAGCAGCCATTTGGGGGGTGAACCAACGGAAGGAAAACCTTTCTCTCTTTCTCTCTCTCTCACTGTCTAACTCTATCTGTCAAAAAAAAAAAAAAAAGTTGTCTGAGAACAAAAGCTATGTAAATTGGATCTCATTTGAATGGCTTTTATGGAATTTGCAATGCGTAAGTATAGGTCACTAAATGTATTGAAAAATAGGAACCATTTCTAATTAGAATGATTTCTTTCTAGTTTTTGGTAAATATGAAATCATGCAAAAGTCTTTTAATGATACTTTAATAAACATGCTTGATTCTTTTAATTTTTAAAATTTCATTTCAGTTATTTCAGCAGAGAAAGAGACAGAAAGACAGACAGAAATCTCCCATCTGCTGACTTATTCCCCAAGTATCCAAAATAGCCAGGAAAAGGCCAAACTAAAGCTAGGGGCCGGGAACTCAATCTGGGTCCCCCATATAAGTGGCAGAGACTCAAGTACTTGAGCCATCACTCATGACTCCCAGTGTATGCATTAGCAGAAATCTGGAATCAGTAGAGCCTGGGCCTAAGGCTGCACTCTAATGCAGCATGTTGGACTCTCAAGTAGCACCTCAAGTGCTAAGCCAAAATGTTTTGTTTTCTGTAGCGCAATATTAGACTCTATATGGGAGTCCATGATGTTAGTAAGTAGTTTGGTATTTCTTGACTTTCTGCATCTAGAATTTTAGTAGCCCCCTTTGCTCCAAGTACACAGACATGGCAAACAAAACACAAAATGTTTAAGCTAGACATACACAATAAGGCTCAAAAGACATAAATATCCCCATACATAAATACAAACCACAATGTCAGCTTAAATTATGGTTCTGCTGGGCGAAAATCAGAAGCTAGTAGAGGTATCTGGTAAGCCCATTCCTCTTATGATAGAGAATAAAAGTTTTCCTTAGGAAACAGAAGGAAGTAGCTATGCTCAAGGCACGACAGCAGGTACTGTGTCAGAGGGCCTTTCAATACCCTGCTCCCCCACGCTTGAAAGAAAGATGAACAATTGTGCTATCAAATGTACCTAGAGCTCTGATTTATGTAAATCTCAGCCAGCAATCTCAGCAAACTGGTGATTGGTTCAGTTTCTGGATTTCATGACAGGACCCAGTTCTGTTTCCACTATAAATATGTAAGGCCTTGCAGAGCGACCCTTCAGTTGACAGCTTGGACAAATTACAAAAACAGCTACCAGAGGATATACACAGTCAACAGAATCAGGCAGAATGTGGAGTCAAAACTTTGAGAGGTGACTAACATGAACATGGTTTCCACCTTGCCTTTCACTGCTGGCGGTAACATCAAGGACAGTTTCCTGGAAGGCAGCACAACCTGTTTGACTCAGGGGGAGAGCGATAATTCCGACAGGTTGCAATGGAGGAGATAAAAAAGAAAACTGAAAAGCTGGGCTGTGCATTTGCGTCCCTGAAGACAAAATATAGATCATTATAAGATGTTCTAGTGGATTGGAGAACAACAGCCACAGGGCAGGATAGGGATCCAATCTGAAAAGTAGCTATTCTCAAAGTCAAGTCAGAACATTTAACAATTGCTGCCTACATGCCTACTCAGCTGATGTATGAGTGCACAGGCACTCTACAAGACCCAGAAGTAATTCTTTTCATGTCAAGGAACCTGGTTCTCACCCTCACACATTATCTTAGCCTACTGCATTGATTTATAAGAGCAGAGTAAGTGCAGGACACAACTTTGAGCCACCTCCCTCTTGTATTATTCCCTGGCTTTTGATTCTATTTATTATTAATAGTGTATCTCTTGAGTTGTTTTAAAATGAAAACTCCTGTTTTATGGCCCACCTACTTTTGCTCTAATTTGTATTCTCCCAAAGTTTGTCTCTAGAGTTGGATGCTACATTCAAATCTTTGCTCCTGGACACTGCTCTTGCCCTGTTCCTTCTCTTTCTCTGTGAGTAGGGAGGAATCCAGATGGATGACCTTACTTACACTAGGCCTGAGGCAAGAGCTGTAGTAGTGATTCCCAATCCCCACAATGCCTTGCCACAGCTCTGTTCTTCTCCCCAGGAGCTGTGTCCCCAACTTCTCACATATTGCATGCTCCTGACAGAAATATTTTTAGAACTCTGAACACAAGGGCTACCTGCTCTGCTCCCTGGGTTCCACTCCTCCACGCTTTGGCTTCCTAGGTTGCAAGTGTTCAACTCCTGTTTCTTGGTCTATAGCAGCAAAAAAGGAGGAAAAAGCTCTTGCTGCTGTGTGTTTTCGGGAGCATCTGATGGCTTTTAAAAATCCTCTATTCTGAACTTCTACGTTTAATGGCACAATAGAAGAGAAATGCATAAGACCATGAAGGACTATGGGCCAAAACAATGTTAACGAGCCAAAATCCTCTTCCCCCCAAGATAATATAAATAAAAAAGTCACAAAAATGCAGTGGAAAAATTAAAAATACAACTTGTAATGTATGTTAAATTGGACACATTTAAAAATGAATTAATTCTCAGAAGACATAGCCAATATAATGAAAAATAAATCACTTTGGGCCGGCGCCACGGCTCACTAGGCTAATCCTCCACCTGCGGTGCCAGCACACAGGGTTCTAGTCCCCGTTGGGGCGCTGGATTCTGTCCCGGTTGCCCCTCTTCCAGGACAGCTCTCTGCTATGGCCCGGGAGTGCAGTGGAGGATGGCCCAGGTTCTTGGGCCCTGCACCCCATGGGAGACCAGGAGAAGCACCTGGCTCCTGCCTTAGAATCAGCGCGGTGCGCCGGCCGTGGTGGCCATTGGAGGGTGAACCAACAGCAAAAGGAAGACCTTTCTCTCTGTCTCTCTCTCTCTCACTGTCCACTCTGCCTGTCCAAAAAAATAAATAAATAAATAAATAAATCACTTTTGTATATTTAACAAAGATAAAACTAAAAGTGTTTTCTCTTATGTGCACAAAACTTACAAAGCATGGTCATATAATAACCTAAACACTTACACTTACACACACCCATGCATGATATCCAACTAGATTTCAATAAAGGAAATGATGGAGATCCTACTTATTTTTCTTCCTAGTGTTCAATAAATAGCTAATAACAAATGGTGATTCATTCTACTGAAATATGCTTTAAAACACTATCATGAACATGTATAGATTCAAAAGGAAATTTGGAAAAAAATCATATGGTATATAGTATGGTTTGGATATAACTCAAGTGTATCACCCTCACCCCACAAAGGTCTGTGTGTTAGAAGATGGGTCTCCAATGTGGTGGTGTTGGGAAGAAATGGCAATCTAGGAAATGGGGCTAGTGGGAAACTATTAGATTACTGGGGACACATCCTTTAAGGAGACTATTATTTTAAACACCAAGATATATGATAAACTATCAAGGCTATTTCCTTTAGTAAGCAAATATTTATTGTCTATGTGTCAGACATCACTTTAGGCCATGTATTCACACACATGTGAATGTGATTGGCAAGATGCCTCCCATCAGAACCACCTCCCACAATTGAATTCTTTCCTTCTGGGGACCTCAGTTATAAAGAGGGATCCCGTCTCTAGTTTGATTCCTCCCCACTGAAGGGCACTTGTTTTGCCGTCAGACAATCAGTTGGATATAAGTCCCCATTCACTTGGAGAAGGACATATTATCACAATTTCAGCTTCTATGCTAAGGAGGAAAGTAATTTTTGAGATTCTTGACAGAAATTTTATCTTAGAAAAAAAACAAAACTAATTGTTTTGAGAATGTGGAGAAGATATCTTAAAGAATCAAAAATAAAACAAGTAATATCAATTATGCGGCTATTACTAAAAAAAAATGCCATAAACTAGGAAGTGGTAATAAAGATGAAGAGAGAAAATGAGCTGGGATATGTCTTTGAGTTATCAGTTGACAATGTTGAACTTCACTTAAGCCCCTATGCCCTGGAAAATGGGACTTCATAAGAAATTATGTTCTAGGAACTGACTTATCTCAAAGAACTCTTCTTCCTCATATGCCTTAGAAAAGGCTCCCTAGTCTCTCTCATGACGTTCAAAAGACCAGCAAATGACTCCCGTGTGACCAACCCAAGTACGGATCTTTCTATTTCTGCTTGAACCTATTGAAAAGGGCAAATACGGATCCATCTCCTTTCACCTCTAGCCAACTCCCCAATCTATCATTTCAGTGATTGGCTGAGACTAGAGTGATTGGCCTCCCTGAAACTCTCTAGACACAGAAATAAACATTCCCCATTCAGCTGACTGACTGTAAAACAATCCCAATTGAAATGTCTACTCCTTCCTTCAAAAATCAAAGGCAAAATACCCAACTGAGACACTGAATCTTTGAGTCTACTACAGTACTGGAAACAAGTTCAGATCTTCTTAGCTATCCAGTTAATTGTCTTTGGCACAGGAAATAGATATAATACTCAGCAATAGGATTGAATGAGCTCAAAAAAGAGTATTGGCAAGGAAAAAGAACCCAGGGTAGACACATAGATTTATAATATTTATGTATCAAACACCAAGAAAGAAGACTGAGATGGGATGACCATAGAGGTAAGCAAATTCAAAAAGAAAGGAATCCTCAACATACTGGATTCTTTGCCTATATCAAATGTCAAATCACAAGAAGTACCTATCAGATTTGAATGGATGAGATCATAGGCAAAGCTACAAAAGTCACCACTAAGCAGGTAAGGGGTGAAAGGGATATGAAGAAGTGGGGGACAACAATTCCAGATTATTCTTTTAGGTACTTCTGATGAAGAACAATATTTGGAGAGGAATTTGAAATGAAGAAACATTTTTTCCAAACTTGGGAGGTTCTATGAACTAATTATGATACAAGAGAAATGGGTAACTACAAAATTAGTCTCTCTGTTTATACCTTTGTCACTCTGCCTTTCAAATAGACTCCAGAAACACAATATAATAAAAGGTTTAAACCTATTGAGACTGTAATATGGCTCAGGCACTTTGCTTAACTTTTCCCATTCGTGCTTAGGTTACTCCATTTAGTAACACTCATCTACTTGAGGAAAACAGGACAAAGTATTTAAGCAACTTGATCACAATTAATTTCAACACACTGCCGCCAAAGTATAATCATTCTTCTCCTCTTTGTACGCTAAAGCCACCATGAACAGATCAGTTAGGGTTGAAGTACTTGACACATTCCAAAGAAAATCAAGAAAAAATTACTTCAAGGGGCCGGTGCTGTGGCGCAGCGGGTTAACACCCTGGCCTGAAGTGCCGGCATCCCATATGGGTGCCGGTTCTAGTCCTGGCTGCTCCTCTTCCAGTCCAGCTCTCTGCTATGGCCTGGCATAGCAGTAGAAGGCAGCCCAAGTCCTTGGGCCCCTGCACCCGCGTGGGAGACCCGGAAGAAGCTCCTGGCTGCTGGCTTCGGGTCGGTACAGCTCCAGCTGCTGCGGCCAATTAGGGAGTGAACCATTGGATGGAAGATCTCTCTCTCTCTCTCTGCCTCTCTTCTCTCTGTATAACTTGACTTTCAAATAAAAATAAATAAGTCTTTAAAAATAAAAAAAAAAAACACTTCAAACAGGACTCACATTTGTTTGAGCAGGTCAACAATTTAATTAACGTATCTTTTAAAAGTTTAAGCCTTTTTAATAAAATCTGAAACTGGTATAATAAAAATGAATGTTAAAACAATAAAAATTTATTTATTACAGAAAAAATAATTGCAACTGTATTAAATTTAAAGTTGCTTTATTAAAATCCCTCAGAACTTAAATGAATGCCTCATAAGTTGTGGGTAAAAAATAATCAGCTTTCAATAATTAATCAATATTATGTCGGAAAATCATATACTGTTCATAATGACAGAAAAATAAAAAAAAATGTAAGTAATATTAGTGAAGGATGTCACCATGCCCACAAAAGTATTCCACCTGGAATGTGGAGGACCCATATGAAGTATTGGTACACAATGACAAAATTATTGAAAGTTATTATTTTCAAATTAAAGTCCAGTTTCATTAAAGTTCAGTAAGAAGCACAATACGGGGATTGAGTGTTTAACCTAGATTTAAGACACCCACATCTCTCATTGGAATGACTGGTTACACATGACTGGCTTCACATCCTGGCTCTAGCTTCTTGCCAGTGTAGACTCTGGGAGGCAGCACTGATGGCTCAAGTAATTAAGGCCCTCAACTGATAGACCAAATGCCCACCCCCAAATGCATCTTTCTGTCCTGCCATATTAGTAAATAAATGTACATCAGAACAATAATGAGATGTCTATTTTTAGATTTCAGGTTTCAAACAGTAAAAAGAAATTGTGCAGTGTTGTACAGGGATAAGTAAAATGAACACTGGCAAATACCATTAGTGTGAAAAAAAATTAATAAAATATTTTCATAGATAAATTTTACAAGCCTTAGTCTGATAAAATGTGGACTCCATAATTTATTTCTAAGAATTCATACTAAAAACATTATCAGGAAAATATAACAATTATAATATTTTTAAGAAGGAAACCTAGGGGCTGGTGCCGTGGCTCACTTGGCTAATCCTCCACCTGCGGTGCCGGCATCCCAATGAGCGCTGGGTTCTAGTCCCGGTTGCTCCTCTTCCAGTCCAGCTCTCTGCTGTGGCCCAGGAGGGCAATGGAAGATGGCCCAAGTGCTTGGGCCCCTGCACCAGCCTGGGAGACCAGGACGAAGCACCTGGCTCCTCACTTCAGATCAGCACAGCGCCGGCTATTTGCGGGGTGAACGAACAGAAGGAAGACCTTCCTCTCTGTCTCTCTCTCACTGTCTAACTCTGCCTGTCAAAAAAAAAAAAAAAAAAAGAAGGAAACCTAAATATTCACATTGAGGAAAGTTACGTAAGTTAATGTACACCATAGAACAGACTATGAAAATGGTGCATGAAAGTAGTTTTTTTTTCGTGGGAAATAGATGGCCACAAGTTTTAGTGAAAAATATAAGATACAAAATATTTTACTTAATATTTTAGCTATTTTAAGATATGTATTTCTTAGAAAAAACTAGAAGGAAGCATTTTCGAATATTAATTGTGTTTTGCTGAGTAACAACTATAATTTATATTCTTACAATACTATTTTTTCTTGTATCCATTCAAGTACATGTATTATAGTAGCAATTACAATAAAATTACTTCCACAAAACAACTTACACAAGTTAAAACTTAATCAAAACTGTCAAACTATCCTTTTCCATTCTTATCAGTACCACCCAATAGTACAAGATAATGTGAAATTTCTACATTTCATATATTTCAGACTATATACTTCCAGATATAAAATATAAACTATGTCCTTATCTTATTTTCATATTTTAAATAACATGAATGAATATTAATGTGCCTATAACAGCATGTGTCAAATATGTTTGAAAATTCAGTGTATATTTTTACAAATTATTGTTTATTTATTTATTTTTATTTGAAAGAGAGAGAGAGAGGAAGATGGCAAGACAGAGGGAGAGAGATCTTCTGTCCATTGGTTCACTCTCCAAATGCCCACAATAGCAAGGGCTGGGCCATAGGTAGGAACTTAATTCAGGTCTCTCAGTTGTGTGGCAGGGACACAAGTACTTGAGGCATCACTTGCTGCCTCCCGGGTTATACATTAGTAGGAATGTGGATCAGAAACAAAGCAGCCAGGACTTGAACTAGGTACTCTGATGTGGGATGTGGGCATGTTAGGAGGTGAGTTAACCACTGTGCCAAATAACCACCCCTTCAGTATATACTTTAAAATAAAATTGCAGAGTAAGTGTTTGGCACAGAGGTTAATATACCCTTTGGGGTCGGCACCGCGGCTCCCTAGGCTAATCCTCCGCCTTGCGGCGCCGGCACACCAGGTTCTAGTCCTGGTCGGGGCACTGGATTCTGTCCCGGTTGCCCCTCTTCCAGGCCAGCTCTCTGCTGTGGCCCGGGAAGGCAGTGGAGGATGGCCCAAGTGCTTGGGCCCTGCACCCCATGGGAGACCAGGAGAAGCACCTGGCTCCTGCCTTCGGATCAGCGCGGTGCGCCAGTCGCAGCGCACAGGCCGTGGTGGGCATTGGAGGGTGAACCAACGGCAAAAGGAAGACCTTTCTCTCTGTCTCTCTCACTATCCACTCTGCCTGTCCAAAAAAAAAAAAAAAAAAAAAAAGATACCCTTTGGGACATCTGTATTCTTTATGTATTTTTTTTGATAAAAATTTTACTAAATCCACAATTCAAGGTCATATCTCCTATAGCTTAGAATTTATCTTACAGTATTTGGCATACATATTTTTGACACTTTAAGGATATGCCTTTCCTACTCATTGTTAAACTGTTAGAATATAATATAGCACAAAGAAAACACATTTTAAATTTCAAAAACTGATTGGTTAAATTAAATACTAATTACTACAGCTCTAGAATCATCATGATTTAAATAAGTGAGATAATTTTAATCTAATACTATAGCAAAATTCAGTAAAGTGTACATTGTAAATCTCTTTTTTTCCAATGTGCAAATTATCAAGAAAAACGGATTTCATCCTGTTTTTCACCATTGTTTATTACCCAAAAGAAGCTGTCAAAGTACTTGTATATTTACATGCCATAACATCTTCCTATCTTTTTCGATCTCAGAAAATCAAACAAGCACCTAATTGAGTTGCTTGGCCTCTAAATAACTATTCAGTATTTTGATTGTTTGCTAACTGATGATGAATATATTTTACTTCTAAATGCAGAAATTGAAAGTGGGGGAAAAGAATAATTATATTAGTAAATCAAGTAATTTCCTGTAGCCTCATTTTCTGTCAATAATGATTGAAATGTAGGAATGTGTGTGAGGGGAGCCACTTCAAAATTTATCTGAACAGGATTTATGTGTATCTGAACCTTAAGGTAGTTATGAAAATGAAATGACCTTGAAAAATGATAAATACATAATATGCTGTTTGGCCGTATTTTTCACAGTGACGTTTATGACCAGTGTGAAAGGTGGAGAAATAATTTCATTTCAATCATTTATAATGAGAGAAAAATGATGAATGATATTATTGTCATGGAGAAGAGCTTAAAAAGACTTTTGGAACAATAGTACTTGTGTTTCAGACAGAATCATGAAACTACTGTGTGACCCATGTTTGAATTGGGTAATTGCATATGGTAAAGATTTAGAAATTTTTATTACAAGACATTTTTAAACATAGATTTACTGACAAATAAAGTAGGCATATATTTAAAATGCACAAGTAGGCAATTCTTTACATAGCTTCATATTTTTTTCTAGTATTTTATCCATGTCTTTTATTCCTATTATTGCATTTGGGCTGGACGTGTTTTCAACACATAAACAAAAATGAAACAACTTAAGGAATGATAATGATTACCAAAATATAAAGGACTTATGAAATTTAACATAAAAATAAATTGTGCCTTTTTTCTTAACTTCAATTAATTCCCCTGTGTGAACTCATTCTCTGTTCTTCTAGTTGAGAAATAATCCTGGTAATCTAGGGTTCAATACTAAGAAAATTGTAGTGCTTTCTTCCCACACTAAAGTATTAAGAATCCAAACTAAACATGTAATAATTGATATAATGTCTCATATATATTTCCCATCATGTCAATGAAGTTGTATAACTATCACTGAAATCACGTGAGATCAAAGACCAAACAGTTTTACCATAAAATGCTTGTATAAATTGCCTTTTCCCTAAGTGTTGTTTCACTTTGAATTTAATATTAGACAATAAAAATGTGATATAGATGATTAGAATTCAGAAAAATTTGCTACACACAATGAACAAAAAATGTCAAACTACCTAGCCTTGTATTGTTAGGTTATTTCTTGAAATTGTGGTGCTTAATTCCTCAAAACCTAAAAAAATAAAATAAAATAAAATAAAAATGATTGATTTTTTCAGTTGGAGATATTTCTTCATGCTGCTTCTAATAATCCTTATAACAAACATGTTTTATTGCATTTTAGCTCCAGAAAATGTTTTCTAGTTTTTATTTTGGATCTATTAGTCATATTATTTTACAATATTATGAAAAATACATATTTCAAGCAAAATATGATATGATGAATGCCTTTGGGTTTGTCACTAAAATTTTGTAGATACATAGGCAACTCTTTGGACAAAGATGGAAAATATAAATGTAATAGAGATATTATGAACCTGGGAGTCACTGAGCAAGGCAGCTTGTATGGACTTGTGTAAGAAGACATACCTCAGGGTCAGTGTTGTGGCACAGCCAGTTAAGCCATCATGTAAAATACCAGCATCTCATCTCCAGAGTGCCAGTTCCAGTGCCAGCTGCTCTGTTTTGGATCCAGCTCCCTGCTTGCTAGTGAACCTGGGAAAGCAGAAAAAGATGCCTCAAGTACTTTAGTCCTTGCCATCCACATTGGGAAACCAGGGTGAAGTTCTAGGCTACTGGCTTCCACCTGGCCTGGCCCCAGCTGTTGCAGCCATTTAGGGAATTAATTGGCAGACAGAGGGTATTTTTCTCTCTGTCTCTTCCTCTTTCCCTGTTACTCTGCTTTTCACATCAATAAATCCTTATTATAAAGAAAATATCTCTACTCTAAAGAGTTAATATTATTTTTGTTTCTATACAAATGTAGTTTGAATGTATGCAAAATTAAATTAAATTTATGTTATATACATTGTATTTGGTTATTTAAAACATTACAAATTATAAAAATATTTTATAATATAAAACATTACATATAAAAACATTTATAAAATATTATAATCATTATATAACATTATAAAAAAGTACACTCATTCTATGCTTCTTCACTGACAAGTATGCAGTTCTTTATAATTATGGAATTTGTTAGTATAAAAATCATTTCTGAAAGAATTAATGTACAAAATGAAATTGTAAACATTGTGACAAACAATTCCCTCTAAGAATTTTGGGGCTGTACTACTGTAATTAATGAATTTATCTGAATATGTTATATGGTAATGAGCTTGCTTCCTGGGAGAAAAAGAAAATTGCACTAAATAGAATATTTTATAAATCCCAAAAGTGTTTTTCACTTAATATTATTTAGTGTAAATTTCTACTGGCTGCACACAATAAATCTATCAGGAACTCTCTAGAAAATGCACATGAACCCACTATTCTGATGGGGTACACAATATATATAATATGTGACTCAAGAATGAATCACACTGTCAGAAATCATTCATTTAAAAGAAAGGATTAAGCTTAGACAACAGATATGGCAATGTTAAAATGAAAAAGGGGCAGCTATTTCGTACAGCAGTTAAGATGCTACTTACATGCCTGCATCCCGTAGCAGAATCTTAGATTTGAGTCCCAGCTTATCTACTTCCAATCCACCTTGCTGCTGATGTGAATCCTGGGAGGCAACAGTTGATGGCTCAAGTACTTGGCTCCTTTCCATCCATATCAGGGACATGGACAGAGTTCTAAGATTCTGGCTTTCATCCAGCCCAGTCAAAGCCATTGTGGGCATTTGGGTAGTAAACCAAAGTTTCTGTTTCTGGCTCTTTGACCCTTTGCCTTTCAAATAAAATGAAAATAATTTTATAAAAACTAAACAATTACATAAATTATAGAGAGAGACAGAGAAGAAAAGACAGAACAGAGACGAAAAGGAAAGGAAAGAAAATAAAGAGAAAAAACACAAGAGAAGCAAATCATTTTTTAATAAAATATATTTTATTTATTTGAAAGGTAGAGTTACAGAGAGAGAAATATTCGCATGAGAGAGATCATCCATCCATTGGTTTAATCCCCAAATGGCCTCAATAGCTGGGGCTCGTCAGGCCAATACCAGGAACCAGGGGCTTCATCTGAGTTGCCATATAGGTGCAGTGGCCCAAGCATTTGGGCCATTTTCCTCTGCTTTCCTAGGTACATTAACAGGGAGCTAGATCAGAAGTGGAGCTGCTAGGACTTGAATGGGTGCCCACATTGGATGTCAGAGTTACAGGTAGCTGTTTAACTTGTTATGACACAATGTCAGACCCATAAAACATATTTTTAAAAGCTTAGAACAGGGAAGCTAAATTAGGAACAGAACATAGAGAGACTGCTCCAGCTATGCCAGAGTAATTCCACAGAGTAGGCCAACACTGATCACCTAGTTAACATTTCAGTGATGTCAAATCATGACTGGTTTGCCAGTAAGCAGAGTCATACTCTTCATTAAACATAATAGGAACTGGTGTGGTGATGCAATGAATGAAACCACCACTTGCAACAACAGCATCCATATGGGATCACTGATTCATTCCTAGCTGTTCTGCTTCTGGTCCAATGCCCTGCTAATTCTCCTGGGAAAGCAGCAGAAGATGGTCAAAGTACTTGAGCTTCTGCCATCCATGTAGGAGAACTGGATAGAGTTCCCGGTGCCTGATTTGCCTGGCTCAGACTTGCCCTAAAGTTAATTGATCTTGGAAGAAAAGAAAATCCCATTAGAATGTAGGTAAAAGTGTACGGAATGGCAAATTATAGAGATTTAAACAGGTTAAAAGCAGTTATAATAATGTAACACACATATTTTATTTTTATTTATAATATATATTTTATAAACTTTTAAAAGATTTATTTATTTAATTGAAAGGCAGAGTTACAGAGAGAGGGAAAGACAGAAAGAGAAAGAAAGAGATCTTTCACCCACTGATTAATTCCCCAAATGGTCACATTGGCTGGTGCTGGGTCAGGAAGAAGCCAGAAGCCTAGAACTCCATCTAGGTCTTTCAAGTGGGTGGCAAGGATCCAAGTGCTTGGACCATCTTCTGCTACTTTCCCAGGCACATCAGCAGGGATGGTGATCAGAACTGGAGCAGCCGGGATTCAAACTGGTGCCCATACAGGTTGGACATCTTAGACAGCAGCTTAACACTGGCCCCTGAATATACATTTTAAAGATGAGTTAGAGGAATAATAAGAGAATTTAAACTTTGTCACTCATTGTTTGGAGCATAATGGGAAGCGAGAAACCAAAGAGAACTCAAAAATTTTTTTTAGTCTCTTCGAGAATGTTGTCTTTTGTAGAAGTCATAGGAGAATTCAGGAGTCTTACTGGTATAAAGGACTAACACTGATCAAATAAATTAAAGCAAACACCACCACCACCACCACCCAATAACAAAAAACAACAGGAAGACCTTTCATATGCATGGCTTGGAAGAATTAACATTGTTAAAATGTGCACATATCTTGGGTATAAGCAATTAAAAGATTCAATGGGATCCCCATCAAATACCAATGATATTCTTCGCAGAACAAGAAAAAAAAAATCCGAAGTTCATATGGAAATGTAAAAGACCCAAGATAGCCAAATTGAGCTAGAGTATAATGAAGAAAGCTGGAGGCATCCCTATAATTGATCTCAAGACATATGACAGGGCTATAGTTGTCAAAACAGAATGGTACTGGGATAAAAGCAGGCACATATACTAGCGGGACAGAATAGAAACTCCAAAGTAAATCCAAGAATTTACAGACAACTGCTCTTGACAAAAACATCAAAATCTTCAGTGGATAACTGACAGCTTGTTGAATAAATTGTACTGAGAAAACTGGATGTCAACATGCAGAAAATTGAAGCTTGACTACTATTCCTCCCTTCTACTTCCACCTCTCATGCAATATGAAAATCAACTCAAAATTGATTTAAAAAAATCCTAACGGTAAAACCCAAAATGATGAAACTATTAAAAGAAAACTTCGGGGAAACACCTCAAGACACAGTAACAGAAAATGATGTTTTGAATAAGACCCCAAAAGCAATGCAACAGAAGCAAAACTAAACAAATGGAATGATATCAAATGATATCAAATGATATCAAACTGAACAGCAAAGGAAAAATTCAACAGATTGAAAAGACAATCTCTAAAATGGGAGAAAATTTCTTGTGAACTATTCATCTGACAGATTAATATGCAGAATATATAAGGAAGTTTAAAAAAAACTCAATAACAAAAACCAAATAACTAAATTAGAAATCAGCAAAAGATATGAATTTACTCTTTTTAAAAGAAGAATTGAAATAGTTATTTTACTTTGGAAAAGTGTATGAGAAAAGTGAGGCGAAATACACAAAATTTAAAGGTATAACAAATGAGTGGGAAGTGAGGAAATCAATACTGGTTGTGCAATCTTTTATTTTTAAATTCATTGTGATGGTGAAATAAGAGATTAGAGGACACAAGTTTGTTGACTCAGGAAAATTCTAAAGAGAAGATGCTGGCCTTCGATAAATCGGAGTAGAAAAACAATGAAGGAGATTGCTTAATGAGGTAGGAAAGGAGGAGAAATACTCTTCCCTAGAATAATGAAAAAAAATAATAGCAGAAGAGGACAGTTAAAAGATTCTGAGGTGTGGGGAGAACACTCTGAGAGGTCCTTCAGTAGTGGGTTGTGATGCTCTTGAGAGATGGGAGTGATAGGAGTAATGCCATGCCAAGAGCAAGGGTCAAAAATTACATGAGGATGTCAAGGAAAGCGAGAGAGCAACTGACATAGGAACAAAGTAGTAACTCAAAGGGACTTCAGTTGAGAATTTTCCATATGGTATTCTAAAGTGATAATTTCAAGCACATTTTCTATGTCTCCATTCAATTCTCTGAATTCCTCTTTCCTTTCTTGTATCTCACTTATAAAAATTGATAATTGAATAAAGGTTGCACAAATACTGCAACACATGGAACATTAAATATATATGAATCATTTCTTTGGCTTGTTCATTTCAAGTTGTACCTCTGTGTGGGTTTGCTTCCTCTTTTCTTCTTGTTCCAGAGTATCCATTGCAAAATGCAAACACTGTGATGCAAACTGAAACATACTTCTTTTGGGGACAGAAATGTAATGTTCTAAAAATATCTAATGAGTCTACAGTTTGAAAAAAAACTTTTTTCTTTTTTTAGTCTGTCAAATGTTTCTGAATTGAACAAAGAGCCTAAAGGGATTTCCATATGCAATTTCTGGAGTTCTTCTCTGCACTTCTTTCAAAATAGACAGCTCACTTAATCCCTTAGTCCAAGGGTGTGGAATATCTAGCCTGTGGACCATATAAGTCTCAGAAAATAAATGGCTGGGTCCTGCCAAGGTAACCACAAACAGGAATCACAATTCAATAAATATATAGCAGGCTAATTTTTAAGTTGATAATTTTGTATAGCCAACAAATGATGTTATAAATATTCAAATGGCTCTTAGCAGAAAAAAATGTTCCCCATCCCTGGTAGTCATTGGTGAATTGTTGTATTGACAATTTCTTCATTTATAGTGTTAGTCAAACAAAAGTATATCAGTTCCACTTATGTCAAGGGTTTTTTTATGTTTGTTTGTTTATTTATTTGAAAGGCAGTTATACACACACACACACTCAGAGAGAGATATCTTCTAGCTGCTGATTCACTCCCCAAATGACTGAAACAGCCAGGTCTGTGCAAGGTTGAAGTCTGGAGATAAGAACTCCATTTGGGTCTCCCACAAGGGTGGCAGGACCCAAGCACTAGGACCATCTTGCACTGCCTTCCCAGGATCATTAGCAGGGAGCTGCATTGTGAGCAGAGCAACCAGGACTCAAACCGGCCCTATATGAAATGCTACTGTTACAAGCAATGGCTTGACCTCCTGCAACGAAAAAAAAAAAAAAAAAAAAAGGGCCCCAGGGCACGTTTCTTACTTTTCTCTTGCATAATGTATTTGGTTTTTATTTTGGCATTGTAAAATTCACAGAGGAAAGGTCTGAAATGGTGTCTTTGTCTAGAGATGGAAATTCTCAAGTCCTGCATGTAAATCATAATGATGCTTTTATTACTGAACAAGAAGATAAAAGATGCTCCATTTTATCGGCCTCTTACACAGCGAAACATTCAATTCCTCTGGCTGCCTTTTCCATAGACCCTCTTGTTCTTTTACTCTTTATTGATAAATCTACCTTAGTGTACAAAATTAAGACATTCCAACAAATAAAAATGCCACAGATAGACAAAAGCCATGTGAGCTTTGAATGTACAGATCAAAATATCTTTGAGGTAAGAAAGTGCTACGTTTCACATTTTTATGAAGTTGGGGAGTTTACATCTTACTTTACTCTTCAACTGAAGTTAACACTCCAGGGAATTTCAAATCAGTTCCAAGTTATATATTGAATGAAAAAAGAAATGGATGAAATCTCTTCAGTTCAATTTCATTGGTTAGCATTTCAAAGGCCCATCCAGTCTTGATGAAAGCCCTGGTCTCATCAGATTGTGGACTTGTCTGGAGTCAGATGTGTCCAAACTCACAGCAACCATTTATGTATTCAAGATTAAGTCAAGAAACTTCGCTGAGAAGTTTCCTTTAAATTGAAAACCCACCTAAAGTCTATTTAAATTTAGGCATAACTTTTATGTAATCAATCACATTTCAGTTGTCACTGTATGGAAAGAGCTAACTCATGGCTGAAATTTATAGACCTAGTATTCTCATCCAAGCCCTTCCATTAAACAATTATTTGATCAATAATCATTTTACTTTCTGGATCTTAAAATCATATACCTACAAAAAGAATGTTTAATGAAGTCAGATTTTTTTTCTATTTCTAAAATCCCATATACCTTGAAGATATTTTAATAGATGTACTTCTTTTTTAAAAGATTTATTTATTTATTTGATTGGTAGAGATACAGAGAGACAGAGGCAGAGAGAGAGAGGTCTTCCATCTGCTGGTTCACTCCCCAGATGGCTGCAACAGCTAGAGCTGCACCAAACTGAAGCCAGGAGCCAGGAGCTTCCTCCAGGTCTCCCATGTGGGTGCAGAGGCCCAAGGACTTGGGCCATCTTCTACTGCTTTCCCAGGCCATAACAGAGAGCTGGATCAGAAGTGGAGCAGCCAGGAATCAAACCGGTGCACATATGGGATGCCGGCAATGTAGGCAGCTGCTTGACCCACCACACCACAGTACCGGCCCTTAGATGTACTTCTTTTAAATATTTATGTGAAATATAGCATTACTGTATTTAATGTCTGTCAACCTTATCTTGTAAAACAAACAAGGAACAGCTAAAAGCTGCAAGAAGCCAGCTTAGGTTAGATTTTTTTTTGAACATACAAGTGTGAAGAAGTATACTATGAGCAGAAAGAGCCCTACCCTGTATTCTAGTTCTGATTCCACTTTCGACCCAGTTTCCTGCTAATGCTCTCCCTGAGAGCACCAGGTGATGGCTCAAATACTTGGGTCCCTGCCAATCATGCAGAAGAACTGAATGGAGTACCAGCCTCCTGGCTTCAGCCTGGCCCACCTTTGGTAGTTGCAAGCATTTAGGGGGTGAACCAGCAGGTGGAAGAACTCTCTCTCGATCTCTGTCTCAAAGAAATAAAGCTTTAAAAACAAAACAAAACAAAAAAAATTTAAAGCCCTAGCAAACTGCTTCTCAGAGAGGCAGTTTCATTTCGGGAACTATATCTTCCCATTGTCTCTATAGGTGTATCAATTAAATAAAGCTCTTCCCCGAGTAACACTGAGTCTAATTATTGGGTGAAATCACAATGAAGGGACCCTTTGTGTCCGCTGACATTTACACATGACAAAATATCAAACAATGCCTCAGTGTAACTCTCCAGGTTACAACTGTGCTCAAAAAAAGTCTAGGAATGAGCGTGCTAGATTGGTTACAAAATCATGTCACATGATCACAAATCACTCCTTAAAATTATCATGGATATAAACAGTAATCCAGCACATTGGAGCCTAAATCCAGCTCCAATGTACGATAAGGGTTCCTGTATTTTATTGAATCCTCTTAAATGTGGATTGACTATGAAGGTGACTATATCACTAAGTCCCCTTTACGATAGTCGTTTTTACTGTGTTTTTAGTTATGTAGTATGAATGTAGAATAAGAAGTACATTAAAAATGACATATACTGGAGCCAATGCTGTGGAATAGTAGGCTAAGCCTCCACCTGTGGCACTGGTATCCCATATGGGTGCTGGTTCATGTCTTGGCTGTTCCTTCTTTGATCCAGCTCTCTACTATGGCCTTGGAAAACAGTAGAAGATGGCCCAAGTGTTTAGGCCTCTGCACTCACATGGAAGACCTGGAAGAAGCTCTTGGCTCCTGGCTTTGGATTTGCTCAGATCCTGCCATTGTGGCTATTTGAGGACTGAACCAGTGGATGAAAGCTCTCTCTTTTTCTCTCCCTCTCTCTGTCTGTAATTCTGCCTCTCAAATAAATAAATAAACTCCGTTTAAAAAAATTACATATGCTTTCAATTTCTCAATTGATTTATTCAGTAACATTTATTAGATGTTTAATATTGGTTATAAATAAGGTAGGTTTTAAAAAATTACTCATTTTCATTTTCTTTGAAAGGCATAGAGAAATAGAGATTTCCATCTGCTAGTTCACTACCGAAATGTATGCAACAACTGGGACTGTGACACACTAAAGCCAGGAGCTGGGAACTCAATTCAGATGTCTTACCTGAATAGCAGAGATTCAAGTACTTGATTCATTATCTTTGCATCAGTAGGAAACTAAAATCAGAAGTAGAGCTGGGACTCAGAACCAGGCATTCTAACATGGGATATAGCATCCCAAGCAGTGTCTCAACTGCTGTGTCAAATACTTACCCCAACTAGAGAAGATTTGAATGTAAGGAAAAAACTTAGTGAGGCCTGATTTCTTTTTATGCCCAGAAAATATTTGTGTGCAAATATGCAAATAAGTTATCTTAATGTGGTATATGATTTCTATTATTCTTACATCTCTAAATCTGAGTCAAAAATAATAATCTTAATTAATAAATGAATGATAATACAGTAAGTACTAAAAGACATGACTCATTCTATGAAATTCTCAACCGTTTGCAATGGCTAGAGTTGGGCCAGAACTTAATCCAGCTGAAGCCAGGAGCCAGGAACTTAGTCCAGGACTCCCACATAAATGGCAGCTACCCAACTACCTTAACTATCACCTGCTGCCTTCCACGCTGCACATTAGCAGTAAGCTAAGAATGAAGAGTGGAGTTGGAACTTGAACCCAGACACTCTGCTATGAAATACTTACATCTCAACCAGGATCTTGACCACTGTGCTAAATTCCTGCTCTTCCTAAAAGAATTTCAAGTACATGTATACTGACTGCTTTTCCTGTCATACCAGGAAAACTGATTTGAAGTTGTAAGTGTGAAGAAAGATGAATTGTATTTTCTAAAAAATAAATTGCAAAACCTAGTTTTTATGTTTTGCCATTTGGATTATTAACCATACATTTAAGTCATTAAGAAATGTATTTTATATTGAATACTGCTGATAAGACATCACATAATCCTGGCTCTGTGGTTCCCTTTGAGATGATTCTTGCCCACAGATACCTGACAAGGCCTCAACATATTTTTGAGGTCACATCTGGGAGGAGTGTCAAAAGAGTCTAGTGAGGATAAACCAGAGATGAGGCTAAACATCCCACAACCTCTAGGATATCTCCCATTCATTAAATATTATCTGGCACAAAATATCAATAGTGCTACTTTTGAGGAACACTGTTCTTGTTATTTAGTATTATAGTTTATTTATCAATGATATAATTAAATTTGCCTAGAAATATACCTGAAATTCAAAATGTACTATATGATTAAGTACAAGTAAAACATTTTATCTGTAATAAGAAATTTTCTATTAGAATAAAGTATTAGGCAAAAGAGAAATTTTCTTGTGGGCAATTTGCTATCACTAGCTAATCGAGAAAGAGAAAATTCAGGCCTTATTACCAGATAATTTTGCACAACATACAGACACAATTGGAAAGTGGGCAACTGCAGCACCACAATCTTTACTGAGACATGCATAAAAGCTATTGGTGACTGATATATGGATTTAATTTCCTTACAGTATAGTCCCAGGAGTAGGATAGCTGGATCATTTGTATATCTATTTTTAGCTGAGTAATCTCCATATTGTCTCCCATAATGATTATACCAGTTTAAACGCCCACCAACAGTGTATTGGAGTGCCTTTTTCTCCACATCTTCACCAGCATTTGTTATTTTTTGATTTTTGGATGATTAGCCTATGAAAGAGCTACCTGTACCCCATGTTTATAGCACCTCAATTCACAATAGCTAAAATGTGGAATCAATCTACATGCCTATGAACTGAAGACTGGATAAAGAACATATGGTCTATATACATGATGGAATACTATCCAACCATAAAAAAGAATGAAATCCTGACATCTGCAGCAAAATGAATATAACTGGAGATCATTATGTTTTGTGAAATAAGTCAGAACCAAAAAGACAAATATGACTCATTTTCTCTGATTTGTGACAGCTGACATATATTGTGGATAAAAACTTAATGTATATGAGTAAAACTGACATCTTGGATTTGATGATGTTTATAACTCATATCTATATTCCTGTTGAAGAGAGGTCTTTTTATTTTTTACTTGTTGTACTCTTTATTTAATGGAGTTGTAAGACTTTGAGCATAAAGTAAAGATTAGTGGTTACAGTAAATTCATGTAGTGGGCCAAACTTTGAGCAGTGAACTTGGTTGCTAACTTTGCGTAGAGGGAGAAATACAATGATTCATTAGCTATGATCAATGGCTTGATTTTATAGTAAGAGACTTGAAAGGAACATGATTTGAAAATTATTTAACATAAGATCTGGAGAAGAGGAATGTGTGTAGCAACCACCCTGCATAGGAAACCCATGTGAAGATACTTGTATTTCATTTTAATGCTCACAATTGAGTGACCTCAGGGTTGCAGGATTTTAACAATGCAATGTACGAGATTACTAGTTCTCTGAGTAACAGTTAACTTCTTTCCCAGCCACTCATGTCTTTTCCCAATTCCTAATGAACTCATGAACAAATTGGCCTTGTTGGCAGGAATAGAGATTATCCAGGGTTAAGCAGCACAGACTCCCACTTACCAAATACAGCCTAGGTATCGCTACACCCAAATGCCTTCTCTGCCAACCTCAGAAACCAATACTGAGTCCACAAATGGTACCATTCCAAAGGTGATCATACAACACCCTGGAGGAAGGCTCATTAAACTGGGAAGCTTCTATGGGTTTGCATTCCCTGCTCTCAATGCTTCTGACAAAATTAGCATCTTAGGACTTAAAGATTGTCCTCTTCCAAATCACGGTACCCCACACAGCATTACTGCTGACCAAGGAACTCATTTCACAGCAAAAACGTCCCAGACTCACGGGATTCTCCAGTCTTACCATATTACCAATATTCCTGGAGCATCTGGCTTAAAGGACTGATAGAAGACTCAATTACAGTGCCAGACAGGTGGCAATTGGGATGGGCAGAATCCAGGGTAGTATATGTGCTCTGAATCAGTATTTACTACGTGGTGCTGTTCCTACCGTAGCCAAGATTTATGGATGCAGAATCAAGAGGTGCAAATGTTAGTGGCATTAATCAATACCATCCATAATGATTCAGTAGCAAAATTGTTTTTTGTCTCCATGATTGCGAGTTTTGCCTAGCTAGAGGTGTTACTTTTGAAAGGTGAAATTGTTCTATCAAGAGATCCAATAATGATTACACTGAGCTTGAAGTTAAGGCTTCCATCTGGCCTTTTTAGTATCCTCATACCTTTGAATCAACAGGCAAAGATGAGTTATTGTACT
Organism: Oryctolagus cuniculus; assembly: GCF_051225735.1. Lineage (NCBI taxonomy): Eukaryota > Metazoa > Chordata > Mammalia > Lagomorpha > Leporidae > Oryctolagus > Oryctolagus cuniculus. The sequence goes on along the minus strand of NC_142869.1, from coordinate 143,905,507 downwards.
GGCTGGTGTGATTGATTCTTATTACTAAGGGGGAATGCCAGAAATTTCTTAGGAAACCTCTTGATAATACCATTTTTCTGTACTAGAGGTCACATACACCCTAAGAGTAAAATTCAGGTGGAGGACAGAGGTTAAGAGATTCACTACAAAGACGATAAGGGGCCGGCGCCGCAGCTCACTAGGCTAATCCTCCGCCTTGCGGCGCCGGCACACCGGGTTCTAGTCCCGGTCGGGGCGCTGGATTCTGTCCCAGTTGCCCCTCTTCCAGGCCAGCTCTCTGCTGTGGCCAGGGAGTGCAGTGGAGGATGGCCCAAGTGCTTGGGCCCTGCACCCCATGAGAGACCAGAAGAAGCACCTGGCTCCTGCCATCGGATCAGCGCGGTGCGCCGGCCGCAGTGCGCCAGCCGTGGCGGCCATTGGAGGGTGAACCAACGGCAAAGGAAGACCTTTCTCTCTGTCTTTCTCTCTTTCTCTCTCTCTGTCCATTCTGCCTGTCCAAAAAAACAACAAAAAACAAAAAAAAACAAAGACGATAAGGACACTTAAAAGGGGTGGATATGTTCTATATCATAACTGTAGTGGCAGCTACATGATTATATACAATTATCAAAACCCATTAATTTGAGGCCAGTGCTGTGGCGCAGCAGATTAACATCCTGACCTAAGTGCTGGCATCCCATATGGGCACCTGTTTGAGACCCGGCTGCTCCACTTCCAATCCAGCTCTCTGCTGTGCCCTGGGATAGCAGTAGAAGGTAGTCCAAGTCTCTGGACCCCTGCACCCACGTAGTAGACCCAGAGGAAGCTCCTGGCTCTTGGCTTCAGATCGGCACAGCTCCGGCCATTGCAGCCAATTCTAGAGTGATCCATCAGATGGAAGACCTCACTCCTCTCTGTTACTCTTTCAAATATAAAAAAAATAAATAAATCTTAAAAAACCATTAATTTGTACATTTAAAATTAGTGAATTCTATTTTATGTAAAGTTTTCCACGAAACAGTTGAATTAAAGATAAAATATACCCTTTCTATCTTTTTTTTTTTTATTTTTTTTTATTTTTTATTTTTTTTACAGGCAGAGTGGACAGTGAGAGAGAGAGACAGAGAGAAAGGTCTTCCTTTGGCCGTTGGTTCACCCTCCAATGGCCGCCGCGGTTGGCGCGCTGCGGCCGGCGCACCGCGCTGATCCGATGGCAGGAGCCAGGAGCCAGGTGCTTTTCCTGGTCTCCCATGGGGTGCAGGGCCCAAGCACCTGGGCCATCCTCCACTGCACTCCCTGGCCACAGCAGAGAGCTGGCCTGGAAGAGGGGCAACCGGGACAGAATCCGGCGCCCTGACCGGGACTAGAACCCGGTGTGCCGGCGCCGCAGGCGGAGGATTAGCCTAGTGAGCCGCGGCGCCGGCCTACCCTTTCTATCTTAACAAAGGTTCTCAAATGAGGTTTACATTTAAGGAGCAGACAGGTGGAACATACTTGCAAAACATATACCCAAAAAGATATCTGTGTATCAACAACATCAACAAAGCTCTTTAAAACACATTTACTTATTAATTTATTTTATTCAACAAAAAACTTTTAAGCATATGTTGTGTGTTAGCAAAATATTAGATATTGGAGAAAATTCAGTGGAAAATAAAAAAAATATATAAAGCAGAAGTACAAAACAAAAACATCAACAACAAAAATCTTTCTTTATGGAACTTATATAAGTGACACAGAAAATTAGATTTAAAAGTAAAATAAATGCTAAGATCTTGATTGTGATAAGGTTTGGAGATCTATATGGTTAATTCATAGTAGATAATAATAATTATGTAGATTATTATGGAATACATTTTGATATTAATCTAATTTGCAGCTCAAGTTTTCCAACTCTACTGTTTTTTTCTTACCTTTTTTTTCTGATATACTTTTATGTATAAACCTTTCCCTAACTTAAGGTAGATAAAGATAGATCAATCTAGCTCAGCAAAACTTACAATCAAGGGGACAAAAAACAATTTTGCTACTGAGTCACTAGAGGTGGCAGTGATTTATGTCACTAACATTTGCATCTCTGGATTCTTAGATACATAGACTACATGGAATAAAATGAAATTAGATAATTTGTGACAGTATCAATTAAGTCCCAAAGGCTAATAATATAATATGAAGCAAGTGCCCTAATTTCCAAGGTCAATAGTAGACTATAATGCAAAAATTCCAAAAGTTGTTCTGTCATTATTACTTAACATTCATCTCATGAGTAAAATGATCAAAGTCAAAGTTGGTCTAAGGATCAATTAAAAACATGTCCCGTAATGGAAGGCTTCCCACCATAGGCCAGGCTACCTCAGCAGAAAGACATATTGGCTAGGCATCAAGGGAGAGAGTTATTTTGAGAAATAATCTAGAGAGCTCAAACATTTTCTCTCTTCTATCATGGGGAGGGACCTCTTTCCCCACATTGCATGCTGAATGACAAGGGCTTTAGGGCAACCTTCTCTGACAGCTTGATACCTGCCACATGGAGCCTGACTGGAGAAAGAGGCTGGCTTTCAACTCAGTATTGGATAACAGTGAACATGAAAGCCTCTGACAGGTTTCCCTGCCCAGCAGTAGAGTTCTCAGAGGTAACCACAGTTAGATGCAGCCCTTAGCTCTCTGCAGGCCCCCCAGGGGTGTGTGCTTCCTACGGCATGAGAGTAGACCCTCTGGAGGGAGCCAGCAAAGGAGCCATTTAAAAAGGCTGCACACAATGCCAATGGGTAATAAAACTGGTCAGCTGGAAGACTGTGGAGATGGTTTTACTTGCTGGTACAGGCACAGTTGGAGGCTGGTGTACCTGGCTGGTATTCAGAAGCTGGATGATTTTCCCATGTAGTGCTTACAGAAAGAGGCCTTCTCACTGAGAACGACTAACTGCAACTACCTAAATGAGAGCCAAGCCATTGCACCTGCCAGCTGCCTACCTGCCCCCTCAGTTATGCACCCCACCATACTCTACAGGCCTCCTTCCATTCAGATCTCAGGACTGCAGCACAAGGCCTACTTAGGTGAAGTCCACTGACAAATGACATCAGGCTACCTCTCCAAAATCATCCCTTTTATATTCTCCTAAATGACAATACCAGTTTTCAAGTCCATCCTCACTGAAATTCCTGCATAAATGTTCTAGCAACTCAGTTAATATAGAAGTTACTTCCAATGCTTTTGTCACTGACCTTTGGTACTTAGATGAATCTGAGGCAGAAATAAATCTGTTTTCAAAACTATGCTAATAAACAAAAAATTGTATATTTAAAGTTTCAGTGCAGAAGTAATTTAACACCAGAGAGACAAAGAAGAAGAAAAAGTCAGGGAAATTTGGGTATGGGGAAGGAAGAGAAACGAGAATCAGGTATAACTTTAAGTATTAGAGTTCAAGGTGCTGAAGGAAATGCTGGTAGGACCTGAATAAATATTACAAATTGATAGTAGGTTTTTTTGTTTGTCTTCTCTTCACACATCTCCTCAAAATGTCTCAAATAATTAAAAAGAAAGATAAAGAGAATGCCATTGGGCTGGCGCCGCAGCTCAACAGGCTAATCCTCCGCCTAGTGGCGCTGGCACACCAGGTTCTAGTCCCGGTCAGGGCGCTGGATTCTGTCCCGGTTGCCCCTCTTCCAGGCCAGCTCTCTGCTATGGCCCGGGAGTGAAATGGAGGATGGCCCAAGTGATTGGGCCCTGCACCCCATGGGAGACCAGGAGAAGCACCTAGCTCCTGCCTTTGGATCAGCGCAGTGTGCCGGCCGCGGCGGCCATTGGAGGGTGAACCAACGGCAAAGGAAGACCTTTCTCTCTGTCTCTCTCTCTCTCACTGTCCACTCTGCCTGTCAAAAAAGAAAAAAAAAAAAAGAAAAACAGAAAAAAAAGAGAATGCCATAGACTGCTTGGAAATTCTAAGGGAGCCCCACTCAAGATCTGTCTGGCTGTCAAAACTGATGGCATCGCATACATATCTTTTTATTTATTTATTTATTTATTTATTTGACAGGCAGAGTGGACAGTGAGAGAGAGAGACAGAGAGAAAGGTCTTCCTTTGCCGTTGGTTCACCCTCCAATGGCCGCCGCGGCCAGCGTGCTGTGACCGGCACACCACGCTGATCCAATGGCAGGAGCCAGGTGCTTCTCCTGGTCTCCCATGGGGTGCAGGGCTCAAGTACTTGGGCCATCCTCCACTGCCTTCTCGGGCCACAGCAGAGAGCTGGTCTGGATGAGGGGCAATGGGGACAGAATCTGGCGCCCCGACCGGGACTAGAACCCAGTGTGCCGGCGCCGCAAGGTGGAGAATTAGCCTAGTGAGCTGCGGCGCCGGCCAACATCACATACATATCAAGGGGGTGCAGTAAATTTCATTGTCGTATAAGTGAGGTCTCTGGGAAGTGCAGGCCTCTCTAGCAGGTCTTAAAGTGTTAAGGAGAACGAGGAAAGAAGACTGGCCTGGGTCTATATCTTGGTTAGGGTTAAGGACCAAGTTGAGTGTTTCCACATTCATGGAAAGCGATTTGTATGGTTTGAATCTCTTGAAGGTTTCTTTGGAGGGATCACCAAGATTTTATCAACTTATCTACGTGTGGGAGAAGGTGAAGCAAAAGGGATGATGCTTAAATGCTATCAGCAGAGGCTTGTGTTGTGGCACAATGAGTTAAATTCCTGCTTGTGACATTAACAACCCATATTCAAGGGCTGCTTTGAGTCCCAGCTGCTCTGCTTCCTACCTCGTTTCCTGTTAATGTGCCTGGGAAAGCAACAGATGATGGCTGAAGTAGCTAGACCCCTGCCGTCTATGTGGGAGACCTGGATGGAGTTCCTGGCTCCTGGGTTCAGCCTAGCCCATCCCTAGCCATTGCAGCCATTTGAGGAGTGAATAAGCAGATGAAAGGTCTCTTTGTCTCTCTGCTTCTCCCTTGCTCTCTCATTTTGCCTTTCAAATAAATGCATTTACACACACACACACACACATCAGCAAACATTGAACAATGGAGTCGGTTTCCTCATTTCAGTAAACATATTTCAATATAGAGCAGAAACTAGTTAGACAACTGGTAAATAACTTAGCTAAGGGGAAAATCAGAGCCATTTTCAAGCATAGGAGAAGATATGATTAACAGTGAGGGAATTTGAAATACATAAATCCTGAAAGGCACATAGCATGTACTATTAAGGGAAGAATGAGGGTTATACTTTTCAGTGGCTATTTACTGGAGCCAAGAACCAGTGAACTAAAGTTTTTAAAATGTGAAAAGAAAATGGTTTTCAAATTATGAATCAACTGTGACAGCAATAGAAAAGCAACTTTCAGGTATTCAAGGCAAAATAATTTAGACGCTATACTGAGTTTTTCTTAAGAAATGCCTGGAACATGTGCTTTGATTAAAATGAATAACAAGGAGAAGTCAAAGGGAAAAATGCATGTTCCATTCCCAAGAGTAACAAATCCCAATTGTACATACAGATTGGAAGCCGCAAGAAATAAAAGAAGAAGAATCAGGACAGGGGAGAAGAAGTAAAAGGAGGAAAGGAAGGAAGGAGGGAAGGAGATTTAGTGTGCTTGTACAACTTCCAGTCATGTTGGAACATACAGGAGGAAATAGCCATTTTATATAAAAACTAAGAAAAGGAAAATCCTTAAGAAATTATCATCACTGGAAATAGTTCTATGAGAAAGGAAGTACGAGTATAGTACCGTATTTGATTCAATAGTAAATAATATTTACAGGCTCTTAGCAATATAAAAATTGAGTGTTGACTTAACCAATAGTTATACAGTATTCATAATGTAACCATAGGAGGCACAAAAGTAGGAGTGTGTAAAAGAATGCTGAAACTTTCAAGACTATATCAGAATGCCAGCACTTATAAAAATGTCTCATAAAATAGTCTAATATTTGGAAATATGAATATAGAATAGTGACATGATCAAGATGGCAGAATAGGAAATATCAGTCTTCAGGTCCCCACAAAACGTATATGGGCCAGCGCCGCAGCTCACTAGGCTAATCCTCCACCTTGCGGCGCCGGCACACCGGGTTCTAGTACCAGTCAGGGCACCGGATTCTGTCCCGATTGCCCCTCTTCCAGGCCAGCTCTCTGCTGTGGCCAGGGAGTGCAGTGGAGGATGGCCCAAGTACTTGAGCCCTGCACCCCATGGGAGACCAGGATAAGTACCTGGCTCCTGCCATCAGATCAGCGCAGTGCTTTGTGGCTCTACCATGAATACCATTCATCAGACAACAGTGGCATCACCACTGAGAGAAAGCCCATAAGCCAGATCCAGGGCCAAGAGGGATCCCTTCAACTACACCTCTGGGGAGAGAATAGAGACACAGGGGCACTGCCACTGAAGACCTCATAAACCTCAATGATACTGAGGGTACCCATTACATTAGCACTGAGAGTGTCTGTAATCTTCATCAATATTGACTTCAACTGACAGAGCTTCACAGAGCCTGAAGAACTGTATCCTGACTGGTATCAGAACTACTGTGCACCCTGTAGCAAGTGTCCTTGCACATCAGTCTCCCTATAGGGGTTTCCATAATGAAACTAGACCATGAAGTCCACAAGAGGTGACTTCACCACCAAATTTACAGGACCAATTGAAAGCAATCAGAAAAATGAAAAGTCAAGAAATATAACGGCATCAAAAGAACACTATGTTCTTCCAGTGGCTAAAGCCACAGAAATAGAAATACATGAATAGCCTGACAAAGAATTAAAACAATTGTTTTAAGGAAGCTCAATGAACTTCAAGAAAATGCAGACAATGTGATGTCAGGAAAACAATCTACATGAGACATTTAACATAAATTGAAGTTATAAAATAATCCAAAAGAAAATATGGAGTTGAAAAAATACCATGCAAAATAAGAAATATGCAACAGACAGAATAAATATGAGATTCATCAAGCAGAAGAAAAAAATCTATGAACTCAAAGTTAAATGAAAAATACATGGAGGGGGCTAGCTCTGTGGCATAGTGGGTAAAGCTGCCACCTGCAGTGCCAGCATCCCTTATGGGCACCAGTTCATGTCCCAGCTGCTCCACTTATGATCCAGCTCTCTGCAATGGCCTGGGGAAAGCACTAGAAGATGACCCAAGTTCTTGGGACCCTACAACTACATGGGATATCTGGAAGAAGCTCCTGGCTTCTGGCTTCAGATTGGTGAAGCTTTGGCTGTTGCTGCCATCTGGGGAGTGAACCAGCAGATTGGAGACCTCTCTCTTTCTCTCTTTCTCTTTCTCTCTCTCCCCCTCTGCTTCTCTGTAACTCTGCCTTTAAAAAAAATAAATTAAAAAAATACACAGAGGAGAAAAAATAGAAAAAAAGAAACAGGGGCCAACATGTGGCATAGCGGGTAAAGGGACTGCCTGCCAATGCTGGAATTCCATATGGGCATTGGTTCAAGTATCGGCTGCTCTACTTTCAATCCAGCTTCTTGTTATGAAGAGTTAAAATTGTATATGTGCAGGTGTAAAAAGTTAAGCTTAAGCTTACAGGTCTAAACCTTCTCCCCCAAGGGTAAAACTATGAGTTCCTGGTGCAGCTGTAAAAATAAGACAGAGGTCACATAGTTTCGGTTCCCTACTTTTGTGGCTATGATGGTGTAAATGGGGGCTGAAGCTAGATAATTGCTGCCTCCTAGGTGCTATGTTCCCGAGACCTTATGACCCTTACCGTTTGCTTAAGGACAGTTTGCTTAGGGCCCTTGCTTAAGGCCCCTTTGATCCTGGAGAAGTTAGGAGGCTGCTTGCTCAAGCATTGCAACTGCAAGATAAACTCCCCTGCCTTCTCCCAACATCCTACCCTCCCATAACGACCTTTTGGCAGTCCCATACCTCCCCCCTCCCAGTACCGGTTATCTGTCCTGACAAAGTGTTATGGCCTTCCTGTGTTTGCTCGCAGGTGTGAGATAAAGTCCTCTCCTCCCCTTGCGTGACATCCTGCCTTCTTGGATACATCCTGACCCCATACCCCCCTTCCCTATACCCACTCGTTTGTCCTGCTGTATAAAAACCCTGACCCTCAACTCCTCGGGGCTTCTCTGTTCTTGCATGTTCAGGGAGCCCCAGCATGCTGGTTCAATAAACCCCCTGCTGATTGCATGAGAGTGTCTCTTGGAGTCCTTCCTCGGGCGGTGGACACATTTTGACCCTAACAGTTAAACTTCTTGGAAAAGCATCAGGGGATGTTCAATGTGCTTGGTATCCTGCAATCCAAGTGGGAGGCCCGGATACAGTTCCTGGTTCCTGGCTTCAGCTTGGCCCAGCCTTGGCTTTTGTAACCATCTGGGAAATGAACCAGCAGATGGAATCTCTCTCTCTCTCTTTCCCTCTCTCCCTCTCTCTCTCTCTCCCTATGTGTAACTGTAACTGAACAAAAAGAAAAGAAAAAGAAAAAAGGAATAAAGAAATCTTGTGGAATTTATGGAATAGCATCAAATTAGGAAAATTTAAGTTATAAGATTTTAAAATTGAAAAGAGTGAGAAAAAGGGAAAGAACAAATTTTTAAGTAACAGAACAAAAGTGAGTAAATATATAAATATTCAGGGACAAGAAGATAAAAATTCTCCAATCAGATTCAGGTCAAACAAGACTACAGCAAGACACACTACAATTGAACTACTCAAAATCAGACATAAAAATAAGATTCTGAAAGCAGCAAGAGAAAAGAAGTTAATAATACATAAGGGAGTTCTAACAAGGTTATTAGCAGATTCTTCAACAGAGCCCTAACAGGCATGACAGCATGGGATGTGTTAATAAACAAATAACAACAAATTCCATTTCAGCTCTTAATTGACTTCTATTCGTAATTCTATAATTGGGAAATGCCCTAGTCTATAAAATAGAATGAGTGTCTCCAATGAGCTGGGTAGAGGAGGGCTTTATATGTAGAAAAGAACTGAAGAAAGCGTAAGCAAGAAACAAAAAGCTGATTGGTGATTTAAGAGGTATTTTCCATATAAGAGGTATTTTCCATATAGGACTAAAACAAAAGGAACTTCCTAATCATGCCAGCTCAGGTAAACCAGATTCCTCTGATTATGAAGCTCTTGTTGGAAAACAGGCTCAGTTCAAAGGTCAGTTTGATTAGTTGATACTTAGCAAAAGTAACTCCTTTTTGTTTTTTTCTGGTATGCTAGGCCTAATGCAAGGACTCAATCCAAAATAATGGCCTCCCAAAAACTTTAACAAATAATGTATTCAAAGTGTTAAAGGGGGGTGGTAGGGAACAAACCCTGGAAACCAGGAATAATATACCCAACAAAGCCTTCCTTCAGAAATGAAAGAGAGGGAAAAGCTTTTCCAGACAAACAAAACAGCATCACCAGACATACTACAAGAAATGCTAAGGGGAATTCTTCAATTTGCTTATTTGATGCTTCCTGGTAACATGAAAACATATGAGTTATATGAAAACATGAAAAAATGAATTAAAAATAAAATCATAAAATATGAATTTTAAAATTTATCAGTAAAATAAGGGCACAGTTAAATTCAGAATATTCCAATTCTTCAATTGTGATATGTAAATCAATTATTTCTATCTTCAGAATAAAGGCAGTTTGGCAAAACTATTAAAAACAATAACTACCATAATTTAAGGAAAATACAAGATGTAAATTGTGACATCAAAAACAAAATGTGTGCAATATGAAGTAAAAGAGCTATTCATGCAATTAAAGTTATGTTGCGATTAGCCTTACTTTGTTTTGTATAAGCTTAATAGTAACCACAGAGCAAAATCTACAGGAGATACACAGAAAATAAAAGTAGGAAATTGGGGGCGCCTGGGCACCTGCATCCCATATGGGCACCAGTCCTTGTCCCAGCTGCTCCTCCTCTGATCCAACTCTCTGCTTATGTCCTGGAAAGCAGTGGAAGATGGCCCAGGGGTTTGGGCCCCTGAACCCTCAGGGGAATCTGGAAGAATCTCCTGACTCATGGCTTCAGATGGGCTCAGCTTGGGCCCTTGTGGCCATTTGGGGATTGAACAAGCGGATAGAAGACCTTTCTCTCTGTCTTTCCCTCTATTTGTAATTCTACCTCTCAAATAAATAAATAAAATCTTTAGAAAAAGTAGGAAATCAATATTGCCTATAGTACTTGTCTATATTCCTGTTGAACAAAGGCCTTTCTGCTTTAACTGGCTGAACTCCTTATTTAGTGGAGCAACAAACCTGTGGCTATAAAGTAAATTAAAAATGTGCTATCACAAAAGCTAAAAAAGGAAGGAAGAGGGAGGGGGAAGGATATAATTATAATCTTAAAAATGTGTCTATGAAATACTTGAAATCTATTCTATTTATATTAATAAAAATTAATTTATAAAAAGTAGGAAATCAAAAGATATCATGATAAAATAATCTAATCACAAAGGAAGACAGTGTGAAAGCAAGAAAGTTTTGTAGGACAATTAATATAATGGCAGTAGTAAGTCCTTACTGATTAATAATTACCTTGAATGTAAATCACTTAAATTCTCCATTCAAAAGAAAAAGATTTGCTGAATGAATTAAAAAAAAAAACAGGATGCAATATACACACTGCATGTAAGAGACTCACTTTATCTGTTAAGATCACATGGAAACTGAAAGTAAAGGATGGAGAAAGATAGTCCATGCAAACGAAAACCAAAATATAACAAGCATAGCTATACATAAATCATTTTAAATGTTTTTTTTATTTCTTCATTGTAAGAACATCATAGAGTATACTTTACAAATCCAAATCTAGTACATAGATCAATCATTCATCATGGCTTTTTCATACAAACAAGAGATGTGGTTAAACATGAGATACATGTGGTTGCTACTGGCATAACATGGCATGTTGTTTTAGAGAATAATTTTTTAATAAGTAGGAAGAATATGTTCTAAAGTTATAAAAGTATACCATAATGAATAAAAAAACTAGTAACCTAGTTTTCTTTATCATAATCAAGTATTACATACCATACATAATTTTATGTGCTATAGTTTGTGGGACAGATATGCAGCAAGTTTGTTCATACTAGCATCACCTAAAGTATGTGAGAAATGCATTGCACTACAAAATTAAAATGGCTATGACATCCTTAGGCAATAGTGATTTTTCAGCTTTATATTCTTGTGTGACCACTGTCTTACATCTGCTTCATTGTTGATTAAAATGACACTATGCAGCCCATGACTGTTATTGTATCTGATGAAATAAACTTAATTAAAAGACTATAAAAAGGGAGAAACAAGTTCATTATATATTTAAAAGAGATTGAATTCAGCAAGAGGATATAACAGCTTTAAATATATATGCATCCAACATCAGGACAACTTAATATACAATTCAAATATCAATAAATCTGAATGGAAAGAAACTGTAAAATAATAATAGTAGGGGGCTTCAGTAGCCTACTTTTAGAAATGACCAGACAATTCAGACTGAAAATTAATAGAGACACTGGACTTGGAACTACACTGCAAATCAAATGGATCTACCAGATGTATACAGAACATTCCATATTCCATATAAGAGCAGCAGAATATATATTGTTCTTAAGCACATAGAGAACATTATTTAGTATAAATCATAATTAGGCCACAAAACAAGCCTTAACAAATTTAAGAATACTGAAATCACATCAAGTATCTTTTTTAATGACAATGGTACGTAACTAGAAATCAATACCAGGAATTTCAGAAAATTGAGAAATACATGGACATCAAACAATATGTTCTCAAACAACTAATAGTTCTGTGAAGACATTAAAAGGGAAATTAAACAATAGACTAAGTCAAGCAAAAATGGAAACAGGACATATCAAAGATATGGTATACAGCACAGTTCTTCTAAGAGGGAAGTTTATAGAAATAAAGGCATTTATCAAAAAAGAACAAAGATCTTATACTATGTTCATCCCACCTCAAGGAACTAGGAAAATAAGAACAGATTACACATAAAATTGGCAGAAGGAAAGAAACAATAAAGATTAGAGCAAGCATAAATGGAATAGCGACTAAGAAAATCAGAGAAAAGATCAATGAAACTGAGAGGTATGTTTTTGAAAAATAAAACTGGCAAGTCTTTAGCTAGCCTAAGAAAAAAAGAATAAACTGAAAATCAGTAGCTGGAGGCACCTGTGGTCCCAAGCAACTATTGTTTCTGTTTTTCTGAAAGCATCTATTCCAATTACGTACATATATTCTTCTTTACTCCCCTACAATAGAAAAAGAGCACCCTATAATTTTTCTTGTCTCTGAATCGAAGAGAAGGATATTGGAGGCTTGCATTTGGCCCAGCAATTAAGCTGCTGGTTGGGAAATCCACATTCAACATCACAGGCCTGGTTTGAGTCCCAGTTACACTTCTAATTCCATCTTCCAGCTAATGTGCACCCTGGGAGGCAGCAATGACAGCTCAAGTAGTTGAGTCCCTGTCACCTATGTGGGACACCTGAATTCAGTTCCTGGCTCCTGGCTTAGCCTGACCCAGCCCTGAACATTGCATGCATTTGGGGGAACGAACAAGTGAATGGGAGCTTTGTCTGTCTCTTCTGTCTTTCTGTCTTAGGATGTCTCACTATATCTGTCATATAATTAAAATAAATAAATTAAAATTTTTAAAAAGAGAAAAGTATACTGGATTTTAACATGTGGCTCATTAACTTCTGCAAATATAACCTTTTTATGGCAAAAACTGGGAGCATTTTGTAGGACTTTTCTCTGATAACAATAAATTAATAGATTATTAGCTAATTTAGCTATATTAAAGAACAGTAAGTACATAAGAATTTTATGCAATAATAGAGAGTATTGTGAATGACTAAAACTTTCTCTTTCCAGAAGGGAAATATTTGCCGATTAACATCTATATAAAATGATAGATGGAATGATAATATCAGGTTATGCTTTTAAATAATACTTTGAATGGGAACATGGGGAAATGCATAGAGAATCTAAAATTCAGAGTTGTTAAGACACTTGGGTTTAAGTCCTGAAGCTACAGTTTATTGTCTATGTGACATTAGATAAGACATTTCATTCCTTTTATAAGTTTCACTATCTGCAGCAAACATCCCCTTTACAGATGTAAAATATTTCCTAATAAAGTAGGGCAGCAACCAAGAGATTCTCATATAAATTAAACAAATAATCAAGACAATATACTTTTTACCAGCAAAATTATACTTGTTATAATGTTTGCAATACTTTATTTTTGAGGTTCTGAGATTGTTTAGCTAACTTTCTTATTCCCATAATTCTATTTTTCTGGAAGTCCTGAAAATTACTTTATGGCACATAAGACATAAATATATTCTAATCTAAAACTACAAGCATGCAAAAGAAGATAAATATTCCTTAAAAGAATCCCAATTAATTAAGCGGCATAATTTAGAAACCGTGGCTTTGTTATCTTGTAACTTATTAAGATTCATATTTAGGAAAATTTGAAAAGCAGTTGGAAAAAATTAAAGTTATCACAGTCATATTTTATTATTCTGAATAATATGCTCATATCCCAAAACAGATGAATTAAGCTCAAGTATTTCAACCTATTTAATCTAGGAATTCTAAACAAAAGAGATAAGGTCATGGTCTAATTATAGGGAATGGACAATGTCCATGTCCATTTTATCTCCTTTTATAGAATTAATAGCTTAGATTTTCTTCTTTGATGTATTTAAAAGAACACTAACTCAAAAAGAAAACTAATAACATTTCATAAAATTTTATTAGGACTGTGATTTATAAGTTTTGCTTTCTTCTGATAACTGTGCGCAGATAACAATATTATTGCTTGTGTTATTTGGTTAATTAATGAATCAAGATAAAAATGTGAAAATATTTGTAACATATTATGATATGCTATTATAATTAATATAAAAAGAGCTATAACTAATAGATAAAACTGGCTGTCAATATGTGATTCAAAAAAAGAAATGTATAAAAACTAGTCAATTTCAGGAGCCAGAGCTGTGGTGAAGTGGGTTAAGTCATTGCCTGCAGCGCCAGCATCCCATGTGGTTACCGGTTCAAGGTCCAGCTACTCCAATTCCAATCCAGCTCCCTGCTAATGTGCCTGGGAACAAGCAGCAGAAGATGGTCCAAGTATTTGGGCCCATTTTCCTGAATGGGAGACCCTTAAAAAGGTCCTGGCTCCTGGCTTTTAGGCTGGCCTAGCCTCAACACTTGCAGCCATAAACGGAATGAATCAGTGGATGGAAGATCGATCAATCTCTCTCTCTCTCTCTCTCTTTCCACCCTTCTCTCTGCTTTTCAAATAAATAAATGAAATTTTTAAAAAAACTAAGCCAATTCCAGTAATTATCAAAGTTAAGAAAAATATGCAATATTCTTTATTTCCTCATAAATATACAAATATTAAAAGAAAGATAACTGTTTTGACAATATATTTTACAAATATAGATATTGAAGTACCAACAGGTTAGATACAATTACTCAGTTCCCTTATAATTTAATGCTATGCACTGCATATTTCTGCAGAATTTTTTTTTAAGTAGAAGAAAGGTTCCAAGATGGTGGAATAACAACAGGGTGGTCTGATTTAGGCTGGATGAAATTAATATAAAAATGTGGAGAAAGTACACTCTCAGGGTAAAGCTGCAAAGGGAATTGCAGTGGGAGATCCTACAAAAGCAGTAAAAATGGCCCGGACCTGCGCAGAAAGTGCAGACATGCAATAAGCTGCAAGGAGACAACAAAAGATCCAGCAGCTTGGATCTGGGAAGAAGACATCTGTCCTGGAAAACCAAATGCACAGGACCATGCCACTGTTGATACAGTGGGAGGAAGAACGTAGTGAACCGTACCTTTTTGATTGCCCAAATCTCTTGGGACAGCAGGGTGACTGCTTGGGCAGGTTGGGGGTGGGGGGTGGGCACGCATCTCTCTCTCTCCCCTTCTCCCTGATATAACAGTGACAGGCAGCAAGCAATGGGAGGGCCGGTGCCATTTTTGGACACAGGCAGGTAGCGGCTACTTCAGATCATGTGTGCACACCCAGTAACTATTGGGCTTGTCCTTCACTCAGTCGGTGAGGCAACCACATCAATTCAAGAGCAACCAACAGATCGACAGATCAGTCTCCACCATGCCAGCTGCATCCTTCTTCCCCCCACCCCTGGCAACAGGAGGGGAACCATACTTGTGGAAGGAAAATGTCACCTGTGGGACTCTCCCTATATGCACACAACATGTCAATATTAGAATGTGAAGAAGAAGAGATTGAGGAAATGCCAGAAATGCAATTCAAAAGATTAATCATAGGATTACTCAAAAGCAATCAGAAGCAAATCCACAGACTAAAGAAAACGGGGGAAAAAAGGGCAGGTGTAGTCATGAACTGCAGTTGAGGGGCCAATGCTATGGCATAGTGGGTTAATGCCCTGGCCTGAAGCGCCAGTATCCCATATGGGTGCCGGTTCAAGACCCAGCTGCTCCACTCCTGATCCAGCTCTCTGTTATAGCCTGGGAAAACAGTAGAAGATGGCCCAAGTCCTTGGGCCCCTGCATCCACGTGTGAGACCTGGAGAAGCTCCTGGCTCCTGGCTTCGGATCGGCACAGCTCTGGCCGTTGTAGGAAGAAACAGCTGACAGGATAGGAGAAAATATTTGCAAACTGTGCAACTGACAAAGGATTAACTTCAGCATCTATAAAGAACTCAAGAGACTCAACAACCACAAATCAAACAACCTAGTCAAGAAATGGGCAAAAGACCTGAACAGGGATCTTGAAAGAGAGGAAACCCAAATGGCCAATAGACATATGAAAAAACAAACAAACAAACAAACAAAACAAATGCTCAGGATTGCTAGCCATCAGGGAAATGTAAATCTAAACCACAATGATGTTTCACCTCACCTTCATTAAAATGTCTTTCACACAGAAATCAACAAACAACAAATGCTATCAAGGATGTGGGGAGAAGGGTACCTTAACTCACTATTAGTGTGAATGTAAACTGGTATAGCCACTGTGGAAAACAGCAAAGAGATATCTCAGAATGCTGAATATAGACTTAACCATATGACTGAGCCATCCCACTTCTAGGAATTTACCCAAAGGAAATGAAATCAGCATGTGAAAGACTGATCAGTACTCCCATGTTCATTTTAGTTCAATTTACAATAGCTAAGATATGGAATCAACCCAGATGTCCATCAGCTGAGGACTAGATAAAGAAATTATGGTATATATACACTGTGGAATACTACACAGTGGTTAAGAACAGAAATCCATGGGGCCGGTGCCGTGGCTCATTTGGTTAATCCTCCGCCTGTGGCGCTGGCATCCCATATGGGCACTGGGTTCTAATCCCGGTTGCTCTTCTTTCAGTCCAGCTCTCTGCTGTGACCTGGGAAGGCAGTGGAGGATGGCCCAGGTGCTTGGGCCCTGCACCCACGTGGGAGACCAGGAAGAACCACCTGGCTTCGGATCAGCATAGTTCCGGCCTTAGCGGCCATTTGGTGAGTGAACCAATGAAAGGAAGACCTTTCTATCTGTCTTTCTCACTGTCTGTGACTCTACCTGTCAAATGAATAAATAAAATCTTAAAAAAAAAAAACAAAACCAGAAATCCTGACACTTGCAACAAAATGAATGCAAATGGAATCTCTTATATTTAGTGAAATAAGCCAATTACAAAAAGACAAATACCATATGGTCTCTCTGATCTGTGGTAACTAATAGAGTACTTAAATGTAATCCATAGGAGTGAAGCTGACACTTTGAGATGTGATGATTTTGAACAGCCTTGACTGTTCCTTGACTGCTGAGGAACAGTGTTTTTCTTGTTTGGATGGTTTTGTTTTTTCTTCACACTAATTGGTGAACTCTCTACTTAGTGTAGGGTTAATCTTACGAGTATACAAATTAATAATTGATCTCTGTAAAAAGTAAGAATGGGAAAGAAGAGGTAAGAGGAAGAAATGTGGGAGTATGGGTGGGAGGGAGGTGGGAGGGAGAAATCATCATGTTCCCAAATCTGTATATATTAAATTCATGAAGTTGTATTCCTTAAACAAAATTTAAAAAATAGAAGAATTCTGTTTTCACCAAAAGAAAATGTTATGTTTGAAGAGATAGATATGTTTACCCTGAATGAACACTGCACAGTGTATATACATACAGAAATGGCATATTGGTATCCCGAAAAAATGTACAATTTTTTCATGTGTAGTTGAAACTGAAATTTTTTTAAAATAATAACTAAATGGTAGAGCCACAGTTTTAGCAAAGAAAATCTTTGATTTCCAGTTCTATATTCCAAACCATCATATCACAATACAAACATTAAATAACTAATGCTAGGATTTTTTTCCTTTAGTTTTAACTAGTTTTAATCTCATCACCCAGAAATCTCGGGTCAATGTCTAGACACTTATCAATAAGGAAGCCAAATAATCTATCAGACCACTGCATATTACCTCAGCAATAATATTTCCAATGCTATTGGAATTTCCATTACCAATTTATTGAATGCCCATTTGTTTGTATTTCTAATAAATGAAAACAGTATCACATTGAAACAAAGTTATGTTTTTACTTTCATTGATTCTATTAACCTAGAATTAATTACCAAAATCTAATTAGGGGATATTTGAACAAAATACAGAGACAAATTACAGGAATAAAAAAGACATATTAGTTAACAGACATACAATGAATAATAGCATATCTTTTGAGGAAATCAAAACAATTACTTGATATTGTTTGCTAAAAAAATACTAGATGTTTCCTCAAACCATAGTTCATGCCAATGTTTATTATCCAGCTTCTTTGGGAACCAATATTTTAAAAATTTATCTTGTTTTTTACATAAAACTTGGTATGCAATTTTTTAAAAAAACTCACACAAATATTAATGTAGCACAACAAAACATATTTGTTGTCATTACTACTGCTTAATTATCTTGTGTGTACAGTGTTTATAATCTAGTTTTTGTGAGGGTTCAGATAAGATGCTATATAAATAAAAGCAGTCCAAATTATAGTAATTTTAGGTGATAGATTAAAAAACTTGATGCATTTTCTTTGGATATAATAACATAATAAGAGAAAATATCCAAGAAATTAAATTAAAAATGGACATAATTAAACTTAGCATCTTCAAGAAAAATTCACTAACTTTATATGATAGCTCTTCCAGTAACTAAATGAAGGTAGGCCATGTAATTATATGACTGAATGATGTAATGATTAATGGGTTGAAAGGGAAAGAGAATGACTCATCAATGAAATTCATTTTAAGGAAAGAGCAAAGAGTGAATTGCGTTAAGGAGCTATAATTTAACGGTTGTCATTTCTTAAGCTTACAGAAAACTTTACCATAAAAAATAAAAATTGTAAAACAGTGGTTGATAATCAGCAGATACAAGCTTAATTTTTTTTTTAATTAGAAGAGAGAGAGAGCCAGAGAGAATGTGAGGGGATTATTTATAGTGAGAGATCAGAAAAGAGAGAGAGGCAGAGACAGACAGAGTTCTTATTAAAAATAATTTTGGAAGAAGTTCTCATTATACGTATTTCCCTAGAGATCAAATTTGAAATTCATCTGTAATCTGTGAAATATGGTGATAACTCAACTCTATTGGCTTAAGTACTATCTGTTCAAACTCTGTTTACAATTGTACTGTCAAGATAGGAAGTGAAAAGGAAGCTGACTACAGATGTAAAAGAGTATGAGACCAGTGGTTATTATCTAAAACTGCTTAAATTCTGTTTTCAAAGATAAGATGTCCCATATTTATAATGTAGAAAAGTTCTAGCTACTATCACAGTAATAGCTATTTTATGATATCAGTAAAATTTTCTGATATTCTTTCTCTAAGACAAATTTAACATTACCAACTAGCATTTGCTGAATGAAAAATTTGAGGCTTTGGCCACAGTTATTTAGCAGCTAAAACTCTCAGTAGTTTAGTTTACTAAACTACTGAGAGTAGTATTTGCTACAAATAATTTCTTGTTGACTCCTCTAAAATTAACGTCTCTCACTTTTCTTTTAGCTATATGACATAGATCCCTTTGTTTTAATAAGACTGTTTTGAACTAAGACAAACAAAAAATGAAAACTTAAGAGTGGAATTTGCCCTCACAGTTAAGATGCCCACATCCCTGAGTTCAGTTCCTGATTCTGGTTCCTTACTCCAGTGCTCTGCCAATGCAGACCCTGGGAGGCAGCAGTGATGGCAAAATTAATTAGCTTCCTGCTATCCAAGTGAGAGACATAGGTTGAGTTCCCAGCTACTAGCTTCAGCATAGCCTACTTGTTTCCACTGCAGGCATTTGGGGAATGACCAGTAAATGGGAATTGCTCCACTCTCAAAAAAGAATTTATAAACCATTAAAAATAAATACAATACACGCTGAGAGGAGAATATAAAGAAGAGTGAGTCACTCAATAGATTGTAATTTTTCCATTCACCATGCTCCTCCTAACAGCTTACTTGACTCCTTCTCCATAATTTTTCTCTATTGTGCTTATCACCTCCTTCCTAATAAATTATGGAATTTACTTATTTGCATTTCTTATTCTGTTGATTCCCTCACCACTAGTTATAGAATACATGAGAGGGAATATTTGTAGAATGAATGAATGTTTTTAGAGTGAATTAGCAGATATATGATTGAATAAGCCCATTTAAAAATATTTTTGAGCCATGTAATGAATGGAACCTAATAAGCCCTAACCTGCAATGAATGGTATTTGGAGGCAGGGTTTTGGGGGTTAATTCAGGTTAGATTAGGTCAGAAGAATGGGTCCTTCATGATGGGATTGAGAATTTATGAGTTGAGGAAGAGAGATATCTCTTTTCCTGTCTTTATGTCTCTGTCTCTGTCTTTGTCTCTGTCTCTGCATGAGCAAGTATAGATGAAAGGCCATGTAAGGATATAAAGGAGATGGCTCTACAAAGGCCAGGAAGATAGCTCTCACCAGCAGCTGAAATCTTGATCCTGGACTTCCCAGACCCTAGAGCTGGAAAAAATAAATTTCTGTTCTTTAAATCACACAGTCCACGGTATTTTTTATGGACTTTTATGGACTGAGAAGACTATTACAGGCCATAAAGCTCCAAATAGTTGAGAGCCAATATGTATTTAATGAATAAAATGCATTACATTGAATAATACTCTCCTCTTTGATGAAAAGTCCTGCTCTCTTAGTAAATTTCTCTTTTTCTAGAGACATTACAAAATAATGATTATGTAAGAAATCTTGAATAACAAACTTAAAGTAAGTATTTTCTTCAATTTCTTTTTGGAAGGAAAACAAGGTGAATACAAATAAAAGGAAACTATTTGTATTCATGTTTTAAAATTTACTGCATTTAGTTAAATTCAAATGAAAATTCAGTCTCCACTTTAATGCTTATTATGTTTTTATCAAGCCAGTATGGGAAGGTTTTTGTTCAAAAACATGATGACTTTTGTTCAATTTCATATATAACAGAAACCAATTCTTGAACTTAACTAATTTCAAAAACTAAAATTGACAAGAATGAGAACTGAGATAGATTATTTAATCTATATTCCAAAATATATTCTTGGTTTTATTTATGTAGAAATATATACAGCATAGAAATACTGGAAGATTTTTTTTAAAAAGCAACACAGATAAAATCTATGTTAAAATACACATTATACCCAGGCTATAAGCATAAAAATAATAAAATCTTTTCAGGGGATAGAAACGAGTGCCAAGTAAAAATTCTTGAATATAAAAACTGGAAAAAGCCCATTTTCCAAGAATTGCATGTGAATTTAAGTTATTTACTTTCAAATAAATAAACTGGTAGCCTTTTCTAACAGTCAAAAATCAATCTTCAAAACAGTATTATCTTCTTGAATGGCCAGCAGGGTCAAATAGTTTATCTTCCTTTTTCACGTTTTGGTTTTATAAGGATTTGAGGGATAGAATTCATTATCTTACTATTTTCCAACAGGGCTCCAAGGTAGACATGCTGAAACATAGAGTGCAGTAAATTTCCATTTTCTTTACCATGATCTACTCTAGTTTGGTGGTTTTCTGGATTATTCCTGGCTCCCCTCTTTTTGTTCCATGATAGGATTTCATTCCCCCACTCCTGTTAAGTTAGATGCTACCTTGGGACTTACTCTAGCCAATAAGATGAGTGTGGAATTGTTGTGAGTATTACCAAGGATGAAGATTTTAAATACCAGCATGTGTTCTACCATGTGTCCTCTCTTCTTTAGAGCTAGTAACATTCCAGACAGTTGCTTTTCCATCATCATGAATTCCTAAGTAAAGATAACATAAAGCAGAGCACTCGGCTGACTTTCAACAGGCGTGTATAATGTGACAAGAACAAATCTTTGTATATCAAGTCTTTGATATTTGGGTTTGTTTGATTGCATAGACTAACCTATCCTGAGCAATAAAAAATAGAGTATGCAATCTTAGCTTAAGATCTGGCTGCCTGACAACAAGAACACAGTATAAATGAAGGTGTGCAGCTCATCAAATCCTTTCAGTTGAACTTAGGAAAAAGAGTGCCAAGTTTTTCTTACAACAAGAAGGTGAAGGGAACATTCAGATAAACACATTCCAAATAGGGTATTTTGCTGTTGACTTGCACAAAATAGAGAGGACACAATGGGACACATTTCAGGAAATGGGGAGGATAGGATATGAAGTCAGAAAAAGCCAAGTACATGGAGGATTACAGCCAGGGGAAATAAGGGATAATAGGAGTCCTGGCTGTTTGTTGAGTATAAAACCAGGAGGAATACAAGACACTAAAATAATTCCAACAACACCAAGGAAGTAGTTTTGGCAAGGTTGTAAGTAATAAGTTCAGTATTAGAATGAAGGTGAGTTTCCAGAGATATCTAGATTCTGATGGAGGAATTGAGACTGCAGTATACTTGCCTCACAGGTGTGCATTCTCCAAATATCCAGAAATGGAGGCCCAAACAGGGTGATTCCAATCTAAACATACCAGCTCCCACCTCACTTCTGCTAGGAAAATCCTCTTAAACTCCCAGAGGGCTCTTTCTTGACTATTGTCAATGGTATATCAGAGATCTTCTCTTGTAACATTTTTTTTTACCTTGTGTTATTGACATTCATGAACATTTTTTTTCTCTTAATGGATAATAGCCTTCTGGAAGGAATATCTGACTCTGATTCATTTGTAAATTTGTCATCATATAGTGGCTGAAATGTGTTAGGATTTTTATTTTTTAATTCAAACAGCATTAAATGCCAATTCAATTCCAGGTATTGTGTTAAGCACTG
This sequence comes from Oryctolagus cuniculus, assembly GCF_051225735.1. Taxonomy (NCBI): domain Eukaryota; kingdom Metazoa; phylum Chordata; class Mammalia; order Lagomorpha; family Leporidae; genus Oryctolagus; species Oryctolagus cuniculus. Next base: position 143,883,220 of record NC_142869.1, on the reverse strand, counting down.
AGAACACAAAAATTAATAAATATACTACAATCACAATATCAAAATCTAGTAAGGAAAAGAGAAGTTTAAAAGCATTTTTCTAGCACAATGAAAAGGTGAGTGAAGAGGAGACAGTGGGACTACATTTGGAGGACACAGTTCACCGAATCTGAGAGTTCCAGAAAGATTTGTGTGAGATGCTAAATCATAAGTAAAATGAGAAATTACCTGTTCCAGTGACTCTGTGTGGGTGTGTGTGTACGCATCCACATGTGTGTGTGTAGTAATAGTATTAGTAATAGTAATAGAGGTAGAAGCAGCAGCAGCAGTAGCAGTAGTAATAGCAATATTAATGGTGGTGGAGGAAGATTGGGCTCAATTATTTTATTGCAGGATAATGGAGTGGTGGTATCATATGCAAAGGACCAGAGACAGAAAAACGCATTAATTACTTGAGAAATGCATGAGCCTTGAAATTGGAAAGGTTAACAAATACTTTTATTATAAGAATCATTTGATGCTATCCTAACAAGTTTGGAGCATTTCTGGGAATATATTATAGAATGTTTAGGTAAGAGGATCACAGTTAAATTTAAGGACACTTTTGCATTAGGAATTGGACTGAAATGAGAAAAGGCCAAGGGCAAGGGGATCAACAGTATTCAGAGAGGATTCCAGCTTCCAGAGATGTCAACTTATTGAGAATATTCCAAATTGTATTTTTCAACTATAAGGCACATGGATTCTGGTGAGTCACTTTAGACTTGACTAATTTCCTCTCTAGGGCTATTTCTTCTATTTAAGGTTTATTGAAGTTAAATTAGGTATGGTCCAATATACTTCAATTAATACTTGATAATTAATATAAAAACTCTGAGACTAGATAAAGGAAATATCCAGTGAGCTTGGACTGTATACTAATATAATTGTGCTTACATGACTCAATTTTAAACAAACAACTCCCTCCCCTGACACCAGCATTCCAATTCTGAACTTCACCCGCACCGCACTCAGTGTTTTACTTTTCACTCCCTCTTGGCTTACTCTTTTGTGCTGTTTCTGTGAATACATTTCTCTCCCACCAAATTTTAAAATTTCAATAACTTTTTGGACCAATCTGATCTTTATGTCTCATACTACAAATATGAGGACATTTCACTAAGCTCATGAAAAAATGGAATTAAAAGATAAGATGCAACTTTCATAAACTTCATGAGGAACACTTACATTTTAACACAGTGGATTCTAAATAAATGTTATGTAAATATATTGAAAAAGCAAAGCAGCGGAACATTGTTAGTACTTTGAAATTTTCTTGATGGCTCAAGCTCAGGACTATTTATTTTATTCAGACTGCTATGACACAATACCTCAGACTCGGTAATTTATAAGCAACTGAAATTTATTTCCCACAGTTCTAGAGGCTGGGGAAATACAAAATCAATCAATATTGCTATTACTACTCCTATTGCTGAGGTAGGCAGGCATACAGGCTAAAATTGATTAGATTTGTGAGCTGGAAGACCACGCCTTCGCCACGCCCCTGTGTGACTTCATGCCCTACCTGATACCTTCGCCACGCCCTTATGTGACCTTACACCCTACCTGATACCCCCACCATGCCCTCGTGTAATATCAGGCTCTACTTGACCATACCTGAGCGCCCACCTGCCCACAGCCACTCTCCTGTGGAAAATATATAAAAAGGCAGGGAATGTCGCAAAATGCTCTTTGCCTCTGCCTTGCTGCCTGTGATAAGCGGTGGATAGCAGCTCAAGGAGCTTGCTCTCTGAATGGTATGGACGCTACCCTGGTTTCCAGACTTGCCCCTCTCTCCAACCTGAACTAAAACCCTCACTTTCCTAGATACCTCTCACACTAAATAAAAGCTTAAAACGTACTATGCTGCCTCATTTATCTGTGCCGGTATTTAGAATTCTTCTCTAAATATTAGGCAAGAACCCTCTTGGGCTTACTAATATTTGGGATTTATTAGTAAGCATATGGTGAAATCATATGGTACCCCAAATCCTGATAGCGCATGTGGCATCCCAGATAGCAATTCTGGGGAACTTTAAGGGGCCACATTTTGGTGTAAATTTTAGGGGGTCATGTCCAATTTCATTGCCACTATTGCTACTGCTGAGGCTTCTGCTACTACCACTACTACTATTACTATGAACACACACACACACACACACACACAGACATACACACTCAATCCATCAAATTTGGTGTCTGTTGTGCGTTTACACTGTTTCATAGACTATGCATTCCTTGCTGCATCCTTACACAGTAGTAGGGATCATCAAACTCCCTTGGACTTCTATAGAGGCTAATCTCACTTAGTAGGAGGGAGCCCTCAGGACTCTCCTCACTTCCCAAAAGATCCACCTCCCAAAACCATGACCTTGGGAGTTACTTTTCAAAGATATGAATTTGGGGAGGGAGCAGGCACAAGCACTCAGACCCTATCAAGAAGTAGTGAAGAGTCCTTTTGAGTAATGATAGAAAACAACCAAAACAAAAGGAAAAGCTCATCCAATGGTTAAATGGTGAACTGCTCCAATTAAAAAAGTGAAAAAGTTGTAAATTGATTTCTAAGCATAGACTGGTTTTGGTGCACCTATGTGAGATGAAGAAAAAAAAAAAACTGGCTGATGAATTTATCTTAAAGAATGGTTTATAGAGGCCTTTCTGGTTCAGTTAAATGCCCTTGTTCATTGTGCTAATTTGAAGCTGTACTTCTGAATTTGAAATAATACTTTAAGGCCCTGATAACTGAAATTGGTTTATTCAAAACCACTTGTGATTTAAATGAATGAATATTTTGCAAATTTGAACATATATCCCTTCTTTAAATTAAATATAGAATTTTTTGAGTGGTAGTGAATGAAGCCACAACCTTTTACTTCTGAACACGTCATTTTGAGCTGAGACCTTCTCAATGAGATATAACAGAACTTTAAGAACAAAATACTCACACAGAATCTTAACATCATCAAAATAGATTACACTATGTTAAATCATCCTTTGGTTTTATGAAATGCAAATAAAAATTAATAAACTGAGATAAAGTAAGATAAAGAGAAAAAAATACCTGCACAAATCCAAAAGCAGAAAGAGAAAGAAAAGTACTTCAGGGATAACATAGCTCTGGTAAAAAGCTCCTGAAATCAACATAATTATTTCTTCCTATGATCAGAACTTTCACATTGGCCTCCATTCTAGCAAGACTTTACTTGTCAAACCTATCACTATATGTGCCATTCCACTTCTTGAAACGCTCTTCCGAATGATTATTGCTCTAAGAATAAATATCAAATTCTGCAACATTCACACAGGAAATTTTCACCCAGTGTTCCCAAATCCACCCTTCTTTCTGCCTGCATTCACAAAACTGGACAGAAATGGTGAGAAACAGAATCTCGCCAACCTCCCATCAAATTTATGATCATTAAATCCAGAGCTTCCCTACTGTTGCCCTTAAGCATTCAACAATCCTAGAACCATATGGGCTTCCATACTCAGAGATAGTTACTGCCCACTTTTACTTCTCATTAAGCCTTATTATCAGCTCATGATTATACTTTCTACTTTTAATAGAAGAAAGAGGCAATCGGAAGCTAATCCCATCAAATTCTCTCCCTGCAGCCCTGAATATCAGTGGCCACATACTTTGCTTTCCCTCCTGTTACTATTAATGAATTCTTCTGCCTCTTAGTTATGGTCAGTCCCTCCATTTCTTTTTATATAATGAGGGTATCTCTTGAGCAATCTCTACTGATTCTCCAGTAACATGAGCATTTTCCTTTTTAGTGGATTATTGCATTAGTGTACAAGTATGTTCTTGTTTCTCCTGTGTACTAAAACATGTTAGATAAAAGAAATATATTCTAGTATATCACAGCACACTGGTGTGAATATAGTTTGCAACCACCTATTACACAGTTCATAAATAAATAGAAGAGAGTTCATAGACTATTACATTGTATATTTTTATTATTTTTATATTGCATTAAAGCCTGAAAATATGTACAATCATTAAGTGCTAATCAAAAATATTTTATAAGGTTTCAGATGAAAATGCTAACTAAACTGCTTTGATCATTGTACAGGAATATATGTATCAAGTTATTGCACTGTATTCCATAAATATGTACAAATAAAATATTAATAACAATAAAAAAGTACCATCTCTTTCATTCATTCCCCACTAACTTCCTTCACTAGTTCTGTGCTTTTATATTCCCTTCTCAGCAAACTCCTCAGAAGAACTAGCTATACTTACTGCTACAACTTTTTCCTCTAATTTTCTCCTGAACTTATATTAATCAGGCTTTTGAATATCACACTTAACATGTCCAAAGTTGAGCTCACAATAATCCTGATACTCCTATCCTCCCTATAACAGGGATTGTTCTCAAAATATTTCCCATTTTGTTCCCCTAGTTGCTTGATCCAAACATTTTAAATCAAATTTTATCCTTCCCTACGTATTCCACAAACAATCTATCTACACTTTCAATTACTACTTTTAAAATATATTTTATTTTGGATGTTTGGTGCAGCTATTACGTTGCTGCTTGGGACATCAGCATCTCATGTTAGACAGCCTAAGTTTGAGCCCTGGCTCTGCTTGCTTTTACTCTGTCTGATGGTGCACACCTTAGGAGGCAACAGATGATGGTTCAAGTAGCTGGGTCCCTGCCATCCACATAGCAGAACTGGATTGTTATTAGCTCCTGGTTTCAGCCTGGTCCAGCCGTGGCTATTGAAGGCATTTGGGTGGTGAACTCTGTCTTTGTTTCTCTCTCTCTCTGCTCATCAAAAATCAATAAACAAACAAATAAATATAAAAGTAAACAATTAAAAATAGACCCATTCTTATAACTTAAGTCCGGCCAGCTTGGTCCAAGCCACTAAGATATCATGCCTAAGTACTTGAAATGCCCTTTTTCCTGGTACCCTTACTTTTACTTTTGCCTCACGTTGATCTATTTTCCACATAGTAGACAAAGCGTGCTATTTCCTGCTCAAAATCATATGATGATTTCCAAAGTCACTCAATGTAAAAAGATACGGTTATGGAATGCAGGGCTCCTGGCATGGCTTATTGCAGGGCCATCCCTTCACACATGAAGGAATTCAAAGGTGGAAGCATAAAGGTGTATAGAAATCAGGATTTATTTAAAGCAAAGCAAAAGTGCAAACTCAAAAACTAAGACAGTTTTTGAGTTTAAAAGAGAATCAACAAACGACCAAAATACAAAAAGTCCCCAAAGTAAAAATAAAAAATCATCAAGGAGAAATCTCCAACAAAGAAAAAGTCTCCCAAAACAAGGTTAGGTTTTTCAAAAGGCTGCAGAATTCGAGTTGGGCTTCAGTACTTCCCATGTCCATGCCCTTTTTGGAAGTGTCCAAAGTGTCATGGTGTCAGGTGTATGATGGGAGTGGGAGTGCCTCCCAGGTTAATTTTACTATAATGACATTATAATGACCTAAAATCATTGAGTGGTGACACATCTTGCAGCCATATTGGATAGGTCCAGCTGGTGCATGGAAGACAATCCTGGATGATGCACAAAAAGAGAATGGAGTTTGGATAGTCCACAGAATGAGACTTCTCATGAGGGCCAGGCTGGGAAGTTAAATGGGCTCCAGCTGTCAGTCAGCATCCTGTGCCCATAGACTGGGGCTCTCAGTCAGTGACCTACACTGTAACTTGGATCAGCAGGGAGCTGTCCAACAGCACTTCTGCTGGGGTTGTCAGACCTCAGCTCCCTTCCATAGCTACCTACATTCCCACAGCCCTTATTACCTTACTGTGAACTATAAGACGGTACGTGATCCAAACTCTTTCTCCTCATGTAAGTCTCAGTGCTTTTTTCTTCAACCCTCTACTTCTTTCTCTGTACTCCAGCTGTAAGTCCTGAATACCTTTCACCAGCACAGCACACATGCTGCAATCTTATTTATGAAACCATCTGCCAAGAATGGACTCCACCAACTTACTCATCAAGACCATTTCTGAATTCATGTAAAAATAAAACCTGTCATCCTATATCTTTTCCTCTTTCTTTGTTTTATTTTTCTTCTGGGTGGGGATCACCTTCTATCATACTGTGTCAGCAATCATCATATAATTGCATTTTTGGATACTGGTGTGCTATAAACTGAATTTCTGGGAAAAAGACATTCCTGATTTGTAGCATTTGCTGCATCACATTGTGTGACTCTAGCCATGACTAATTTCAGGCAAAACATGATGTCACTGAACAGATCTATGAAGACATACAATCCCAGCTTATGTACACCATTGCTTGTGTTATTAGAATGACAAAGTAGTTGAGACATGTTTTTTGTTCTGACAACACTATTTACAGTTTATAGAATGCTGTCTTGCACATAATAGAAGCTTGGTACTTTTTGCTGAATGGATGAGTGAATGAAACCAAGAGAATTTATATTTGAGTGTTCTCTTCAACTTGGAGTAAACAAACTCAACACAGGAAATAGTGAATGCATGGACCATAAAAATTAAGTGGATTTGTGGCATAAAGAACATAAAGGGAACAGAAAGAAGAGATACTCCAGGTGGGAGAAAGTTAAGTGCACAGTGAATATATGGCACAAAAATTATGTGACTTAATATAACTGGACCAGAGTTCATACATAATAGAAAATAAGTACAGTCAGCTCTCTTTGTACTATCACTACTAAAATATGTACTTTAATATCATATATATAATTAACTTGCATTTAAATAAAGCTGCTGTGACAAAAATAATCTCCTAGCTAAGTCACTTTTCACATTGTACTCATTGCATCACTTTCCCCAGATTGTTGAATGAAAATGTCTGCCAAGAAAGTGAAAAGGTCTAAGAAGAAATTATATGGGTGTATGGGCCATAAAAAGCCTGTGCATTTAGAAGAAAATTTGGAAATGATGAAAATATTAAAAATGTTAAACATATAAAAAGCATAACCTTCGCATGCACATATACTGTTCCTGTTATTTTGCTGTGTGAGAAAATTTTGAAAACTGTGAGTGTTTTTTTTTCCATGAAGATTCACCATATTTCTCAAGAACAATGTGATTCATTTTAAAAATTAGAGAAATAGGCCAGCTCCGCAGCTCACTAGACTAATCCTCCACCTGAGGCGCCGGCACCCTGGGTTTCTAGTCCTGGTCGGGACGCCGGCTTCTGTCCCGGTTGCCCCTCTTCCAGGCCAGCTCTCTGCTGTGGCCTGGGAGTGCAGTAGAGGATGGCCCAAGTGCTTGGGTCCTGCACCCACATGGGAGACCAAGAGAAGCACCTGGCTCCTGGCTTCAGATCTGCGCGGTGCGCAGGCTGCAGCAGCCATTAGGGGGTGAACCAACGGCAAAAAAGGAAGACCTTTCTCTCTGTTTCTCTCTCTCTCACTATCCACTCTGCCTGTCAAAAAAAAAAAAATTAGAGAAATATCTTTTGCAGTATACTGATAGCTGTCACGGGATACTATGAAGGGCTGTCTTGCTACAGCAAAGGCCTTGAACATTTTGAAAGTCTGCAGAAAGTGATACAGAAAGAGTGGATTTGACTAAGGCAATGAGTTTCAAGTCAAGTTATGGTGGTTCAAGAAATATATGAGTCATAAAAAACTGCAAGGCAAGAACAGTTTGGAGAAAGAAACTTTAACTGATAGTGGAATTTAGTTAATTTTCCAAAGGAATTGACAAAAAAATAACAGCAAAATTGATTACATTATATGCTAAATTTCAGTCTTACTGAAACTTGACTTTCTTGAAAAGGAACGACTCCTCATATTTATTTCAGAAGAAGTAAACTAATGTGCCAGGATGTGTTAACCAGTGGCATGAGATTAGCCTGAGTTGTATTAGAACAAAACATTAAAGCCAGCCTGAATCTTGTGAAAGGTCATCCTCCTCTTCCCCAAACCAGCTGAGTCATACACAATTGCAGAGAGATTTAAGAAATGAATGAAGTCAGAAAGAATAATATAAAACTGTCTCATACTGAAAAAGAGATTGAGACATTACAGAAGTCCTTGAATGCTAAGAGGAATAGAACTTCATTCTGGAAAGAGACTTTAAAATGTCCATTTGTGGAAGTGACATAGGAAATTCAAATTTTAGAATATTTTGACTGGCATTATGGTTTAGAAGACACCAGAAAACAGGGTGAATATGGAGAAAACAGAAAACTGATATTTGAGAACGAGAGAGAAGCAATACAATTCTGTACTAGAGTGCTAGCAGTGGGAATATTTTAAAGCCACTGTTTTTTGGAAAATTATTGGAAAAAAGATCATTCCAAGTTTGAAGCCTGAGAGAATTGCAATTTGATAATCTCAATTAGGGAACCCAGGAGGAGAGGCAGGTTGAACAAAATAAATATTTGGGCACTGAGTTAAACAACGTGGATTAAAATATGAATAAAGTATAGTCTCTCTCCTTAGGTATTTTGAAATTTATTGGAGGATGAATGGGGTGACATGAAAAGTGAGAATTTACAGTGAATTTGAGTAGTCAATAGTGTTTTTAGGAATAAGTGTTTATCAGGCATTAGGTTTGTGGAATTGATAATATTTTTAGGTTTATGATAGTTTTATATTTTAGCACAACAAAAACATTTTCCCTTCATATTCCCAGCTTGCAATGAAATCGCCACCAGTATGAAGCTTAAGGAATCAGACTTTTTGATTTCTTTTTTCAAGAAAAAAAAATCTGGTTAGAGAAAAAGGAAAATGAAATAGTTTCAACATAACTCATTATAATAAAGCTATTCTGAGTCTCCAGTCACTCATAAATTTAATTATGGAAGATGTACCTTTGAAAAAGAAAAATTACAAATGAATAAAAATTATATATGGGACCAGAAAAATTGAAACTGCTTGCAGTTTTAACTAAAGCAGCCTGAATTTTGTTCTGTAAAATTGATGGCCTCATCTCTTCCAGTTTATCTGACAAATCCTGGTGAGATTCTACAGAGAAACACAATTGAAACTCCTGCCCATTTTCAAGCAGCATGGCTATCAAAGATGTCAGAATCTCTACCAGCCTAGAGCAAAATGACCCAGGTCAATTTGTCACTATGGTTTCAGTATCACATTTTTGCCACTGTAAATATATCTCTGACTTCAACCTGCTATTATGTATTAAAGCTGGCATACATATACTATGAAAGCTATGAATATAGACTTGAATAACTAAAAATTAATGCCTAAATGTTAGAATCACATATATAAGCACAGTCATTATTACAAATCTACCTCTATGATTTTGAATAAGATTGCTTCTTTATATTTTTAGCTTAGTTTAATTTATTTTTAGAGGAAAGCAGACAGAGAAACAGAGAATTTTCCATCTTCTGGTTTCCTCCCTAAATATCTGCAATAGCTGGAGCTGTGTCTAGTTAAAACCAGAAACTCACACTAAGTCTGTGTCTCCTATGTGGATGGTGGGATCCAAGTACCTGAGCCAGCACTGCTGTTTCTCCTGGTGCACATTAGCAGGAAGCTGGAATTGGAAACTAAGGAGGGACTCTGATATTAAGAGATAGGTATCCCATGGCCGGCGCCGCGGCTCACTAGGCTAATCCTCCGCCTTGCGGCGCCGGCACACCAGATTCTAGTCCCGGTTGGGGCGCCAGATTCTGTCCCAGTTGCCCCTCTTCCAGGCCAGCTCTCTGCTATGGCCAGGGAGTGCAGTGGAGGATGGCCCAAGTGCTTGGGCCCTGCACCCCATGGGAGACCAGGAGAAGTACCTGGCTCCTGCCTTTGGATCAGCGCGGTGCGCTGGCTGCAGCGCGCTGGCCGCGGCGGCCATTGGAGGGTGAACCAACGGCAAAAAAGAAGACCTTTCTCTCTGTCTCTCTCTCTCACTGTCCACTCTGCCTGTCAAAAAAACAAAAACAAAAACAAAAAAACAAACAAAACAAAACAAAACAACAACAACAACAAAAAGATAGGTATCCCAAGCAGAGTCTTAACTAATATACCAAATACCCACCAAGACTATTTCTTTAAACATTAGAAAGCATCAAAAACAGTAGAAAATTAAAACATTAAATGACCTTACACTAGAATTAGGAAAAATGTCTCTTTCAGAGGATTTTTTTCTTATCACACACTTTAGTACAGCCTCAAATTAATGAGGATATGGAAAACCACTTCAAAAAGAAAAACAAAAACACTAAAAGACAGAAAAAAGTTATTAACAATAGGATGAATGACATAAAAATCCTTCCTAGTATCCATATGCTAAGGTATATGAAAGAAGTCAAGAACCATGAAATCTATCAGTAGCACATGCCCATTGTAATAATAACTTCATTGAGCCTAGCTGCAATATCAGAATTATAAGGAAAAATTCATTATAACTATGTATTCCTGCTTTCTCACTCATTCTCACCCTGCATTACTCACAATTTACTCTACAAATTTGACATACAAACTAAAAATCATTAGATTTAGAAACTAAAAAAAAAATGACAAAATGTGTGAGAGACCACAACTCTCTCTCTCTCTCTCTGTGTGTGTGTACAAATTATTTCCTTACCATATGATAATTTTATTGATGAATGAAAATCCATGAAATAGTAATCAGAGCTATGCATTCTCATAGTAACTATGCTATGACCACTTAATGCACATAAGTCAAGTGTTGCTCATCTGCCACACACACATGGTAGCCTGTTGTAATGAGAGGACTTCTTCTCTGGGTGTCTGTTCACATGGGCAATGACACAGAAGAGGAGATTGGTTGAAATATTTTTTGAGAATAAAAATACACAAAGCTTTCCACATGTTTGAAAATTATGGTATTTTAGCTCTGTATCATTACAAAAGAAAAAGAAATGACATTAGTGGGATGAAGCACTTGCATTACTCAAAAAATGCCTAAATTTGTATTGTCTGTGTCAAATATATGATCTACATAATATGATAATATGATATATACAAACATCTATGTATACTTATCATATAAGTGTATATATATGATTGGAGATATATACTTATAAATGTGTGTAAATATTATATTATATATATATATATGAGAATAGACTTGGATTCCAATAAAGCTTTAAGTGCAGTTCAGTAAGTGGCTTTAAGCAAACCTTAATGGCTCATTGATTCCTATCATTATAAACAAGTAATAGAATGTTCATACTATAAAGATAGCAGCTTAGGGAGACTTGATTTAGCCTCTTCCAAATTGCAATTAAAATAGCCATTAAAATTAATAAAAAGAAAGAATCCAAAAGCCACAATGTGGATTGAAGATACCAAAGGATCATATCTCAAATATATAGTAAATAATCATTAAGTGCATCACTAATTGTGTTGAATTTTTGAGAGTGCATTCCTGAATTGTACATTCTTAACTAGATTAGTTCTAGCTCTAAGAAAGATTGAGTAAGGCTTTGACTTACACAGCTACCTGAACTGGATTCAAGGTCCACAGAATGTGAGGAATGAAAACTCAGATAGCCAATGTGGAAGATAGGAAGTGAATTCTTTATTCTCTCTATCCCCTATCCCTTTATGCTTACTCCAAACAAATTTTAGCTACATCTTTTGATAGTCATAGTGACAGTGCAAATATCAACACCACTGGAGACAGAGTGGTGAGGGGTGGTGTGTTTCACCACAAGATGGATTGTGGTGCCAGGAAAAGCACTGGAATAAAGGAAAATAAAAAGCATCCTTGAAGAATGTACAGTTAATTTGGTACTTGGAAAAGATCTCATCAATAAGACAGAACCAAGTACATTTATATATAATAAAAATAGCATCTCAAAGTAAGAGAGAAATGAGTGGATAGTCAAGACAGATTGTGAAAACATTCAATTAACTATCAGGGAGGAAAAAACAAGAAAGGAATGGAGGAAGGGAAGGAAGGGCAGAGGGAGAGAAACTGGATATCATTTATGTGTTAAGCTAAATTAAAGTCTAGATGATTTAAAATTTATATATAAAACAAAAGAAACAAAAAATAAAGAATAGGTATGGGAATAATATCAACATATAATATTGGTCGAACTTTTAAATAGAGACTGTGCCAAATCATTTAAATATATTCTTCATTCCTCACACGTATTAAAAAATACATTAATGCAATAATAAATCATGACCTTGTGGGAGATTACTTAAGAAATAAAGGAAATGTTTAAAATGAGGAACTGCTTTAACATGATGCATCCTCTTAGTAGATCTTAGGGAGGAACATCACATATTAAGCTCTATGGATGTTGAAATTTTAGAACTTGGCAAAATTGAAAATATTCAGTGAAATGTGAATAATAAAATGTCTCTATTTCAATGTCAAATCCAGCTTTAAGCTTAATGGAAAAACATGAGAAGAAATTCTATTAAATTACAGAATGAGACAAGGGTGACCATTATCACCACCAGTATTTATCACTGATAAAAGATAAAAACATAGAAACCAGCAGTAATTTCCTCATTTGCTATTTTGGATAGGGGATGAATCTGTACGGATGGGGCAGGGAAGTATGGTAGATTTCATTAATAGTTTATGAAAATCTGCTCCCTGTTCTTCCTCTTTGGAGCAGGATTAACTTTCCTACCCTACTGACATCAGGCTCCATCAGAACGCTTTCTTTGCTTTGGCCAATAAACTGTGATTAGAAGTAATGTGTCTGAGTTCTAGGCAGAAGGTTTTTTTTTTTTTTTTTTTTTTTTTTTTTGTTTTTTTAGCATCAACAAATGATTAGTTTAAAGGTTATAGTTCCTTGTTTACAGCCTTTTTCTCTTCTGTTGAGGAACAGTATTTTTTTTTCCTTCATGATATTTGTTGAACTCTTTTACTTGGTGTAGGGTTAACTTTAGGATCATTAAGTAAACTGAAAGTAGATATTTGTAAAAATTAAGAGTGGCAATGAGAAAGGGAGGAAAAAGAAGTGTTGGAGCATGGGCAGGAGAGAGGAGAAGGTGAGAAGTATCGTTGTTCCTAAATCTGCATATATGAAATACATGGAACTTGTATAACTTAAATAAAATTTTAAAAAGGTTATATTTCAAATCAGTAGGAAAAGGCATTCTTTAAATAAAAGATGATGAAGTGACGACAGTTTTCTAAAAAGAGATAGCAATGTTTTCATTCCTCACACCAATCACCAGGCTAAATTACCAATGGTTCAAAGAGATATGAATATAATAATTAAACCAATATAAATATCTGAAATTGTCAAGAATTGAGCTGGAAACTGACCTGCCAGGCGTCAAAGTGGTAAGTTAGCACAACAAACCAGAATGAAAATAACAACCAAATTCTTATTTAATTATTCTGACATTGTAAACAAGAGGCTAAATAGAAAAAGCTTCTGCTCCCTCACCTCCACCCCAATATTTACTTTTCTCCCAGCAGCTATCCTAGGTCAGTTGTATGAGGGCACAGGGGTAATCTTCTCACTGTCTAGGGAACCTCCAAATGAATGTCTCCTGGTTTTGTGGTCCTGGGAGCCATAAAGGTGGATGAACTAGAAGTAGAAAAGTACCAAATGCTGAGCTAGGGTGCAGGGAGAGGCTTCAAGGAGTGGCCCTAAGGCCTCCAAAGTAGCATTGGTGCAGAGGCATGTGACAAAGGAGTTAGCAAGCCTGCTGCTCTGCCCCACCCCCACATACTGACGCCTCTGAACAGAGGCATTTAGGCAACAAACACAAGCACAAGTCAGAGTGTCAGGTTAGAGGAGTGCTGACTCCTGATTAGCAACTCCCTGCAGGCAAGGCAGCTTCCCTGGAGAGGTCATACCAGGTAAAACCTGTGTAACTGCCTATGTTTGCACCCAGATGATAACAATAGGTTTGTGATCTAGAGCCAGACTAGCCCAAAATAATCATGTGTGAATTATCCTATAAACTGGAAGTGAGGCAATATTTTCTATCTATAACCCAAAATCCAGAAACAATATAGGAGAGAAATTATGTATTTGACTACATAAAAATAAGATAAAACTTTGCTCAGCAAAGTATTCCATGATCAAGTTAAAGAACAATGAAACCTGAAAACATGATTTAGCTACATTGCAAACAAAGGGTTACTATCTATAATGTATAAGGAACATCTAAAAGACAAAAACATGCATTAAAAAGATCAACACGCTTATAGGAAAATGAGCTAGGGATAAGAAGAGACAGTTAAAAGTGCAAATGACTTCTATCAATATGAAAATATGCTCAGTAACATTCTTATTAAGAGAAATGCAAATTAAAAGTACATTGAGTTACCATTTCTCACATATCAAATTGGAAAATCAGAAGTTTAAGCAATGTAATATGCTGGCAAGACTGTATATAAACACACTATCATTACTTGCTGTTGGAGTAAACAGACACTGTCATTATGTGCTGCTGGAAATGCAAAATGCTAAAATACCTATGAAGAGAATCTTGGAAATATCTAATACAATCATATAATATTTCTTTGAGCTAGCAATCCCACTTCCATCAATGTGTCCCAAAGTTATAAGAGGAAAAATAAAAAATGAGATAAGCATAAGGCTATTTATAATAGCACTACTTGTGAATATCTGGAGACTGGAGAATATAAGAATACTTTAAAAATCTGTGACAATATTGTCAAAATATAAGTGAAGTTTAGTGCAAAAATTTTCGAAGTTGCATACTTTCTTTATAACATGCATTTTTCCCTGAACATTTTGAAGACCCAGTATATATCTATATATCTGACTCTGTGAGTGTGAATGTGTGTGTGTGTGTGTGTGTGTGTGTGTAAGGGATTGAATAAACTCTGATAACATGCACATAGTAGGGAACTATGTAACTTTTAACTAGGAAGAGAAGCATCCATTTATAACTGAATAACACTCTGGATACTTTGTTAAAGGAACTGCCAACAGTGCCTGGCAGACAGCCTTCAGCCATCTTTCTCAACAGGTGACAATAGAACCACTTTGCCCAATGCCAGAAATCCTTTCCAGGAGAGAGTGGGCTAAGAAAGGTCTTTTGCTGTTGCTGCAGCTCAAAGTATTTCTGAAGGGTCAATCTGTCTTCACATCTCCCCAG
Organism: Oryctolagus cuniculus; assembly: GCF_051225735.1. NCBI lineage: Eukaryota > Metazoa > Chordata > Mammalia > Lagomorpha > Leporidae > Oryctolagus > Oryctolagus cuniculus. Next base: position 143,868,187 of record NC_142869.1, on the reverse strand, counting down.
AAAGTCAGCCGTGGCTTCTACTGTGACTGAATCAATGTCACCTTCCTCTCTGTGAAGCCTGGCTTCCTTCCTTCCCCTCCAGAAATGTGTTGATCCCAGTAAATCCATATAAACTACCTGGACACTTTTTTCATCACAGTATCAGCTTCTCTGGGAATCCAAACTGTGACAGTACCAGAAGTAGTTCAAGATAGCCAAAGCTGGGTAGGAATTTGAAGTTGCATTGCTTCTTATCACATGGCAATCTGAAAGAGGAGTATAGGTAAGTGCCTAACACAACATGACAGCATAATTTTTAAAAGTGTTGCCAGGGGCAGGCATTGTGGCACAGCAGGTTTAACCCACACTCAGGACACTGCCATCCCACATCAGAATGGCAGCTGAGTCTTGGGTGCTCTGCTTCTGACCCAGATCTCTGCTAATGCACCTAAGAAAGCAGCAGAAGATAGTCCAAGTACTTAGGATCTTGTCACCCACTGGGGAGACCACGATGGAGTTCAGGTTCCTAGCTTCAGCCTAGCCCAGCCCTGACCATTGTGGTCATTGAGAAGTGAATCAGCAGATAGGAGATTCCCTCTTTCTCTCTTTCCCTCTCTCTCTCTCTCTCTGCCTTTCAAATAAAAATAATTAAAAAAAAAAAAAAAGATGTAGAAGTTTCTCCCACATAAAATAACCCCAGTATCTATCCTGGCTGGGAATATGACGGGCCTGATCATACAGCAAGGAGCTGTACATTCAAGAACCATGGGTTGTCACCCCTGTGTGACAACAAGAGCCAGTTGGGTATTTTTGTGACTTTGTCCTGAGGGCAGACATTTCAAGGTTCCAAACATAAATTTGGATAAGAAGAAATTAGCAATGTATCTCCTGGGATACATGATATAACCCCCTGCCATGGACCTAAAAATATAGTGAAAATATGCTATTAGAATGGCTCCTGGGAGCATTGGAAACTTAACGATGCATGCGTGAGGTAGAAGCATCAGAGTTTCCATGGCAGATAGTAGAAAAGGAATTTAGAATTCAACAGAAATAGATTTGTTAAAGTGAGTATAGCAAGCAAATAAAGAAAATACAATATTTTCCAAAATTTTAAGAAATGTGCTGGTGTATGGAGTAGGGGGAAACACCAGTGTATTTTAACGTTTATGTGGCTCTCTTCTATAGGCTCATGATAACGATGGTAGGCTACTTTTACACAACAGCACTAAATAAAAGCAATGGTTATAGAAGAAACTAAAAATGGTAGCATTCAAGCAACAAGAGCAGAAGGAACCCAGATGGATGTAATTATTGGGGGGCAAAGGTTAGAAGGGCAGCAAGGGAAGCCTGGACAGCAGAGCCTTATGGAAATAATATGTCATTATTGAAAAGATAAAGTTATAGAAATGGAGAGCAGGTTAATGCTTGCCAGGGATTAAGGAGGAAACAGGGCTGAGAAGAAAGTAGCTGTGGGAATAAAGGGCTCCAGGAAGTATCCTTGTTGTGATTGAAACAATATGTATTATGGTTGAATCTATGTCAATATCCTGCTTATTATATATTCTACTAATTTTGCAAAAAGTTATCATGTAGGGAAACTGAGTAAAATCTAACTGTATTTCTGTTTTTTAAAAAATATATATTTTATTTATTTGAAAAGCAGAGAGACGGAATCAGAGACAGAGAGGCAGAGATTTCTCATCTGCTGACTCATTTGCCAAATGTTCTCAACAGTTGGGGCTGGACCAGGCTGAAACCAGGAGCTAGTTACCCAATCTGGGTCTCCCATATGGGTGGCAGGGATTCAATTACTTGAGTCATCACCTGTTGTCCCCCAGGATGCACTTTTGGCAGAAAGCTGGAATAAAGAGTAGAACCAGGGCTCAAATAAAGCACCTGATGTGGAATACATAATTTCTTACAACCATATGTAAATCTATAATAATCTTTAAAATATAATATTATCCATTCTTAGTAATGTAAAACCTAATATTATATTTGTATTTATAATCTTATATTTTAAAAAAAATGTTTCCATCCATATTGCAAACTTCCTTGAACTTTTATTGATACTGTGGGTAGGAAAAGGCATGATGGGGACTTAATTACTTCTCACTACAGGAAAATCAAAACTCATGTCATGAAGGTCCTTTAGCAAGATCATGCCATATGAAGCAGAGAATGTTACAGGCCTTTTCAACCCTTCCCCCTGGAACTGACATACTACTCAGACCTGGGAGAGATAGAATGCCTGATCATGGGAAACCAAGTGACTAGGCAGCCAACACTGATGTATTCAAACAACACAATGTTATTTAGCAAAAAAAAAAAAAAAAAAAAAAAAAGAACTACCTACAAAAAAACAACATGGATGAATCTTTTTTTTTTTTTATCTTTTATTTAATGAATATAAATTTCCAAAGTACGACTCATGTGTTACAATGGCTTCCCCCCCCCATACCGTCCCTCCCACCCACAACCCTCCCCTTTCCCACTCCCTCTCCCCTTCCATTCACATCAAGATTCATTTTCGATTATCTTAATATACAGAAGATCAGCTTAGTATACATTAAGTAAGGATTTCAACAGTTTGCTCCCACACAGAAACATAAAGTGAAAAATAATAGATGATTTTTTTTAAATGATGATGAAATCAGATCTGACCTATTGTCATGTTTAATCCCAGTGAGAGTCAAGTTGGGAATTGATAATTTCTTTTTTTTTTTTTTTTTTTTTTTTTTTTTTTACAGAAGATCAGTTTAGTGTACATTAAGTAAAGATTTCAGTCGTTTGCACCCCCATAGAAACACAAAGTGAAATATACTGTTTGAGTACTCGTTATAGCATTAAGCCTCAATGTACAGCACATTAAGGACAGAGATCCTACATGAGGAGTAAGTGCACAGTGACTCCTGTTGTTGACTTTACCAATTGACACTCCTGTTTATGGCATCAGTAATCTCCCTATGCACCAGTCATGAGTTTCCAAGGCTATGGAAGCCCCTTGAGTTCTCCGACTCTTATCTTGTTTAGACACGGTCATAGTCAAAGTGGAGGTTCTCTCCTCCCTTCAGAGAAAGGCACCTCCCTCTTTGAAGACCTGTTCTTTCCACTGGGATCTCACTCACAGAGATCTTTTTGCCAGAGTGTCTTGGCTTTCCATGCCTGAAATACTCTCATGGGCTTTTCAGCCAGATCCGAGTGCCTTTAGGGCTGATTCTGAGGCCAGAGTGCTATTTAGGACATCCGCCATTCTATGAGTCTGCTGAGTATCTCACTTCCCATGTTGGATCACTCCCCCCTTTATTTATTCTATCGGTTGGTGTTAGCAGATACTAGACTTGTTTATGTGCTCCCTTTGACTCTTAGTCCTTTCATTATGATCAATTGTGAACTGAAATTGATCACTTGGAGTAGTGAGATGGCATTGGCACATGCCACCTTGATGGGATTGAATTGGAATCCCCTGGTATGTTTAACATGGATGAATCTTAAAACTTTATTCTGAGTAGAAGAAGACAGACCAAAAGAGTACCTATTTTTAAAACTCATTTACGTGACTTTCTAGGATGGAAAACATAAACTTACAGTGGCATAAATCAGATTAATATTTGTTTCCAGTTGAGAGGGCTACATACTGATGCTAAAGAGGCATGAGGAGTTCTCTAGGTTGACAGAAATGCACCATGTCTTGCCTGCAGTCATGATTAGTTGGAATTTTACATTGGCGCAGGCTCATCAAACTAGGAAGGTAAAAAGTGAGCATTTTTTGAATGTAACAAAATTGTTTTTAAAAAGGACTTAGAAGTCAAGTCAAATATGCCCTTCCTGGCAGAAGATAGGAGAATTTGGGCATGAATCCAACCCTCTGGAGTTTAGTCCCTCCCTGCCTCTCTCTGTCCTCTTCTGTGTCTTCAGGGAATTTCCTGACAGCAGGTGAAAAGGTAAGCATTGTACTTGATATAGGATGCTGTCAAACCTAATGAATCTGGTTGCTTATGGAGCTGAATACTACACAGGTGACCACAATGAATGAGAGCTGGGTTAAGCCTATGATTCTCCAGCACCAGCTGCATCATCTGTATATTGCTGGATGCTAGTATCAGAATACCACACTTGAAGTATTCTTCCCAAAAATTTGAATGTGAATATGATTAAACATTTACATCTCAAACTAATCACAACAAATAATTATCAGTTTCAGAAAAGAAGAGATGGAGTGAAAGGAAAGGGATGAAAGCATTTATCAGGTATTTAATGAAAGTTGAATGCTGACTAGGCATTTGATAATTAGAAATTATTGCTGATTTTTCAAGTACTGATTGTTATATGTTGAACTGTGTCACCTCAATCATCCTATGTTGATGTCCTAACCTCTAATGCTTCATAATGTGATATTAGCTAGAAAGAGGGTCGGTGCAGACGTAATTAGTTAATATGAGATCATGTAGAGTAGTGTGGGTCCCTAATCAATATTATGGGAGGCTTTTTAGGTAGAATGCAATGGGAAGAGAGGGAGAAAGATGTAGATGGAAGTCAACGTACAGAAACCATGGAGAAGCTCACCACCTAGCCACCAAAGAGAGAAACCTAGAATAAATGCCTCCCTTAGAACTCTGAGAATGAAAAACACCACCAAAAACTTCATCTTGGACTTCTAGTCTCCAGAATCATGAGACAAAAGCACTTCCATTGTGGGATGTTTTGTTATAGCAATCTTAGCAATTAATTCAATGATGAAGTACACATTTTTCTGGAGACAAATTAAACTGCAAAAACTCATCTATGAATAATAGAGCTAGATGATGGGGGAAATGCTCAACACTAACCATCAGTAAAATGCAAATTAAAACCACAATTAGACATCACCTCACATGTTAAAATGGGTATTACTAAAATGATGAAAGATAAGAAGTGTTGGCAAGGATGTAGAGAAAAGAGAAGGCTTACCTGCTCTTGGTGGAAATGTAAATTAGTGTAGCCATTGCAGAAAGTATAGAGGCTCCTCAAAAAAAAATTAAAAACCTAGGGAGCCAGAATTATGGTATAGTGGGTTAAATAACTGCTTGCAATGCTAGCATCCCATATCAAATTATGGGGTTCAGACCCAGCTGCCCTGCGTCCAATCCAGCTCCTTGCTTATGCACCTGAGGAAGCAGTAGGTGGTGGCTCAAGTCTTGGGTTCCTGTCATCCACATGGGAGACCCCATGGTGTTCCTGGCTTCTGGCTTTGGCCTGGCCCAGCTCCAGCTATTGCAGCCATTTGAGGAATAAACCAGAGGATAGAAAATATCAATATCTATCTCTTTCTCTCTCTCTCCTTCTGTCACTCTGCCTAACAAATAAATAAAAAATAAATCTTAAAAAATGTTTTAAATTACAAACAGTACTGCCATATGATCTAGTAATATTATTATTAGGCCTATAAAAAGATATGAAATCAATATATTTTAGAGATACCTGTACTCTTGTGCTCATTACAGCATTATTGATAATAGCGAAGATATAGAGTCAACATGTGTCAATCAATAGAATAATAAAGAAAATATGGAATATATTCATAACACAAAGCTATTCCACTTTTAGAAATAAGATAGTGCTGCCATTTGTGCCAACATGATGAGCCAAAGAACATTACTTCACAGAAAATAAACCACACACAGGAAAACAAATACCACTCATATGCACAGTGTGAAAAGTTCCTCTGCTTCCAACCCAGATTCCTTTTTTTTTAAAGATTTATCTATTTATTTGAAAGAGTTACAGAGAGAAAGAGAGGGAGACAGCAAGGGAGGAGGGAGAGAAGGAGAGGGAGAAAAAGAGAGAGGAGAGAGAGAAACCTTCCATGCTCTGGGTCACTTCCAAAATGCCCATAACTGCTGGAACTGGGCTGGTCTGAAGCCAGGAGTCACAAACTTTATCTGGGTCTCCGATATAGGTGTAGAGGCATAAGCATTTGAGCCATCTTCTGCTGCATTCCCAGGCACGTAACAGGGAGCTGGATTGGAAGTGGAGCGGCTAGGAGTCAAACTGGAGCCCATATGAGATGCTGGCAACACAGGAGGCTGCTTAAACCACTATGCCACAATGCTGGCCCCAGATTCCTGTTAATGTACACCCTGGGAGATAACGGATGATGGCTCAAGTACTTTGCCACTCATGTGGGAGATCTGGATTGAGCTCTGTATTTGGCTTGTCCCAGCCCCGGCTATTGCAGGCATTTACAAGTGAATTAGCAGATGAAAGATCTCTTCCCTCTCTCCCTCCCTTCCTCCCTCCCTCCCTCCCTCCCTCCCTCCCTTCCTTCCTTCCTTCCTTTTCTCAGATCAATATGAAAATAATAGATTAACAATTTCAACTCATAAAAACAGAAAGTAAAATGGTGACTACCAGAGGTTAGGGGATGGAAGGATTCGATGTTGGTAAATGGTACCAAAAAAAAAAAAAAAAAAAAAAAAAAAAGACTGAAGGAATCAGTTGGAGAAATCTGTTGTTCATCATGATGACAACAGGTAATAATGGGGTATTGTTGTCTTGAAACATGCTAAGAGATTAGATTTTAAGAGTTCTCAGCACAAAAATATGAAAAATGCAATCCATGTGTTGAATAGTTTAGCCATTCTATACTGCATTATCAGAATAATTTTAAGCAATCTGTAGTGATATGGAAAAATGATCACAGAAAGAACATAGAGAGATGTGTTAAGAATTTAAGAGGGGGCAGTCAGTATTGTCTGGCTATGATGCCAGCATCCTGTATGGATGCCAGTTCATGTCCAGCCACTCCACTTCTGATTCAGCTATCTGCTAATGGCCTGGGAAAGCAGCAGAAGATGGCTCAAGTGTTTGGGCCCCTGCCACCAAAATGGGAGATCCAGATAAAGATCCTGGTTCCTGGTTTCTGCCTGGTCAAGCCAGGGGAGTGAACCAGCAGATGGAAGAGATTCTCCCTCCTTTTCTCTCTCTCTCTCTCTCTCTCTCTCTCTCTCTCTCTCTGTGTGTGTGTGTCTTCTTCCCTTCCCTCTCCCTTCCTCTGTCTCTGCTTTTCTTATTCTGACTTTCAGATAAATATATAAATTTTAAAAATAACGGATTTGTGCATTTAGATGTGATAAAATAGTAAAAAATGAAATCTCTAATTTGAAGAAATCTGAGAAATGCAGTTTTTTCTATGCATATGGTATATATAATATAGGTACATATATTACATGTGCATATATGCATATATACAAATGTTATATAGCATACCTATAATATACACCTGGGGGATTGTGAATTGGAAAGTAGGGAGAATTGATATGGCATAGGCAGCAATCAGTTTCTGGCACACAAAGGGCAACATGTTGAAGTAAAGAACAATGAGTGTTTTGTGGACATGGTGAATCTGTCAGTGATTTTTACCTTGGTTAGCTTTATCTTTTGATGATTCCACCTATGTCCAGGTGAAGACATAGGCATATTTCCCTCTACCATATGATTATCCACTTTTGACTGCTCAAAACATACTAACTTATTTTCTCAGTATCAAGGAATCTTTGCCCATCAAGTGACCATAACTCAGTCTATAAGGCCACACTACATGTTAGAATAAATCCAGCAACCAGCAGGTAACACAGGGATTACAGATGATCATTGATTGGCAAAGATATACTACCTAATTTAGCATAAAGTGCATCTCCGAAATTATGATAAATTAATCTTATATAAAATTGCTTCAATTCTCTGGCCATGATTCCTTCAACATTTTCTTTGAAAAATTATATTTGGTCTTGTACCTCCTGTAATAAATTTATCTTTTCCTTTGAATTTTAATTTCTTCTACTGAAGTTATTGCCATCATTATTATTCTTACAATTAAAAATGATGGCATCTTTTTGGTTCCTTCTAAAAAAGAAACTAAATGAAACTTGGTTTCACACAAATCCTTAACTTACTTGGTGAATGAGAATTTTTCAATGTACATATAAAGTAAAATGAGCAACTTCACTATTACTCACTAGTTTCAAATATCAAACTATAGTTTGACTTTTATTTGCCATTATAGACCTGAGAGAGAATAGAAATTAGAAACAAATCTGTGGTCTTGAATGTTAAATAAATGTGAAAATAAGTTTACAGACAAATTGACATTCCTTTGACAAGAAAAGTTTGATACTGTTTTCAAAGGCTAAGAAAGCATTCTTTCACAGAAAGCAGTTTACAATAACTGGAATCATCTGGAGAGGTTACTCAGTGTGAATGCCTCAATAAGGGGCTAGTCACACCTTTTGAACCAACCACAATGGTTTGCCCTTTGATGTGAAAATCCTTTTAGCTTGTATTTCAGAACTTCTTCAGTTTCCAAATCCTCTAAATGCCCAATTCTTCCTTGGCATGCAGTATTTCCTCCTTTGCTTATAGATGGTATTGTTTCTTGATGCATTCCCATCCATACTTTTCTCTTTATTGAGAAGAGAGATGAAATAGCTGATTTGAAGATAGGGAGATAATGTTTCTCAATCAAATTTGTGCCCATAAGGGCCAGCGCCTTGGTGCAGTGGGTTAACGCCCTGGCCTGAAACGCCAGCACCCCCTATGGGAGCTGGTTCGAGACCTGGCTACTCTACTTCCGATCCAGCTCTCTGGCCTGGGAAAGCAGTAGAAGATGGCCTAAGTCCTTGGGCCCCTGTACCTGTGTGAGAGACCCGGTAGAAGTTCCTGGCTCCTGGCTTTGGATCAGTGCAGCTCCGGCCATTGTGGCCAATGAACCATGAGATGGAAGACCTCTCTCTCTCTTTCTCTCTTTCTCTCTCTTTCTTTCTCTGCCTCTCCTCTCTGTGTAACTCTGACTTTCAAATAAATAAATCTTAAAAAAAAATTGTGCCTATAGAGAAGATCCCCTGCGAAACCATAAACTATTGGAATCTATAAATAAGATCATAATTAATTTATGATAATTACCTTCATACGTTGAGATATTCTCAACTCTTTCAACAGTGCAAACTTTAGCACATGAAAATATTTAGTAATATTGTTCTAAAATGATAGATAAGTGAATAACAATATGATTATTGGGAGCTGGTGGTCTATAGAAGAACATTCTAAGAAGGTCATTGGCAGGTCGGTGTCTCTTGGACAGGGTTACTTATCTTCTCATTCTTCATGTTTCTCAAGTATTACACCATGAACATACATATACACACACCTATATATGTACTCACACGCTCATTCACCAAATATATATGTATACTTCATCTAAGAACAAATATGAATCCTAAGTAATAAAATACCTCAGAGTCCTACTTTTTAAAGATTTATTTATTTATTTGAAAGGCAGAGTTACAGAGGCAGAGGCAGAGAGAGAAAGTCTTCTATCCACTGGTTCACTCCCCAGATGACTGTGACGGCCAGAACTAAGCTGATCCGAAGCCAGAAGCCACGAGCTTCTTCCTGGTCTCCCACATGGGTGCAAGGGCCCAAGCACTTGGGACATCTTCTACTGCTTTCCCAGGCCATAACAGAGAGCTGGATCGGAAGTGGAGCAGACAGGAAGTGGAGCAGAACTGGCTCCCATATGGGATGCTGGCACTACAGGTGGGAGCTTTACCTGCTATGCCACAGCACTAGCCCCAGAATCCTATTTTAATAAAACAAACACTTCCTCAAAACAACGTAATCTGGTTTGAGTACTCTGTTCACAGTGGGGAAACTGCTGTATATTACAACAGATTACATTCTCCTGCCTCTAAGCCAAGTCCAAATGTAGAACTTTTTCCAATCACTGTTTCTGAGAACTGAACCACAGGCCTTTAATGGCCATTATGGCAATAGAGTCCTAAAGCTTAACAACTGCCTTAACTTTTCCAAAAATGTTCATTAAACTCCTTAAGTAAGGCATTCTCGTACCATTTAGTGAAGGTGGAACAGAGCCTGTATAAGGATGTTTATAGTAACCAATGGATTGGAAAATGGAGGCAAACTCGTTTTTCCTTTAATAATATATGTTATCCATTGTGGCCATATTCTTATTAAATTTTAGATTCAGAAAAGCATTGACTATGTCTTGAGTAAGTTGAGAGGATTTAACATAGAAACTTATGAACATATTTTCTAGAATAAAAAGTCTGTTTTTACCATCTGATTAAGGAGTTGTGCACTAATTATTATTCATAGCAAAGTCTCTTGATATTATAAAATCATATCTACTATAAATTTAATGGAATACTCTAAATAATCATTGAGTGGTAATCCATACTTTTCTCTCATTTGTACATAAACATCCTACTTTCACTTCAAGTAGGTAATTAGCAGGATAGTTTAAAAACATGGTAGTTAATATAACTTACCTTAATTTATAGGATACATAGTAATAAAATACAACCCAGTCTCCTGACTAATGTTGTATGAAGAGTTTCAAATTACTCTGATAAAAAAGCACATTAATGTGGTCTATGAGGTTTCTACCACTGATCTATGAGTTTTGACAAAATATCACACAGATGCCTCTAATTATTTACTGAACACTTATCCTTTAACCCCTTTCAATGTGGTTTTCTCCCATAACACTTAACAAAAATTATTTGATTGGAAGTTGTCAATGCTCTTTCTCTGGGCTCATCTCTCTAGAATGCTCAGCAAGTGAGGACTGCACATTCCATCAGCCCTTTTGGGAGCAATTATTTTCTTGCCATTATAACATGCTGGTCATTCTGATAGTTCTTTGACTCTTCTCTCTCTCTCTCTCTTTCTCTCCCCCCCCCCACTTCTCCTTCAGTGATACAGAGGCACACCCCTGAGTTTCTGCTATGATTCTATTTACTGATTTCCTCTCCTCATTGTCCAATTTTTTTTTTTTTTGACAGGCAGAGTGGACAATGAGAGAGAGAGAGACAGACAGAGAGAAAGGTCTCCCTCTTCCAGGCCAGCTCTCTGCTGTGGCCAGGGAGTGCAATGGTGGATGGCCTGCCCAAGTGCTTGGGCCCGGCATCCCATGGGAGACCAGGATAAGTACCTGGCTCCTGCCATCGGATCAGCGCGGTGGCCATTGGAAGAGGGGCAACCGGGACAGAATCCGGCGCCCCGACCGGGACTAGAACTTGGTGTGCCGGCGCTGCCAGGCGGAGGATTAGCCTAGTGAGCTGCGGCGCCGGCCCCATTATCTTCTCAAGACACTAACAGTTGTCCCAGAAACTATTACTCTTGCTCCTCTCCTCTAATTTAATACTGGTATTAGAAAAAATATTACCACAGGAAATAAGATATAGTCCTCATGAGAGCAGGAAATGAAAAAATGTAAAAGTGACTTCTAAATGCAGAGAGATGCAATATTTAGAAAGATAAAATGCAGGGCAAGAACTGATAAATTCAATAAAAGGAGTTCTCTATGTTCAGGAATATTTTGATATCAGATTCAGTGGTAAAAATTCACTGCCTTGGATCCATACAAATTGATTTTTCTGTTAACAAAATGAATAATAATCACTGAGATCCTATGAGATTTCAGATATATATGAGGCATGAGCTATACGATTATAAGCAAGCCTACATGTAGTTTTGCTCTGTTATCTTTGTGAAGTTGAAAGCTATGTGAGAGGTTAGTGAGATCATATGGAGAAGAGTTTAGGTTACTGCAAAAAGAAATACATGCAGTCCAGATCCTAACCAGCCTTGGGTACTGTTCACACCTGTTCTCTCTCCCACTGCTATGGTGGCAAATATAAGTAATTCAGGGTACTCGTGTTGCATCTTTTGTCTTGTCTGTTGATATTACAACACTAAGGAAAATCTAGAAGGTTTAGAATAAGGTCAATAGCAAAATGTCTAAATTCCTTTATATGACTCCAACATCTTTCTTTTCTTTCTTTCTTTCTTTCTTTCTTTCTTTCTTTCTTTCTTTCTTTCTTTCTTTCTTTCTTTTTTTGACAGGCAGAGTGGACAGTGAGAGAGAGAGAGACAGAGAGAAAGGTCTTCCTTGTTCGTCCAACACCTTTCTATACCCATCCAATTAAGATTTACTTCCTATCAATGGTGCCATTATCATCATCTATTAGGTTCAAATTATATCATCTTCAACTCTTTCTCATCCACATTACACCCACATTAAATAAGTCAGTGTTTCTGATTCCACTTTAACTTTTTTTTTTCCATTAACATATCTTGCTCATCCTCACTGCCATCACTTAGATACTTTTCATCTCATAAATGGGATGTTATAAAGATTCACATAACTGGTATTACTCTAGCCTATATTCTGTTTATAAGTAATTTAAATAATACTCTTTTGATTATTTTTGTCTCCTGAACCACTGAGGGTAAAATCTACTTTGATTAAGCAGGAAACATAGAAGTTCTGAGTGAGTGTCACACTGGAGTTTGAGATGTGGACCCATGATGCCTTCATGTCTACTTCTTGGCATTATTTATCTCATTGTTGACCCCAAATGGCTGCATCATTTTGAATTACATTTCAGCATTAAAGTCTCTCGCCATATAAAGCAAATAATGGAGATGGCAAAAAGGATGGACTGAGGACTACAAATACATAGCACAATCCCCTATTCATGAATAACTTTACTTTTTTTTTTTTTTTTGGCAGGCAGAGTGGACAGTGAGAGAGAGAGAGAGAGACAGAGAGACAGAGAGAAAGATCTTCCTTTTCTGTTGGTTAACCCCCCAATAGCTGCTGTGGCTGGTGCACCGTGCTGATCTGAAGCCAGGAGCCAGGTGCTTCCTCCTGGTCTCCCATGTGGGTGCAGGGCCCAAGGACACGGGCCATCTTCCACTGCACTCTCAGGCCACAGCAGAGAGCTGGACTGGAAGAGGAGCAACTGGAACAGAATCCGGCACTCCTACCAGGACTAGAATCCGGGGTGCCAGCGCCACAGGCGGAGGATTAGCCTATTGAGCCGCAATGCCGGCCAAATAACCTTACTTTTATAGTATTCTTGGTGCAAACTCATCCCTGAGAAATTTCTACACAAAAAACCTTTAACTGAATTTTTTTGAAATGACTTAATATTATATATTAGGGAACATAAAGGGATTACAAGACCTGTGAGGTTCTATCACATCCTCTCACTATCTGTGAACTTTTTTCATTTTATTCTTTAAATTTTGAGGTTCATATTTAGTTGATGATATTCTTCTCTATTTCTTTCTACAAATACATGCTCATTTCAACCCTGAGCATGCTTGACTGTCTCGTTAACCACATTGTATTACTACCCTATGCTGTTCCTCACAGTAGCTATTCTAAAACTTCTCATGCTCTATAAATCCCCCAAGCCCTCCCTTCAAAATTTTATCCCTTCTCCCTTTCCAGATGCAAGGGATGGTTTCCCTTACCTTTCAAGACAAATGTGATGATTGTAATTTAATTTCATCATTAAAGGATTCAAATTTATGGGGCAAAAAAATCAAAAACTGTGTTCAATTAAAATGGAGTGATCAGGTTGAAGAAAACAGCAGAAAGATATGAATGATTGCAGTTTTACAGCAGTGGGATAAACAAGTGCCCCTACCTCTAACCCATAGTGTTTATAAGAGATATCATTCAAATCAATCAGAAATACCCAAAGGTATCATCCAGCCTGATGATACTGTGTCTTCAATGTAGTTTTTACTCTCTTCTGAAACAAATTTCATACCCAAATTCTACTGTGAAGATGCAATAGGATAGATACATATTTTAAATGGTATTATTTTCAACTCATTTATCCCCTAAATTTCAAAGCTATTTAAAATTTAATTTTTCTTTTAAAACATTTATTTTGTTTATTTGAAATGGGGAGAGAAAGAAAGAGAGAGAGAAGAGAGAGAGAGAGAAAACAGACTGAGAAACACAGAGAGAGAAAGAGAGGGAGAAATAGTTCCCACTGGTGCGCTCCCTAAAATAGCCAGAGCTGGCCCTGCCTTGCAATCCAAGTCTCCCACATGGTGGCAGGGACTCATGTACTTGGGCCATCACTTTTTGCCTCCCCTCCCAGGAAGGTATAATGGAGCATGAAGCCAGGACTTGGACACAGACACTGTGATATGTGATGTGGAATCTCAAGTGGTGGCTTCACTGCTGTGCTAAATGCTCACCTCCAATTTTAATTTTTCTATTTTTGTTCTTATAATTTTTAATTTATCTAGGAATACAGTTACCTGAATAGGAAAATTTATATAGACTCAATAGAGCCTAACTTATAGATATTTTCTTATTTATACAATTTTTCATCATAATCATGAAAGGAAGTCATCATATAAGATTGTTGTCCCAGCACGTTATTTTTTTTCTCTTTTCTTTGCTGGTAACTCTAAAAGACAGTAGTTAGGGCTAATGTGTGATCAAAATGATGTCAGGAATGTTCAGCATCTGGAGTATGGAGTTCTTTGTATTTTTTCTCAAAACTAGACTCCTCAATGTCCCTTATCTCAAGAATGTGATCACACGATATGACCATCTGCACAAGTGAAAACTGAGGCGTCATCTATGGCAACTCCCTGTTTCTTTCTTTTTTTTGACAGGTAGAGTTATAGACAGTGAGAGACAGAGAGAAAGGTCTTCCTTCCATTGGTTCACTCCCCAGATGGCTGCTACGGCCGGCGCTGAGCCAGCCTGAAGCCAGGAGACAGGTGCTTCTTCCTGGTCTCCCATGTGGGTGCAGGGGCCCAAGCACTTGGGCCATCCCCCACTGCCCTCCAGGGCCACAGCAGAGAGCTAGACTGGAAGAGGAGCAACCAGGACTAGAACCCAGCGCCCATATGGGATGCTGACACCGCAGGCAGAGGATTAACCAAGTGAGCCACGGCGCTGGCCCTTCTCCCAGTTTCTTAATCTGCATCTATAACTCCTGTGCATGTCCTGGTGCTTTTTATCATTTAACTATTTCTTGAACCCATCCACTTCTTTTCCCTCTCATTACCATTACTCTACCACAAGCTATCATTAGAACTAAAGCCAGTATAAAGTAATAATATAGAGTAAGGAAATAGCTGAGCCCAATTCAGTCCTCTGCACTGCCCATTCTTATCTATGGTTCACTGGGATGTTTTGTACCTTACATTTCTCAATCACATTAAAAGGATAACAGGAATAGTATCAGTCTTAACTCCATAGCAATATGGACTCGCAGCCCTATCTATAAGTCCCCAAAACAATGTCTTGGTCACAGAAGACCCTAGGAAAAAACTGAACTGTATCACACAGTCATAGAGCTATTGGTGCCAAAAAGCCCCAATATGAGTAAGGCTTCCCCAGTTGGTCAAGTCCCTGCTGTGTCCCTCAGCACTAAGTTGAGGCTCTGGCTATCAGAAACCCTAAAGTGACTGACAGTGAACTCTCTGGGGACAAAAGCTATAGATGCTAAGAAGTCCACTACCAAATCAAAGTTGTACATTTATCTCCATAAACTGATGTAAACTGCACAACTGTGGCATGTACAGATACTGCTGGCATTGTTTAAAATGAAAGAAATCATCCAGAGGGTCTGGGATCACCTAGACCCAAGGCCAAAGCATGAAGGCAAATATCATCTACTCTATGAAGAGTAGTACCATTAATCTAGATGTGCAGACCTCAGTATAGGGACACAGAAAATACGAAGAAGCAAGAAAGCATGGCACCTCCAAAAGAAAACAGTAATTCTCTAAAAATAGAACCTGATTTGAAGTAAATTATGAAATGACAGATACAGAATTCAAAATAATGATCATAAGGAAATTCATTGTGATGCAAGAGAATACAGTTTAAAGAAACAAGGGGAAAAAGCAGATGGAACATGAATGAGTAATTCATTAAGGAGATATAATTCATTAAAAAGGAACAAATAGAAATTGTGGAGCTGAACAATTCAATCAACAACATAAAAAATAGTGAAGAACTTCAATAGTACACTCTTATAAATGGACAAATCACCCAGACAAAAAAAAGAGCAGTCAGCAAACATACATCAGAATTGAGAAAGTGGACCTCACAGATGTTTAAAGAATGTATCCAACAACCTCAGCATACACATTCTTCTCATCAGTACATGGAACATTTTCTAGGTAGACCACACATTAGGACACAAATTGAGTCTCAGAAAATTTAAAAAGACTGAAATCATTCTATGTATCTTTTCAGAACATAAAGGAATAAAACTAGAAATCAACAACAAGAAAAGAAGTAAGACATTTAAAATTACATGGCAATTAAACAACTTGCTACTGAATGACCAATGTCATTTAAAAATTAAAAAGCAAATTTCTCCATTATAGAAAATACCAGGGCCTAATGGCTTTATTACTGAATTTTACAAGGCATTTAAAGAAGAGCTAACTCCAATACTTATCAGATTGTTCCAAAATATTGAATAGGATGAAATATTGGCAAACTCTTTTTATGAAGTTAGAGTCATTAAGAAAGTAACACTAAACAATAATACAACACAAAAAGCAAACTACAGACCAATATCCTTGATAAATATAGATGGAAAAATTCTCAAAAAATACTAATAAATTGACTCCACAACGACATCAAAATGACCATTCATTATAATCAAATGGGATGTATCCCAGAGATACAAGGGTGGTTCAATATTTACAAATAGGTAAATATCATAAATACAAAACAGAATAAAGAACAAAAACCATATGATTATCTCAATAGCTACAGAGAAAGTCACCACCTGCTGTGCCAGCATCCCATATGGGCACCGGTTCAGGACCAGGCTGCTTCACTTCTGATCCAGCTCTCTGGTATGGCCTGGGAAAGCAGTAGAAGATGGCCCAAGTCCTTGGGCCCCTGCATCCACGTGGGAGACCTGGAAGAAGCTTCTGGCTCCTGTCTTCGGATCGGCACAGATGCGGCCATCTGGGGAGGAATCAGCGGATAGAAGACCTCTTTCTCTCTCTCTCTGCCTCTCCTTCTCTCTGTGTAACTCTGATTTTCAAGTAAATAAATAAATAAATCTTTAAAAATAATTAAATAAAAATAACATTTATAAGTGTAAATAAAATTTGTCCAGAAAGTTATCTTTTTCCTTTGCAACCAAAATAGAGCTTTCTATAGCCCATTATAATTCATTTAATATCCTCTTTCAATAAGGGTTTCTTAGTAAATTCCTTCTTATTTTAAAGTAAGCATCCTCTTGCCAACTAATGTTAGAAGCATTTATGTATGCCTAAAGTAATGTGTGTTAAAAAGGAAAAAAATCTATATTCAGTTAATTCAAAATTCTCACAGAGCATGTAGATTATGTAATTATTGCTCTTTCAGCTTTAATTTTAATGCAGGAGAAATAATTTCCAGTTGTTTCCTCTTACAAATAACACTGCAATGAACTGACTTGTAAATGCATCCTTTTTACTTAAAAAGGAACATGAAACATTTGAAAAAATGATAGTAATCATTTCTAGGGTGACTTTTTATTACATTACTGGTTCTGCCCTTATAGTGACTTAGATTTTATACTAATTTGTAAATATTCTTAGCCATTCTATTAGAATATTGATATAACAACACTTCTGGGGAGCCAGCACCATGGCTCACTTGGTTAATCCTCCGCCTGCAGCGCCGGCATCCCTTATGGGCACCAGGTTCTAGTCCTGGTTGCACCTCTTACTGTCCAGCTCTCTGCTGTGGCCCGGGAGGGCAGTGGACGATGGCCCAAGTGCTTGGGCGCCTGCACCCTCATGGGAGACCAGGAAGAAGCACCTGGCTCCTGGCTTTGGATCGGTGCAGCGTTGGCCATGACGGCCATTTGGTGAGTGAATCAACGGAAGGAAGACCTTTCTCTCTCGCTCTCTCACTATCTATAACTCTACCTGTCCAAAACAAACAAACAAAACAAAACAAAACAAAACAAAAAAAACCACTTCTGCCTATTTTTTCTATTCTACTTATTTTTGCTTATTTTTCTTATTTTTTTTTGTCTAGGCCAAAACTTAATATATGTTTTGAACCACAGTGGTGATTTTAGGCATTTTTGTCTGAAAAAGAATGGATGTGATGGATTTATATTAAATAAAACGCTTGCTGTAGATACAGAATAGGTATTTACTCCCCCCCCCACCTTTATATAAAAGAAGCACCTTTCTTTTTCCTCATTTTCTAAGGATTTTTACCTTAACTGTGTGGTAAATGTGCTGAGTGCTCTTTAACTATGTATTGGAAAATCATAATTTTTCTTTGTGTTCTTTTAATGCAGTGGTTATTAATTATATTAAAAGGTTTCAAATTTTGGAATTACAATAATACTACTCTCATAAAAAGAATTTGCTACTGTTTGTGAAATTGATGTTATTAAAATACTTGACAAATTCTTTTAAAAAAGATTTCCAAGCTGAAAAATTTGTACATCCCATGAATTAACTCTACGAATCTACATCTATTTTAATGAGAACAGTTTTTGTGTTCATGAGTGAATCTGACCAAAAATTTAGCAATCTTGTAGTGTCATTATAAAGCATGATTGTCCAGATTATAGTAACTTTGTGAAACAATTGATCACCTTTCTTTTTTCTACTTTTTTTTTGTGGGAAAATTATAAGGGAAACTTTCTCCTTGAAAACTCATATAACTTGTATCTGAAAGCATCTATTCTTTACTTTTTTGATCATGCAAAATAATTATTTAAAAAATTAATGTTTACATGTTTTAACTTCTTTTTACTTTTTTATTCATAGAAACAACAAATTTAATGTATTTGATAATATATACATTTAAAGAGAATAATAATCTTCCCTTCCTACCCTTCCTTCCACCCTCCTTTTTTTCTTTTTTTCTGTTTATTTTCATAGTGACATACCTTCAAATTACTTCACAAGGTCAATACTAACCCTCCACTTAACAAGGAATTCAACAAGCATCAAGTAGAAACGCCACTACTACTCAAGAATATAGACAAGGGCTATAAACATTAATCAAATTTCAAAATGTCAGTTTTGCTTATATATATTACTTTTTTGTACTCTGTGTATTAGTTACTATAATCAGGGAAAACATATGATATTTGTCTTTTTGAGAATGGCTTATTTCACTAATATGGGTCTCCTAGAAAACAATAAATGGGTTTTGTTTTTTAATCCATTCAACCAGTCTATATCTTTTAACTGGGAAATTTAGGCCATTTATATTCAAGGTGACTATTGATAAGTAATGACTTGACCCTCCCATTTTTCCATAAATATTCATATTGTTTACTTCAGATTTCAATTGTGTTTTACTGGGAGATTTTTCTGCCTTTGGGTCTTTCATAGTGGTGACCATGTTTCTGTGTTTCTGTGTGTAGCACATCTTTAAGCATCTTTTGTAAGGCTGGACAAGTGGTGTCAAATTCTTTCAGTTTTTGTTTGTTATGGAAGGTCTTTATTTCTCCTTCACATTATTATGGGTTGAAAGGTTTTTTTTTCTTTAAGATTTGGAATATATCCCACCAATCTCTCCTAGCCTGTAGGGTTTCTGATGAGAAGTCAGCTATGAGCCTAATTGGAGATCCTCTGAAAGTAACCTGACATTTCTCTCTTGCATATTTTAGAATCTTTTCTCTATGTTTTACTGTGGAAAGTTTGATTATAATGTGTTGTGGTGAAGATCTTTTCTGGTCATGTCTATTAAGAGTTCTATTGCTTCCTATACTTGGATATCCCTTTCTTTCTTCAAATTAGGGAAGTTTTCTGTAATTATTTCACTAAAAAGTCCTTTTATTCCATTCTGTTTTTTCATGCCTTCAGAAACTCCTAAGACCTGTATGTTGGGTCATTTGATAATACCCCATAAATACCCAACACTGTTTTTTAAATTAGTTTTCTATTTTCTTCTTCTTATTATTATTTTTTGGCCTGTCTGTAAAATGTAAAATTTTCAGAGATTTGTCTTCTAACTCTGATATTCTTTCTTCTCCTTCACCGAGTTTGTTGTTAAGGTTTTCCACCATATTTTTTATTTGTTCTGTTGAATTCTTCATTTCCAATATTTCAGTTTGATTTCTCTTTAAAATCTCAGTTTCATCAGAAATATGTTCATTCATGTCAAGTATGGATTTATTTGTGGATTTGCTTTTGATTACTTCTAAGTAATTCTACAATTAATTTTTTGAATTCAGTTTCTTGCAATTCTTCAATCTCTTCCTGTTCACATTCTAGTATTGAAGTGCTATTGCATTCCTTTGAAGGAATCATGTTGTCTTCCTTTTTCTTGTTTTTGAATTGTTGCATTTGTTTTTAGGCATTTGTGTGGATATACTTGTTGGTTTTTTTTTTTTTTTCCCTGTGATGGCTTTTATCTTTGGACCATGCCTCTGCAGGTTAGTGGAGTGTCTGCTCTTTCAGGGAATACCCTGAGGCATGTGTTGGTTGTGGCTAGGGAACTCTGCTCATTGCTTCAGGGTGAGGGGAGTATCCAAGGTGACACCAAATTTGATTCGGTAAATCTCTCTGTTTTTGATTTTTTAATCAGAGGTCTAAACTGCTCTGTTGTAGTCTCATGCACAGCTCCTTTCCTCCAGTGGTTCTAATATTCATTCACACTGCCATGAGAACCAAAGGATTCATGCAGTTCTCAGTGTGAGCACAGATCCCGCAGCAATTACCATCACCAGGGAATCAGGGAGCCCAAAGCATGTGGAGCCATCCATAGTGACTACACATCCTGTGCCCTTACACACATTCATACTGTTTTCACAGTCCCAGCACACAAGGCTGTCACAGTCGTGATACCCAGCTCCCTGTAAATTCTCCCAGCCAGACTCAGGCATCTCTTCTTGGCTCTACACACAGACATGAGCTGGCATAGCTGTTATTTATGTCCAAAATGGTGCCCACCCTCTCTTTTTTCTTTACTCTATGTTGACAGGTATACTGGCACCTACAAGATTCCAAGCCAGACTCATGCCAGGCTCTTCCTGCAGCTTTATCACCAGTAGCTTGGGCTACTGTAGTCTGGTCTCACCTCTCTCCAATGCTGGTGCTGAGACTCTCTGCTGCTGGGGTCCTGAGTTGTGTGCGTCCATGTCCTCCATGGATGTCCACACTGTCCCTCTAATGCACATGGAGTTTCTTCTGCCATTTTCTTCATAACTCTTCCCTGATATTGCACTCTCTCCATGCTTTTTTAAACTATCTTTCCCTAGACTAAAGAAATAAGCTCTCTCCCTATTCTGCCATCTTGGTCTCTCCCTCCAGATGACTCTTTAATAAGCTGATTTTTGTTTCCTTTGGGTATGTTCCCAGGAGTGGGATGGCTGGGTCATAAGGTAGACCTATTTTCAGATTTCTGAGGAATCTTAAGACTGTCTTCCACAATGATTTTACTAGTTTACATTCACACCAAAAGTATATTAGAGTAACTTTTTCCCTACATCCTTGCCAGCATTTGTTATTTTTTTTGATTTTTGGATGATAGCATTCTAACTGGGGTGAGGTGAAACCTCATTGTGGTTTTTATTTGCACTTCACTAGTGGCTAGTGATGCTGATCATCTTTTCATGTCAAAATTGTTTATTTCTTGGGAAAATATTGTCATTTGATAGTTCTAAAAATTTTTATTAATTTCATCTTAAATTTTTTGTGTATGGATGTCCCCTGTGCACTTAAAAATTTGCTTATATCTATAGTCACTTCCTCTCTTGCATTCTGCATATATTTTATTTGAATATTTCCTAATTTTCATTTAAGTGAGATCATTAGAAGTTTATTTGTAAATCTTTTACATAGCCACATTTTTCAAACTTTGATTAGTATGCTATAATTGTATATACTTTATAATATATACATAATATTATGGAGGTTCAGTGTGGTATTTCAACAATATAAACAGTATGTACTAAGCAAATCAGGTTAATTAACATTTCTACCTCCTTATCATTTCTATATGTTTGCAGATTTTTGAATTCTTCTCTTGTAGTTTTTCATAGAATATTCAGTATGATATTGTGAACTAAAGTCACCCCATTCTGTTGTGGAACACTAAAACTTACTCCTTCAATATAACTATGTTTTTCTTTCTTTTTTTTTTTTTTTTTTTTTTTTTTTTTTTTGACAGGCAGAGTTAGACAGTGAGAGAGAGAAAGGTCTTCCTTTTCCGTTGGTTCGCCCTCCAATGGCGGCTGTGGCCGATGTGCTGGGGGCGGCACACCGTGCAGATCTGAAGCCAGGAGCCAGGTGCTTCTCCTGGTCTCCCATGCGGGGGCAGGGCCCAAGCACTTGGGCCATCCTCCACTGCACTCCCTCCCGGGCCACAGCAGAGAGCTGGACAGGAAGAGGAGAAACCAGGACAGAATCCGGCGCCCCTACCGGGACTAGAATCCAAGGTGCTGGTGCTGCAGGCGGAGGATTAGCCTATTGAACCGTGGTGTTGGCCTAACTATGTTTTTATATCCACTGTCCAAACTGCCTCTGTCCCTCCTACTTCTCACCCTTCTCAGTCTAGTAATCATTAGTCTACATTCATGTCAACTTACTTTCTGATTTTGTTCTTGTTAGCTTCCTCATATAAGAGAGACTATGTGGTTGCTATTTGCCTTCTGCATCTGGCTTATTTAACTTAATATAACACTCCGGTTCCAGATTTTGCTGCAAAAGACAGAATTCCTTTCTTTTTTTTTGATTGAATAATATTTCATTTGTATACAAGCCACATTTTCTTTATCCATTGATGGGCACCTAAGTTGACTTCATAGTTTTGCTATGTTTACAGTGCTGCCAGGAACATGGGAGTTGATGATATATCTTTGGTGTGATAATTTCACTTCCTTTAAATACATACAGAGAACCATCCTTAGATCATATGGAAAATCTGTTCATTTTTTTGAAAAATCACCACATTGTTTTCTACAATAGCTGTACTAATTTATATTATAACCAACTGTGAATAAGGGTTTCCTTTCCTCCACATCAATTGTTATTTTTATCTTTTTGGTAATAGTCTGTTAAATATGCTTTTTGATAACAACAAGAATATTACATTGTGGTTTTTATTTATATTCCCCTGTTGGCTAATGATTTTGAGCTTTTCTTGTGGATGTGTTGACTTTCTCTGTTCCTATTTTTATATGCATTTTATTTATTTCTTTTGCCTAATTTCACTAGCTGAAACTTCCAGTACTACATTGAATAAGAGCTGTTGAGAATGGTCATTCTTGTCTAGTTCCAGGTTTCAAAGAAAATTCTTTCAGCTTTCCCCACTCAAGATATTGACTGTAGGTTTGTAATATGTAGTCTTTGTTATGTGGAGGACTGTTCCTTTTAAACATAAATTATTGAAGGCTTTTTAAAACAATGAATAAATTCAGAATTTTATTGAATTTTTTCTACATCCATTGATAATGATAATGTGATTTTTATCCTTGATTCTGTTTATGTGACATATATGTACACTGTTTGCATGTATTGAACCATCCTTGTTTCCCTGGGATAATTGCCACTTTATCATGGCAGATTATCCTTTTGATGTGCTGTTGGATTCAATTTTATAGTTATGAACGTAAAAACTCATAAATTCAGTGAGTTCTAGACAACATACTCTAAGTTTTCCTTGTGTAACCACTCTTGCTTATCATGATAATTATGTTGATTAGACCTAGCAATAAAGTAACTTATTTCTTATTTCTAATTGGCCCTCTAGCATGAAGACTGGCATCAGTCCTGTTAAATTGGTTTAGCATCAAGAAACACATACTATCAACCTGCCTTTTCACCAGCTGGTTTTTCTCTTCTATGTTAGTTGGCTATTAGCAACATCATGTGAAGCCACAGATGTAAGATGAGATAGAAGTGTTGGTTCAGCAAAGGTACATGACATGGATGTTTAGGCCAAAAGTTTGCATAATTTACTAGCATACTCTATATATACTTAGGCTGAAACCTATGTGATGTGTCTGCATTGGCCCAATCTATAAAATTACAGATATGATAATACCCAGGTCAGGAAAGGAAAAACCCATGATCAAAATATGAGTATCCTGGCAGAAATATTTAATCAAGTTGAGGCTTGTTATTTTATAGAGAAGGTGTTACCTTCCTTCAAAACTCTAAGAACTTCAAAGAGACTCACAGCCAACCTTTCTTCCATAGATCTCTCTACCACCATCAAAAGTCTCAAGTGGCTTGAATTTTCATTAGATTTCAATTCTTGAGTATTCGTGAGGCTTATATTCAATTGTGTGACACTTATGACTTTTTAGAATATCTACTATACTTTCCATTTCTTGCTAACCAAATCCAATTATCACCATGTCATCAATATGCTGGTCTATTGGTATGTTCTGTGGCATGTCAAGGTATATGCATTCTCATCTGTGACAGAAGCAGGACAATTAGTATATCTCTAGAATAGGGAGTAAATGTGTACTGCTATTCTTATCATGTGAATAAAAATTGAGCTTTATTCTCCTTATTGAAGATAACTGCTTTAAAAAAGTATCAGCTAGATTAGCAGCCCCATAACAAGTGCCAAAGCTTAGATTAATCTTCTGTCACTTAACCAAGTGGTAGCCCCAATAGCAGCTACTATGACAGATGGTGTAATATAGCAGCTGTGAAGCTGTGATTGTGACTGCAACTTGGATAATTTTACAGTAAAAACACTGTCATATTCCAACCTCCATTTCATTTTAGAAGGGGGCATGCAGATGAGTTAAGTGGAGATGTGATGTGGACCATCACCCTAAATACATTTTCTTCATCTTTGATAGTGGTCCTAATCTCAGAATTTCCTTCTGTGATACAGTATTACTTCAATATTCAGGCTAGGAGTGCAGTTTCTGGGGGCTTCCATTGGTTCTTTATGCCCTCTTTGGTTTTTATTCCACATCCCATACTATAATGTATAAGTTCTGCCAGATGCTAAATATTTTTTTCAAGCTCATGGGAACCAAGGAAATAACCACAGGTTAGGTCCAAATATACTTGGATGCACTGTGAAATGGTCTTGGGCCAAACTCCACTGGCTTGCATAAGCTCCCATTTAACCACAGAACCATGACAGTGCATCAGATCCCAAGACACTGATGTCTGCTCACACCTTACAATAAACTACTCTAGAATGATCTGTTTTTTTCTCATTCTCCACTGTTCAGTAACCCTGGGAGTTCTTCCAGGTTCCTTTGTGAGAATAATCTAGTGAATGTTCATATATATTATAAATACTTGAGATGGAATGCAGGCTTTTTTTTTTTAATCAAGCGACCATGATCTTCAATCAATTCTGAGTTTGAGAACTGACATATTTGGAAATTGGGTGAGGAATCACAATTTTCCATTTGAACAATTTACGACAGCCTTGTCCCATCATCCCTTTTTTTTTCTCTGCCTCCCTCTTTCAAAGGCAAATGCCTATCTACCCCATATCTAAACACACTATGACCTATCAGCTCTTACTATAGAACCTTCAAGGACAAATCAACTTATGGCAAGTCTGGTAATTACATCCACCTTTCCTGACTGATTGCTGCCTCCTAGCCTCTGCTACCCATTGCCTTCACTGATACTAAAGAGCTCAACCCAATATCAATAGTTTGTGTCATCAATTGCAGCCTTAATTTCACAATCACCACCAACTAAAGTTCTTAAAGATGATGGTGTCTGCTCAGTAGGTCATTCCTCATGGAATATAATCAAGACACACTCAGGGACATTAATCCACTTGTGGATTCTCAGGTCTTACATAGCAAATCCACTGAAACATTCCCACCTCTTGATTCTGCTCTCCCTTTCCACAATACAGTGTTAGGAAGTTCCGTATTTTCATTGTATTTGCTATAATGAAGCTTCAAGGAGCTCTTCTGCGTCATTGCCAGATAATCAAATTCTGACGCTTGTCTGAGTGACCCCATTCAATAAATTCACCTTTGTACAGCATTATATTCCACATCCTATGACACAACTCTGAAGTTCTACTCACATTTGCTTCTTGGATTTCTGTCAGTATTTATTAGTTAGATCTATCAATTCTTTTGATGGATAAATTATTTCCTCTGGGAGACAGATTATATTTCTTTGCTCAGGTTGTGCTAAGGTCTAACTCCAAAAATTGACAAGAGGAAGTGAATGGAAGTGTGTAAAGCATGAGAGAAAGCAATATCATAAGAGGAAGTTGTCTCAGATTATGCCATTGTGTAAAATTTTGTGGTTAAGATAAGAAAGTGCCTGACAGCTTGGAAGGTTCAAAAGAATTTGGGAGTTCAAAATTTTCAGGATTATCAACACAAACAACCTAGTTTGGGAGATCCAAGAGGGGTGTTCAACTGCAGCCTCTTCACCTCTTCCTCCACTTCGAATACTGAAAGCACCATCTCAAGGTTGGTACTCAATGAAGAATGCAAGAAACCAGTAAGAGAATGGTGGGAATACAGTAGAACACCATGACCAGGCAGAACAGCATAAAGGAGCAAATCTAAACCTTCATCCATAAAAGAATTTGAAGGTTGGAAACATACTAGGAAAAGCACTAAGAATATTCAAAACAAATAATAGGAATTTTTAAAATATTTATTTATTTGAAATGCACAGCTACACACACACAAAAACACAAACACAAACAGAGAGAGAGAGAGAGAGAGAGAAGGAGAGAAAGAGAGAGAGAGAGATCTTCCATCCACTGGTTCACTCCCCAAATGGCAGCAATTACTGGAGCTAGGCCGAACGAAAGCCAGGAGTCAGGAATTTCTTCTGGATGCAGGGGCCCAGGCATTTGGACCATCTTCTGCTGCTTTCCCAGGTTCATCAGCAGGAAGCTGGATCAGAAGTGGAGCACTGAGGCTGGCACCATGGCTCACTAACCTAATCCTATGACTGCGGCGGTTGCTCCTCTTCCAGTCCAGCTCTCTGCTGTGGCCCGGGGAAGGCAGTGGAGGATGGCCCAAGTGCTTGGGCCCTGCCCCCACATGGGAGACCAGGAGAAGCACCTGGCCCCTGCCTTCAGATCAGCACAGTGCACCGGCTGTAGCGGCCATTTTGGGGGTGAACCAAAGACCTTTCTCTCTGTCTCTCTGTCGCACTAACTCTGCCTGTCAAAAAAAAAAAAAAAAAAAAAAAAGAAGTGGAGCACTGGACCAGAAATATGGTATAGTAGATTAAGTATCCACCTGCAGCACCAGCATCCCATATGGGCACTAGTTCATATCCCAGTTGCTCCATTTCCCATCCAGCTCCCTGCTGATGGACTGAGAAAGCAGAGGAAGATGACCCAAGTGGTTGGGCCCCTGCACCTGCATGAGAAACTCAAAAGAAACACCTGACTACTGCCTTAGGAAGAAGCTCCTGGCTCCTGGCTTTGTGTCAGACCAGCTACATCCATTGAAGCCATTTGGGGAATGAACCAAGGGATGGAAGACCTCTCTCTGTGTCTAAAACTCTGCCTTTTGAATAAAAAATAAATCTTTAAGAAAAAAATGAAGTGGAGCAGCCAGGACCTGAACTGGCACCCATATGGGATGTTGACATTGCAAGCAGTGGTTTTACCTACTTTGCCACAGTACCAGCCCAATAATATGAATGTTAAAGAAATGCCAAGACCAAGTCATAACTTCTTAGTAATAACCTTGAATACAAATGGACTATATCCACCAATTAAAGAAACACAAACTCAGCTATATGCTACTCACAAGAAACACACTTCAAAATAAAGACACACAGTACAGTTTGGGGCCAGTGCCGTGACACAGTGGGTTAATCTTCCGCCTGCAGCACCAGCATCCCATATGGGCACTGGTTCTGTTCCCAGCTGCTCCTATTCTGATCCTGCTCTCTGCTGTGGCCTGGAATAGCAGAGGAAGATGGCCTGGGTCCTTGGGCCCCTGCACCCATATGGGAGACCAGGAGGAGGCACCTGGCTCCTGGCTTCAGATCAGTGCAGCTCTGGCCGTTGCGGCCATTTGGGGAGTGAACCAGTGGAGAGAAGACATTTCTCTCTGTTTCTACCTCTCACTGTCTGTGTCTCTGCCTCTCAAATAAATAAATAAAATCTTAAAAAAAAAAGACACACAGAGACTGAAAGTGAGAGGATGAAAAAAGATATTCTGTGAAACTGGAAATCAAAAGTGAAAAGGAATAGTTATACCTACATTAGACAAAATAGACTTTAAGACAAAAACAGTCGAAAACGATAAAGTCACTATGTAATAATCAAGGGATCAATACAAGAAGAAGATATGACTACTGTAAATGTATATGCACTAATGCCAGAACACCCAGTTTTATAAAACTAATGGCAGTAGATACAAAGCAAGATATAAATTCCAGCCGGCGCCACTGCTCAATAGGCTAATCCTCCGCCTGCAGCACCAGCACACAAGGTTCTAGTCCTGGTTGTGGCGCCAGATTCTATCCCAGTCACTCCTCTTCCAGTCCAGCTCTCTGCTGTGGCCCAGGAAGGCACTGGAGGATGGCCTAAGTCCTTGGGCCCTGTACCCGCATGGGAGACCAGCAGAGGCATCTGGCTCCTGGCTTCAGATCAGTGCTGTGCGCTGGCTGCAACGCGCCGGCTGCAGCGGCCATTGGGTGAGGAACCAACAGAAAAGGAAGACCTTTCTTTTTTTTTTAACTTTTATTTAATGAATATAAATTTCCAAAGTACAGGTTATGGATTACAACGGCTTCCCCCCCCCCCAATAACTTCCCTCCCACCCACAACCCTCCCCTTTCCCGCTCCCTCTCCCCTAGAAAAGGAAGACCTTTCTCTCTGTCTCTCTTTCTCACTGTCCACTTGCCTGTCAACAACAACAACAAAAAAGATATAAATTCCAATACTGAGGGACTTTAACACTCCATTTTTATCAATGGATAAAACCAGATAAACCAAAGAAAAAATCAGCAAAGAAACAACAAAGCTAATCTATATTTAAGACCAAATGGATCTAACAGACATCTACAGAATATTCTATCCTACAACTGTAGAATATGCATTTTCATCAGCACATGGAACATTCTCTAAGACTGAGTACATACTAGCCTGTAAAATAAGTCTCAACAAATTCAAAAAAGTTAAAAATTACTTAACGTATCTTTTGTCATTAAAAAAGAATAAAGCTAGAAATTAGCAATGTAAAACTAAAGAAATTATAAATATATGAAGACTGAACAACATGCTCCTGAATGAACGGTGAGACACTGAAGAAATCAAAACTAAAATTAATGATTCACTTGAAAATAATAAAAATGGAAACATTGCGTATCAAAAGTCATGAGATTCAGCAAAACAATCTAAAGAGGAAATTTGTAGCAATTAATACATACATCAAAAAAGGAAAATATCAAATAAATAATTTAACAGTGCATCTCAAGGCCATAGAAAAACAAAAACAAATCAAGCCTCAAATTAGTAGTAGTTAAAAAAAATCAAAATTAAAGAAGAAATAAAATAGAAATTTAAAAAACAATACAAAAGATTAATGAAATGAAGAGTTATTTTTCAAAATATAAACAAAATTGACAAGCAATAAGTCAGACTAACCAAAGGAAAAAAAGAGATGGAAGACAATAAAATCAGAGATTGAAAAGGAGATATTACAACCCATATCACACAAATTCAACGAATCTTACTCACCATGCCATTCTCTAATTCCAGTCATTTTGCTGTGAATGATATAATTACATTCTTTCTTATAGCTGAATAATATTCATATATATATAATTTTCTTTATTCATTCATCTGATGATGGACACCTTGGTTGATTTAATATTTTGACTATAATGAACGGTGCTGCTAAAAACATGGAGCAGGTATCTTTTTGATAGTGAGTTCACGTCTTTTGGGTATATAAAACAGACACAAAAAGACAAATACCACATGTTCTTCCTTATGTATGGGAGTTAAAATAAAAAGAAATAAAGAAATGGCTGAATATATCAGTTTTGCTACAAATAGTGTTTTATCAAACTTTAGTTGCTTTTTAAAACTATTTATTTATTTGTTTATTTATTTGAGAGGCAGAATTACAGACAAAGAAAGAGATCTTCCATCTGATGATTCACTCCCCAAATGGCTGCAATAGCCAGAGCTGACTGATGTGAAGCCAGGAGCCAGGAGCTTCTTCTGGGTCTCTCATGCAGGTGCAGGGGCCCAATCCCTTGGGCCATCCTCTACTGCTTTCCTAGGCCATCTAGGGGAGCTGGATCAGAAGTGGAGCAGCCAGGACTTGACCCAGTGTCAGTATGGGATGCCAATGCTGCAAGCAGAGGCTTACCATACTATGCCACAGTGCCAGCCCCCAAATTTTGTTTTAACCACATGTAAAACAAATTGATAGGAATTATATACTACTGTAGTTTTAATGATTTTGTGATTATTTTAAAATTTACCTTACATGAGTGAAGTTGAATATATTTCCCTTTGGTTATTGTATATAGCCTGTGCATATTTTTCTGCTGGATTAAATGGAATTTTTACTTTTTATTTGTTGAACTCTTTTTTAGTGAAGCCAATAAGCCTTTGACTATAATGTATATCAAAAATATGTTATCTTAAAAATAAATAAATATTTTCAAAACAAAAATACAAAGAATCATTAGGAACTTTATGGACAACTATATGTAAACAGATTGGAAAATCTAAAAGAAATAGACAGATTTCTAAACACATCCAATGTTACATTCTGTCTGCAATGGCCAAGGCTGATTCAGGTAGAAACAAGAACACCAGAACCGCATCTGGGTCTCACACATGGGTGGTAGGGCCCAAGTATTTAGACCATCATATGCTGTTGGGACTTGAAGTGGTACTCTAATATGGGATGCCAGCATTGTAAGTGGTGGCTTAACCTATGGAGTCACAATACCTGCCCCCTACCACCACTTCTTTTCAAATTGTTCTGAGAGAGAACCCTCAAAACACTGTTTATGAAGCTAGCATTACCTCATTTCCAAAATCAAACAAGGATGCAACAATAAAATAAAACTATAACAATATCCCTGGTGAATAAAGATGCTAAAATCATCAATAAGCTCCTATAAATCAAATTCAACAACACATCAAAAAGATGATCATCCATTATGACCAGGTGGCATTTATTCTAGGAATACAGACATGGTTTAATATAAGCCAGTGAATAAGTATGATACATCACATCAACAGAATGAAGGGTAAAAAATCATATGGTTATCTCAATAGATAAAGAAAACATCTGATAAAATATATCTTTTCATGATAAAAATATTTAAAACTTACGTGTGGAATATACCTCAATATAATAAAGGCTATATATGACAGCGTACAGCTAACATCACATGGAATGGAATCTGGAAGTATTTCTACTAAGATTTGGAACCAGACAAGGATGTTCATTCTCACCACTTTTATTAATTATGGGTCTGGAAAGCTAGATCCAGAGTCATCAGGCAAGAAAAAGAAAAAAAAAAGTGTACAAATCAGAAAAGGGAGAATCAAATTATTTCTGTTTGTAGATGACATGATTCTTTATATAGAGAAACCAAGTCTCCACCAAGAAACTATTGTAACTGATAGAATTCAGCGAAGTTGTGGGATATGAAATCAATACACAAAAATCAGTAGTACTTTTTTTCAACTTTTATTTAATAAATATAAATTTCCAAAGTACAACTTTTGAATTATAGCGGCTTCCCCCCCCCATAACCTTCCTCCCAACCACAACCATCCGATCTCCCACTCCCTCTCCCATCCCATTCTTCTTCAATTATCTTTATATACAGAAGATCAACTTAGTATATACTAAGTAAAGATTTCAACAGACTGCACCCACAAAGACACACAAAGTACAGAGTATTGTTTGAGTAGTAGCTTTACTGTTAATTCGCATAGTACAACACATTAAGGACAGAGGTCCTACATGGGGAGCAGGTGCACAGTGACTCTCATTGTTGATTTAACAATTGACACTCTTATTTATGATGTCAGTAATCACCAGAGGCTCTTGTCATGAGCTGCCAAGGCTATGGGAGCTTCTGGAGTTCACCAATTCTTATTATCTTATTATCTTATTTAGACAAGGCCGTATTCAAAGTGGAAGGTCTCTCCTCTTATCAGAGAAAGGTACTGCCTTCTTTGATGGCCCGTTCTTTCCGCTGGGATCCCACTCACAGAGATCTTTCATTAGGTCATTTTTTTTTTTTTTTTTTTTTTTTTTTTTTTTTTTTTTTTGCCACAGTGTCTTGGCTTTCCATGCCTGCAAAACTCTCATGGGCTTTGTAGCCAGATCTGAATGCCTTAAGGGGTGATTCTGAGGCCAGAGTGCTGTTTAGGGCATGTGGGGAACAACCCGTACTGGACTAAGTTACTGGAATTAAGACTTATTCTATGCATCTGCTCTCCCACAATATGGCGCTGGGAGAGAAGAAAACAGCTTCTACACAGCTGCCTCTTGCCAACTTGAGTGATGACCTCCAGGAGCTGATCCTGCTCCTGACTGGAGGAGAGCAGTGTACTCGGCATGTGGGCAGCCGAGTTAGGATTGGCGGAGGAGGACTATAAAGGAGGAGAGAGATGGCATGCACCAGGAACATCTAAGGGGAACATCTATCTGAAGGAACACCTGTGCAGCCCCCGAGAGAGCCGGCCGGCGGTGTGCCGCTCCCCCGCGGAAGTGGGGAATGTGGCAGGGGGAACCGCCCTTCCACGGAGGTGGAAGGGTCGGTAGCCAACCCGGGAAGAACCAGCAGCAAACCCGGGGAGGGCCGAGCAGACAAAAGAACAGCACAGGGTCCTGTGTCGTTCCTCCATGAAGAGGGGGAGCGACAAGGGCATTTGCCATTCTATGAAATCTGCTATGTATCCTGCTTCCCATGTAGGA